>NW_022436952.1:25098657-25132782 GCF_009761245.1 Sapajus apella | reverse complement strand
CTTGCTACTAGATTTCATCTTCACTGATGGAATCACAACATTTCATACGCATTCTTTAATTTTCTTTTTCTTTTTTTGTGGCTCGTATTCAGTGGCCATACATTAAGGTAAAAAAGCGTCCTTTTAAAAAAAAAAGTAACTCCAGTGGAGACACCTGGTAGACATCACCTCAATCAAATAGTTTAGATGAGTTTGGGCACGGTGGCTCCTACCTATAATCCCAGCACTTTGGGAGGCCCAGGCAGGCAGATCGCCTGAGGCCAGGATTTCGAGACCAGCCTGGCCAACATGGTGAAATTCCATCTCTACTAAAAATACAAAAGTTAGTCAAGCATGGTGGTGGGCGCCTGTAATCCCAGCTACTTGTGAAGCTGAGGCGGGAGAATCACTTGAACCTGGAAGACGGAGGTTGCAGTAAGCCGAGATAATGCCACTGCACTATCATTCAGCCTGGATGACAGAGTGAGACTTCATAAAAAAAAAAAAAAAAAAAAGACCAGCCTGGCCAACATGGCAAAACCCCATCTCTACTAAAAGTACAAAATTTAGCCAGGCGTGGTGGCCGGCACTTGTAATCCTAGCTATTCCGGAGGCTGAGGCAGGAGAATTTCTTGAACCCAGCAGCCAGAGGTTGCAGTGAGCTGAGATCATGCCGCTGCACTCAGCCTGGGTGACAGAGAAAGCCTCTTTCTCAAAAAAAAAAAAAAAAAAAACATCCAGATGAACTTGCTGGTACCATGTCGATTTGTTTTAATGTTGTGAGAAGAGCACTTCACCTCTGTGGTTTCTTCTAGAAACTCCCAGCTACAGTCCCATGATGAGAAAAATACAGACAAACACAAATTGAGGGACATTCTACAAAATACCTGACCATCACTCTCCAAATTTTAAAATCGCCTTTGCTTTTTTGGTGTAAAAATGAAATGTGTCCTTTATAATTCACCTAATGATTTCCATCTCTATTTCACATCGCAGGCACGAGTGCTTTGGTTTTTCAATTTCACCGATTTTTATGAAACAATGTGGACGAAATGCAATTTATATACTATAACTGCATAAACACTACCTGTGGGAAGAAAGTTGCCCAGGTGCCAAGGCAAGAGACTGAAGGCACAAGCTGTCCTGGTATAATCAATAACTGATTACTTAGTTTTAGCAATGATACCAAATATATTTAGAAACAATCACATCATCAATTATATAATCCGTCCTATTAAATCATGATTCTTTATTAATCTTTGCTTTAGAGCATAGAATCATTCTAGTCTTATAGTACAGACACAATCGGGTCAAATATAATTCAGAACTGAAGGGACATTGTGAAACTGATCAGGAGGTGAGAGTAAATGCCCTGGGAAGATGCCCATTACTTAGCAGGCCATGAAGGGGAGTTTCCCTTTCACTGGGGGAGTTCAGAGAACATCTGCTCTGCCCGGCTTGTGAGGAAGGCCTGACATTAGTCAGCCCAGCCCGCAGACATCCAGGGGCTTAAATGCCTCTCTGTGGTGCTGTGCTCCGATGGTCACCATCCTTGTCCACTTTCATGTTCTACTTTCTCACCGAGTGCTTTTTCTAAGTTCTTAGAAGTTGTGAGAAGTAAAGAATAGAGGAATCGTAAAAGCCTGTGATCTTTCTGAGAGTGTATAGATAGATGCTGACGTATGTGCCTCCCCCACTCGCAGCGGCTACCTGAAAGGGAGGAGCCCCTGTACTGTAAGCACATGATTTGCTTGACCCTATCAATCACGTCAGATGATTCTCTTTCCTTACCCTGCCCCCCTGCCTTGTATACAATAAATATCAGTTCGTCCAGGCATTCAGGGCCACTGCTGGACTCCATGTTGGTAGTAGTGGTGTCCCGGGCCCAGCTGAATTCTTCTCTCATCTCTGTGCCCTGTGTCTTTCTTTCCTGCGATCTATCACCTCCGCACACAAAAGAACACCCACTAGACCCTGCGGGGCTGGACCCTGCAACCACCAAAAAAAAAAAAAAAAAATGGAACAGGGCCTCAGGGAGGGTAGGGCTGACTGGCAAGCAGCATTTGAGCTGTTCATTCCTCAGTGATCATGAGAATCCCAGAAGTGATTTAGGGGTGTATGTCCCTGTCAAACTTCTCTCAATCAATTCCTGCTAACTTAAGCAATAAACGCGTTAATGGAAAAGAAATTGAGTACCTTGAGAAGTTAAAGAGCTGACTATGCAGGTCAGATGTAGGGACTCACGCCTGTAATCCCAACCCTTTGGAAGTCCAACGCAGGAGGATTGTTTGAGCCCAGGAGTTCAAGACAGCTTGGACAGTATAGTGAGACCCCATCTCTGCCAAAAATTTTAAAAAGTAGCAGGGCATAGTGGTTCATGCCTATAGTTCCGGCTATTCAGGAGGCTGAGGTGGGAGGATTGCTTCAGCCAGGGAGGTGGAGGTTGCAATGAGCCTTGATCACACCACTGCATTCCAGCATTCCAGTCTGGGCAACAGAGTGAGATCTTACTAAAAAAAAAAAAAAAAAAGTCAGGCGTGGTGGCTCAGGCCTGTAATTCTAGCACTTTGGGAGGCTAAGGCGAGTGGATTACCTGAGGTCAAGAGTTAGAGATCAGCCTGACCAATGTGCTGAAACACTGTCTCTACTAAAAATACAAAAATTAGGCAGGCATGATGGCACGTGCATGTAATCTCAGCTACTCAGGAGGCTGAGACAGGAGAATCATTTGAACCTGGGAGGCAGAAGTTGAGGTGAGCCAAGATCACACCATTGCACTCCAGCCTGGGCAATAAGAGCGAAACTCAATCTCAAAAAAAAACAAAATCAAAAATTAGCCAGGCATGGCGGGGCACGCCTGTAATCCCAGCTACTTAGGAGACTGAGGCTGGAGAATCACTTGAATCCCTGGGAGGTAGAGGTTGCAGTGAGCCAAGATCACACCATCGCACTCCAGCTTGGGTAACAAGAGTGAAATTCCATCTCAAAAAAAAAAAAAAAAAAGTTAATCATGTGGTTTCAGGAAAGAAACTGAAACCCAGAAGAACCCAGGAAGCTCCAGGCATCTGGGGGACAAGGGACAAGAAGTGATGGATGCTGTCCCCAGGCACTGCCAGGGGAATAATGAAGTTCCTATCCTTTTTCATCCTTGAATTATTTGCCTCCATATTCAGTTCCACGAGGGAGATGCTGTTTCACTTAACAGGGAGCGGCAGAGACCACTGGTTGCTGTAGCAGAGTTTATGCTCACCTAATACCTCATGGACTTCCCAATGTTTCCCAGCCTGCCTTTCAGTTAGGTTGGGGCCATGTGACTAATCCTGGCCAAAAGAGATGTGTGTCCTTTCCAAGATGAGACAGTTACAAGCTGGTGTGCCTCCTTGGTCCTTCTATTGCCCCATTGCCTATCCCTTGGAGGCATTTCCAGGTGACCTAGCCATGCTGACCTCTATTGCTGGACTGCCAGCTCAGGAGGACAAGGTTCACAACTGCCCATCACAGCGCTGGTACACTGCAGGTGCTCAGTAAGTACGTGCTAAATGGAGAAGTTAATGCACAAATAATTCCTAAAACGCTGTGGTGCCCTTCACTTACCTGTGTGTCTCCCCAACCAGACCAGGAGCTTCTGCAATGCAGCAGCTGGGTCTCACTCAACTTGATAGGCCTCGTGCCCAGCACTGCACTGGCACAGAGTGATACCCAACAGATTTGTTTAATGTTGGATGAAGTGAAAATGACTGGATGGTTGCATGTGTAGATGTACTGGTGAGTTGGAGGGCAGCTGTACCCCAGTCAATAAACTGCTGTTTGTTTCTGTATATATCTTTTGAGATTCACTATAATTCCTGGGAGAAACAGCAGCATCCAAGGCAGCTCAGCCACAAAAATCCAAGCAGTCAGTCCCTAACCACCCTTGGAGAAGCCACCACCACCTCCTCTGCCCAGGGCCTGTGAGCTTGTGAGCCCTGTGAGGTCCCTGGCCACACACACCACACAACACTACTCCTAGTGCACTCAGCTGGCTGCCCTGCCTTGAGAAGAGAAGGTTGTTACAGAGAACATTCACCTCTAGGGATAGCCAGTTAATTCTCCAGAGTGGTGGTCTCCTTGGGCTGTGATGGATAGTAAATAGATAGAAGATGGGTAGATAGAGAGATAGAGAGATAGATAGTAAATAGATAATAGACATATAGTCATGTGTTACTTAACAGTGGGGATATGTTCTGAGAATTGTGTTAGGTGATTTCTTCATGTGAACATTGTGGAGTGTGCTTGCACAATTTTAATTTCTTTTTCATAGAGACAGGTTTCACCATGTTGGCCAGGCTGGTCTCAAACTCCTTATCTCAGGTGATCCGCCTGCCTTGCCTCCCAAAGTGCTGGGATTACAGGCGTGAGCCACCGTGCCCGGCCAGGACACATGTATTGAAATCCTTTGAAACTTTTTATTGTTGACTTGTTAGATAGTCCTTTACATATTTTTCATGTATGGCCCTTATGAGATAGATGATTTCCAAATGTTTTCTTCTTTTGTCATTCGTTACTAGTTTATTATAAAAGAGATATGGAAATTGCTTTTATTAATTTTTTATATGTGTGTGTATATAAATTTTTTTGTTTTTAAGACAGGATTTTACCATGTTTGCCAGGCTGGTCTCAAACTCCTGACTGCAAGTGTGCCTGCCTTGGCCTCCCAAAGTGCTGGGATTACAGGCGTGAGCCACCGCACCTGGCCAATGCTTCCACAATTTTAAATGGAAGAGCCTACTACACACCTAGGCTATATGGTCTAGCCTGCTGCTCCTAGGCTGCAAACCGGTGCAACACGTCACCATGCTGAATACTATAAGGAATTGTAACACAATGGTAAGCATCTGTGCATCTAAACATATCTACACATTGAAAAGCTACAACTAAAATATGGTGTTAAAGGTAAAAAGTGGTAAACCTAAATAAGGCGTCTACTGAAGGGCTTGGAACCAGGGATGCCGGTGGTGTAATGAATGGAGCTTACAGGACCAGAAGTTGCTGTGGGTGAGTCAGCGAGTGAGTGGCAAGTGAATGTGAGGACCTAGGACATTACTGTAACGTTTATGTGACTGGCAGCACATAATTTTACTTAGACCAGCAACACCACAAACATATGAGTAATGCATTGTGCTATGACATTATGACAGTTATGATGTCGCTAGGCAATAGGAATTTTTCAGCTTCATTATAATTTTGGGGGACAGCTGTTATATATGTGTTGGTCCCATCATTGATCAAACTGTCATTATGTGGTGCGTGACCATAGACAGACATATAAGGAGAAATTAGGAGAACTGGTTCACATGATTACGGAGACTGAGACGCCCCACTATGAGCCATGTGCAAGCTGGAGACCCTGGGATGCCAGTAGCAGCATGGCTTAGTCCGAGTCGGAAGGCCTTGAAACCAGGGATGTCAATGGTGTAATTCTCAGTCCAAGGCCAAAGGCCTGAGAATACTTCCACTGGTTGGGGGGGCCGCTGGTGTAGATCCTGGAGTCCCAAAGCCAGAGAGCCTGGGTTCTGATGTCCAAGGGCAGGAGGAGAGTGTCCCAGCTCCAGGAGAGAGGGAAGGGGAGGAAATCCCTTTCTCCCCTTTTTCATTTCACCAGGACCCCCAGTGATTGGATGGTGCCTGCCCCATGGAGGATGGAGGTTTCCCACTCAGTCCACTGACTCACACACCAATCTCCCTGGAAACACCCTCACAGACACACCCAGAAATAATGCTTTACCAGTCCTTTAGGTATTCTTCCATGCAGCTAAGTTGGCACTTGACTGTCTTGATGATGAAGTGTTATATAATATAGGTGGAAAACAAGTCACGCAAATGGGAAGCACATGATCCCTTTTGTGTGTTTGTTTTTTTAAGTATGTAAATCAATAGAACTGGCAAGGTAAAGGTCTGGAAGAAAGGATGCACACCTACCTAGCTGTCGCTTGAGAAGGAGAGAAGGAGAGTGGGATTGTAAGGCCGGGCCACAGCGAGGAGTAAAGGAATGGGGGTCTAAGAGAGAGAGAGAGCGAGAGAGGTGAAGCCCTGAAAAGGAGATCTATCTGATTACTTGATGTACTCACAGGGAACAGCCTTGTTAAGAAAAACTATCCAAAACTGAGAAATAGAATCAAAAGGACAATTGCCTGTCCTTTTCTGTTTTTGTTTTTTGAAATGAAGTCTTGCTCTGTCACCCAGGCTGGAGTGCAATGGTGTGATCTTGGCTCACTGCAACCTCAGCCTCCTGGGTTCAAGCGATTCACCTGCCTCAGCCTCCTGAGTAGCTGGGATTGCAGGTGCACACCACCACGCCCAGCTAATTTTTGCATTTTTAGTGGAGATGGGGTTTCACCATGTTGGCCAGGTTGGTCTCAATCTCTTGACCTCGGGCGCGTCGGCCTCCCAAAGTGTTGGGATTACAGGTGTGCGCCCCTGAGCCCAGCCTGCCTGTCCTTTTAAGGAAGTCTTTTCTTTTCTTTGTTTTTTTTTTGTTTGTTTTTTAAGACAGAGTCTCACTGTGTAACCCAGGCTGGAGTGCAATGGTGCGATCTTGGCTTGCTCCAACTCTGCCTCCCGGATTCAAGCAATCCTTTTGCCTCAGCCTCCTGAGTAGCTGGGATCACAGGCACCTGCCACCACACCTGGCTAAGTTTTGTATTTTTAGTGGAGACGGGGTTTCACCATGTTGGCCAGGCTGGCCTTGAACTCCTGATCTCAAATGACCCGCCCGCTTTGGCCTCCCAAAGTGCTGGGAAGGATGTTTTATTTTCTAGAACAGCATACCATTGTTTATTAATAATAAAGTCCTCAGTTTCTGTAAAGTTCATGGAAATGACTTCTGTTCAGTTTTTTTTTAAGCAAATAAACCAAAGATGATAGTTTATTGTGCTATAAGATGTTGGCTGGTTTCATATCTAACCCAACAATCATATCCCAACATTCCTTTATTAAATTGCCTATAAATCCCCGTCTCCTCAATTGTTCTTGGAACCAGCATGACCATCTGGCTGAGTTGAATACAATATTTGACTTGTGAACATTCTAATTTGTATGAACTGTGTTTTTAATTTGTTTGAAATCCCTCCCAGGCTGGAGGGAGAGGCCCGTATTCCACCCCAGAACAGTGCCTAGAGCCCCAGTCCCTTCTCCATTTCACTCCAGCCTGGGCAACAGAGAGAAACTCCATCTCAAAAATAAATAAATAAATAAATAAAATAAACCAAACTGGAGAATTCAGGAGTGCCTCCTCTCTGATATCCTTGTCTCTGCTGGGAGCACGATGCATTTAAACTATACAGGTCAAACTCTTGGTACAGAAACCCTAGCACCAGTGTCACGCCCCAAAGCAATGCAACCTCTTATTGAATAATCACTCTGGTTTAACAAATCATCCACACTTCCTTGTGGCATACTTTACAGGAGAACGGGACGGGACTGGTGAGTTTTGACAGGGAATTGAAAGGGCCTTTGTGGAGCAGAAGACCAGAAGGACAGGCTATGCTGGTATCCATTATTCTTTAGATTTCCAGTTTTCTCAAATTCAACTCATCCAGTTGGGCGCGGTGGCTCATGCCTGTAATCCCAACACTTTGGGAGGCCAAGATGGGCAGATCACCTGAGGTCAGGAGTTCGAGACCAGCCTAACCAACATGGAGAAACCCCGTCTCTACTAAAAATACAAAAGTAGCCAGATGTGGTGGCACATACCTGAAATCCCAGCTACTCAGAAGACTGAGGCAGGAGAATTGCTTGAACCTGAATGGCGGAGGTTGCGGTGAGCCGAGATGGCGCCATTGCACTCCAACCTGGGCAACATGAATGAGACTCTGTCTCAAAAAAAAAAAAAAATTAAACTCATCCTAGGTAAGGTCTTAGTGTACATCACAGAGCATGTCAGGCTTCCCCTAAAAAGGGTGGGGCCAAGGGAGTTCAGGTGACTCCTCAGGCAGACCCCAAACCTGTAATCCTTTGTTTTTAAAAAAAAAAACACTTGGAAAATTCATCCAACCTGGTGGGGTAGGAAGGAGGGGAGCCCATCTCAGCCATCAGCATCAGGAAGTGGCTATGCTGGGAAGTTGGAGATGGGTCTGAAAATGAGGGCAGTGCTGCAGGCAGATAGTGACCCTCCCGCACCTGCCCTCTGTAGAGTGTGCATTTGAGACTGGAAGGAGGACAGGAATGCCTCTTTCACCTCCTTCACCTCCCAGTTCCTGAGTGGCCTCAACTTCATCCTGATCCACCGCTGTCACTGCCTCCCAAAGAATTTCCTGGTCACCAATGCAATGATGGTCCCTGAGCTGGACTCTGGGACCAGTCTGCAGGCTGAGCAGGCGCCAGTGGAGGCAGGGCATTGTTCTGAGATAGCGAGGGCGGGGCTAGGTGAGAAATGTGCTCTCTCCTGCTATTTAGCCAGGCGCCACGCATTTCAAGGTAGGGAGGAGCCCTCCTCTCAGTGCCCATAGCTGTGGGAGGCCCGGGCTGCCTGATCTGACCTCTGACTCCAGCTCCCCTCTGCTGCACACTTCCCCTTTCTGCTGTACCTTCCACATCAGCATCCAGTCCATACTGGGCTCTTTGTACCAGGGAAACTCATCTACCAGGTCAAGGCCCTGAAGGCCTGGGATCTTGGGGTGAGCAGAGAGGGCCAGGGGAGGCCTGAGATTTGGTCCAGAGCCCCTGCTCACAGCAGGAGTGAGCTCTCTGCTCATTACAGTTGACATCGTTGAGACAGGTGGGCTGCCTGGAGCTGATCACCAAAGGGCTGGCAGCTGCCACCTACCACTCCCTCTACCTGTCCCACCAGCTGGCTGACCTCAAGCTCCAGGACCTCCCCCACTACTCCAGATCTGGGCAGCCATAGAAAGGGGACACTCCCCTGGGGCCTGAGGGCTCCAAGCCGCTCACCCTTGGCTATACCCCTGTTGGTTTCTTCAGCCTTCCTCCAGCCTCCTGCCCAAACACACTGCTGCTGCCTCCAAGCCCTTCCTGCTTATACTCTTCATCTTTCCCAGCTGTGTGACCTTGGGCAAGTTATTTAACCTCTCTGTGCCTGTTTCTTCATCTGACAATGGAAGTAATAAGAGCACCTGTGGTATAGTTTATTATTCTTATTAAATGCAAAGCCCTAAGAACAAACACCAGCGCACAGAAAGTGCTCTCTGAACATTAGCTATTAAAATTATTATTCGCCCCAGAAAGTCACTGTGTCTCCGGGTTTTTCCAAGGTAATCTTCCTCACAGGAGAATTCCTTGGGATGTAGCTGTGGCCTCCATGCCAATGGCCAGATCCTCTTGACATCTGGCCTCCTGTGGGTTCCCAGCTCCCGCCACAAGCCGGCATAATGGCCTCCCTCCAGTACTGAGGTTGACGACAGAGCCACTGCCCATTAGCCTCCAGTGGCTCCCAGTTGCTCACCACATGCAATTTTGTCTCCCCTGCAGCAGCTCAGCCCCTCTGGAATCTGCCCCGATTTCCATTCTTCCACCTCAGCACACCCTCGGCCTAGGGAGACAAGGCACCCTAATTTCTCTCTCTCTCCCAATTCAAACTCTGCCCCTGCTTCAAGCCCAACTTATGTCTCGCCTCCCCCTTGAAGTCCTCAGGGACTCCTCCTACATGAACATCTGCAGCAGGTGCTCTTCCTCAGCAGTAGGTCTGCATGCCCTCCTACAGCTGGGGGTGGAGGACCCTTTGGGAACCAGTGGAGAAAATGAACCAATCAGATGGTCCCAACACAGATGGGCTTGGTGTCTCATCCTTCCCTGTGGTTTGGAATCCAAATGCCTGCAGGCCAGTGAGCAGACAAAAGCTAAGGAAGAAGAATGGGCAGGGACTGTGGCCCGTGGGGACCTCATGTGTGTCTGATGGGGACACTGGTGACCCAGCTATCACTGTGACCAGATCTTCAGATTTTTCAGCAGAAACCAGACATCTAATATTTAAATGTTGGCAAGTGATTCAACTTGAAAAACAAACAGAGAAACCTTGCCAGCTGATCAAACCACATCTACAGATCAATCATGGCCCTCGGGCCTTGGTTTGCACACCCTGGTAAAGATCGCAGCCTCCCAGTTTGAAACTCTCTTCTGCAGTTCACTCTGTGGTCGGCCACCTTCCTTCCTTGGCCTCAGTTTCCTCTTTTGTAAGCAGCTGGTCTCAGTGGCCCCTTCCAACCCACACCCCCGTGCAGCGTTGGCTCCGAAGAGTTAGTCACCATGTGTTCCCAAATCCCCGGCTTTGGGAACCGATATTGTTAACATCTGCTACCCGGATGACACACGGTGAACAGGGACTTGGAGCTCCAGGCCTGGGTCACGGAGGTCTTCCCGGAGGGTTTTCCAAGCCGAATGCTCTAAGGGGATGTGTCCACTGCCCCTGGGCAGCAGCCCCTTGGGTCTCAGCTCTGTTCTCTCTACCCTACTCCCATCTAGGGGTCCCCTCCACCCTGGGCCACTGTGCTGTGTTCATTGGTGTTTCACCATGATCATCTTCACCTGCTCAGCCCAACAGGCTGCCATCAACAGTGGCCAGGTGAGCCAGTGCCAGACCCAGGAGACAACAATGATTATGGGAGGAGCAGACCTAGCAGCACTGGCAGCTCTGTACTGAGTTCATGGGGTAGGTCTGAATTCAGCGCCTGGATGCCCAATATTCCTACTACCATGTGGCTTGCCCTGCCCACCACCAAGAGCCAGACAGAACTAGCAGGCCCACTCCCTGAGGTCAAGGCTACATGCCACGGCCTGGTGCTCCTCTGGGGGGGGGTCAGCAATGAAACCAAGGACACTGTAAGCAAGGCCCAAGTGTGGGTGGCTGGGGCCTCAGCTTCTAGAAGAGTCGGTACAATGGCTACTAGGAGGGCGCACTTAGCTTAGCAGGCTGAGCTCCTAGGTGGCAGGGCTTGCAGCCACTAGGTTGCCGGTGGGTGTGGTTTGGGGTGGTGTGGATTCCTAGTAGGTGGAGCTTAGAGTGGTCTGGGCTTCAGAGTGAGACGGGCTTGGGGTGGTCTGTGTTTCTTGTGGCCCACAGGCTTTTGTCTAGGTGGGGTGGTTTATGTCTCAAGTTGGATGGTTCTGGAGTGGTCCAGGACCCCTAGGTGGGCTGGGACTGGGTGGACTAAGTCTCCAGGTAGGTAGAGTTAAAATAGAACGGAATCGCTGTGGGCTGAAAATGCAGCCGGCAGAGGTCCCAGCCTTTCCTCCTGCCTGTCTGGACACCTACCCAGAGGAGGCCCCGCCAGGGAGCATCGCCGCCTTCTAGAGTCCCCTGGCCCAGATCTCTGGGGACGTCCTGGAGTGGAACCGGGGCCTGGCGCTGCCCTGCTCCTACCTGGATGCCGCAACCGCGGAGAACCGGCGGTGAGAGCACGTGGCATGCACAGCCTGCATCGCACCCTGCGGCGCCAGCCCTGCCACCAGCGCTCCAATAACTTGCCGTGCACACTCAAGACCCAGGGAAAGGAAATATTTTGTTTTGTTTTGTTTTGTGGGTTTTTTTGGTATGTTTTTTATTTTTGGGGGGTGTTTTGGTTTTTTCGTTTTTTGTAGTTATTTTGAAAATAGGAGGGCACAGTGTGGGGAGAGGCGAGACGGGAAGGGCAATCCTAAATGGAAATGCTGTTCTCAATCAGCACCGGGTCCAGGTAGTAGTAGGGGATGGGGAGGCACTTGTTGCGCTGGCGGATGGCGTGCGAGATCTGGTTCAGACGCTGGCGGAATGCCTCTATGCTCCTCCGCGGGGCCTCCTCCACGAAGTGGATATCTGGGAAGTGGCCCAGGGGGCGCTGCGGGCAGAGAGCTCGGCAGCTGGGACCAGAGCCGGACAGCACCCCCTCCTCCTGCTGGTGGCCCTGGTCCCTCCACCCTTTGGCTTCAGTGGCCTCTCACTCTGTTCTCCCCCCTTGACATCCCCCCCCCAGTTATCCTGCCCCCTCCCTCCCCGGCTCCTGGCCCCATCTCTCACCCTGTCATCAGGCTCCCGGCTGAGGGTCCAGAGCACCAGCAGCGTGATGCACGTCGTCTTCACGTCCGGCAACGTGTCCATGAAGGTCTCCAGAGTGGTCAGCCCCTTCGCCTGCATCGGTGGATTCCGCATGGATGCTGGGAAGTTGGGCATCCAGGCGGTGAACTCCATCTGGAGATAGGGTAGAAGTGCGGGTCTGGGTGGAAGAGCACCCCAGGAGTTTCGTTCTGCCAGGCCCTCACCACCCTCCCTCCCCTCGCTGCCTTGGACTCCCTGCCCTTGGCGCTGAGGCTGGGCTGGGTTGGTTAGACTGGGGCTGGGGCTGGGTGTGGGGCTGGGGTTTCCTTGAGATGAGGCCAGAGGCTAGGGCTGAGAGTTGGGTCTGAGGCTTGGTTTCCGTTGGGACTGGAGTTGAAGCTGAGACTCGGGCTGAGACAAGTTGAGGCTGGACCAGGGATTATTGCTGAGGTTGGGTTTGAGATTGGGGCACAGACTAGGAGGTCGGGACCTGGGGCTGGGCCTGGGCTGGTGAGGGCACCGGTACCTGGCCTGTGTTGACAGCAGCGTGCTTAGCAGAGCAGGTGTAGATGACTATGGTGACATATCGGATCAGCTCAGGCACGGTTCGCAAGCACGTGGGGAAGCCTGACAGGCAGGGGAAAGGCGCAGGCGGCGTCAGTCCTGCCCTGGCCCTGGATGCCCGGCAGAGGGCGCCACCATGCCCCTCTCTCCTCGTTTTGCAAAAGCTCCAAGCTGCGGCATCCCTACCCTCATCCTGCCTGCGTGACCCTCCTGTGGCTGCAACCTCATCGCCCGTAATCCAGATCATAAGGCTGTGGACAGAGGGTGACAGGCCCTGGCCAGAAGTCCTCCAGGGCTGCTCCTGGCCCCTGCCTAATGTGTGGCCCTCAGATCTCTCTCCCAATTTCCCTGGGGGTGCCTCTCTGGTCCAAGGTCAGGGGCTGTTGGGAGAGGCAGGAGGCTTTCTTCCGTTCCTCGGTTCCTTCGGAAGAGTCCTGCCCTGAATCAATCCAGCCCACACCATCCACTCCCTCCCATCGCTGCCTTCAGGACTCTGCCCACTCCAGATGGATTTCTCCATCTCACCTCTCTTCCCTACCAACTGCTGGTTTCTCTTTCCTGTTGCCCCGTGTGAACCTCAGGTTGCTTCTCTTTCCTATTGTACTGTGTGTCCTGGTTGCCATGGTGATCTCAGGTTCCAAAAGTCCCACACATTCAAACCAGACCCATCATCTTCCTCCCTAACTTCTCCTCCTTTCAGCCCCCAGCTCAACAGATGACATACATCAACTTAACCAGTTGCAAAAGCCCAAAACCCGTAGTCGCCCTTGGCCCCCCCTCCCCTCACCTGCCCCTCACCACCAAACCCAAACTGTCACCCAGTCCCAGTCCCATCATTTCTAGCCCTGGAATTCTCTGTGGTGTCCCCACAGTCCTCAACCTAGTCAGGTCCCCAGTCTTCCCTCCTGGACACCACAACAGCTTCCCTGTTTGCTGGCTGCCAGCGCAGCCTGATAATCTGGCATACAAGTCTGATCTCCTTGTAAAACCCTCGATGGCTCCCTCTGGCCCTTAACCAAGCCTGGCTGCTGCTCACAGCCTCAGCCTTAGCCCATTGGGAACCTCCTCCCCTCCCACACTAAGTCAGTTGCAGAGAACCTGACTGCAGTAAGCAGCTCTCAGAAGTCCCTATGCTCTCCAGGTTTCTCCCATGCAGAATTCTCCATCCCCATCCTCTGTCATCTCAAGGCTAGCCTCTCATCCTGCAGATCTTAGCTAGATGTTAGCCAAGAAGTGAGATCTCAGCTAGATCTTAGCTTGCTCCTCCTGCCCTATCTTCTCTCCACTACCCCATCCCAAGATGGGTTAGTCACCTTCCCTGGGCTTCCCCACAACTTACTTTATGGAAATACCAGCCACCCTAGACTGTGAACCCCTTGAGGGCAGGCATCTTCACCGCCTGTCCTGTTCCCTTTTGCCTCCTCAGTAACCGGTACAGTGTTGGGTTGTGGAGGCTCACTGGATATTCGCTGGATGTGTACCCAGGCGGCGGGACCTCACCCCTCTCCTGGTGCTGCCAGCTCCCCCCTGCCAGCTCCCTGGCCTCCCACCCTTTCCTGTTGGAGCTCACACCCCATTTCACAATCCACAAAGATTTGTTTCTGAGGTGGGGCTGGGACCCCTCCAGGTCTCTGCAGAGATGACCCACAGCCCTTAATCTCAGATAGGGACCCTTGGCCAGCCATGTTTTCTTCCCCACCCTCTCTAAGGTGCCACTGCCCCAGAGGCCAGAGAAGAGCCCTTCCAAAATCCCAGGGCAGCAATTTGGTCTCCTTTAGTCCACAGTAAAATATGTTCTGATCCAGACCAGGAGGGCCGTAGCTGACCTGCCTGGGGGCTGCCCCTCAGCCCCAGCTCCCCCTGGTTGCCCATATGCCCAGGCCCATACCTGAGCTCTCACGCCCTAGAAGGCACTCCTTAAATATCTCCTGCACCCAGGACTGCAATTCTGGGTCACCCTCCACGGCTGCGTCACACGGGTAATAATAGGTGATCATCTCCGTCACATACCTGACCAGGGGACAGGGCCTCAGTTTGGATCCTCCCCTCCTGCCCCTCAGCCAGGCTTCTCCCACCTCCCCCAGGGTGCCCTGGCCTCGGTTGGCCCCAGAGCTGCCCCAGGCCTGTGGGAGGGCAAGTCCTGTGGGGCAGAAGTGGAGAGGGTGGCTTGGCAAGGCCAGAACGCACCCAGAGCACTCCCTTATAAGGGCTGGGCAAAGCCTACAGGCAGCTCAGATCCCAGAAGGGGTCTGGGCAACAGAGGTGGGCTGGGGACCCAAGCAACAAAGGGGCCTGCTGGGCTGAGGGTGCAGGTGTAATGGACACACAGACCCCAGGCCCCTTCCCCAAGCACAAGCCTATGGATGACACCAGACCCATACTCAGGTCCCCAGAAGCTTCCTACACCCTCTCCAACACCCCAGGGTGTCCACCCTGAGAGCCACCCACTGGTGTCCCGAGCTCACCTCTCCAGCGCATTCCACACTGCCAAGCTGTCGTCGCGGTAGTAATATCCAGGCAGGTCCTGGACCCCACGCTCCACAAAGTCATTGGGGAGGTAGAGGCTGTCATAGGTGAGCTCCGACAGAGCCCGCACCATCACCCCAGCAAAGCCCTCCACTCCCAGAGACATGCCCTGTGAGGGAGGAGGCAGATACTGGAGCCAGAAAGGCATCCCTGGCACTCCCCGCAGGTCCCCTATGATCTCAATAAGTGCCCCCCAAGCCAGCCAACCCCACCTCCAGGAACTCTCCTGCTCTGGGCAGCACCCCAGCCCTGCCCTGCTCCTTTCTGGACAGGAGAACCCACTTCATCCAGTTCCCTCCCTCCATGCCCCCTCACGATGACCCAAAGGCAAGTGAAAGGTCCTGGTGTTTGTCCATCTGCAAAGGCCAGAGGAAAGCAAGCGTCTTGTTGGGGATGGGGGCGGAGTCTTACCTTGGCAGAGAGCCCCCCCTCATTGAGGAGAACAGCCCGGCCAATGCTGTTGATCTGGACAGTGTATCGGATATGGGGGATGAGGAGCTGTGGGAAGGACAAGGAGGATGAAGAGAGAGGGCTGCAGTGGCACCCAAAGAAGCTGAGCACCCCACTTCCACAACATCAGACCTGCTCACTCTGGGAAGTCCCCACGCCAAGCCCTCTCTTACTAGAGCCTGACTGCTCAGTGGGCTGGGGGCCTTTCTGAGGCCAGGTGAGGGCCATGACGCCTGGGGGAGGCCCCTCCCCCCAAGCCCATACCTTGTAGAGGGGGTGGCACATGGGCAGGTTCCTCAGCATGGCCAGGCCGAAGGCCTCGGCAATGAGGTGGGTCTCCAGTAGGTGGGCAATGGCCTCGTGGCTGTAGAACTCCGCATAGCGCACCCATGTCTTGGCCAGCAGCCAGTCCCACTCAGAATCGCTGGGCAGGAAGATGGGGCAATCCGGCCCAGGGGTTTGGCTGAGCTAGGGGTGGTGAAAGAGGGAGGGTTAGGTGAGGGCAGGACCCACACACAGAAAGGCCCCACTGTAGGGAGGAGGCAGAATTGAGTCTGAGAAGGTGAAAACCCTCCCACACTCCAGTCCCATTGGTCCCCTGAGTACCCCTGGCCCTTTCTTCCCTCCCCACGTTTGATCTTGCTGTTCACTCTGCCTGACTTCAGTACCTTCCCCTTGTCCGGTCTCTACCTGGAAGCCCCCCCTTATTCTTCCAGAACCATCTCACAAGCTGCCTCCTCTGGCAAGCCTTCCTTACTCCAACCCCACCTCCACCAAACTCAGGAGTGCAGGTTGCGCACTGCACAAGGGTTCCCAGCCCCTCAAGGAGCAGGCAGATCACTGAAATCAGCCTACACTCTTACACTAAGGAACCAGGACCATCAGGCTCTGGGGCTCTGGCCCATCCACCCAGAGGGAGCCTCTTTCTAACTTGTACATGACCCTTGGGGGACTCCTGGGAAGGAAGCACCTAGTTCCTTCCTCTGCCAGACCAGATTCCCAAGGCAGCAGCCAGGTCTAATTAGCTCAGCATTTCCAGTATGGCCCCAATCAGGGATTGGTTTTCCAAGTGGATGGATGGATGAAGTAAAAGAGACTAGCACACTCCACAGACACACATACGTGCTCACACTCACAGATGCACACACATAGGGCATACAAGTGCAGCCAGCCCTTCGTATCCATGGGCTCCACACCGTGGATTCCACAACAGATGGAAAATACTCTAGGGAAATAAACTGTCTCTACTGAACATGTGCAGAGTTTTTCCCCTAAACAATACAGTATGACAACTATACATAGCATTTACATTGTATTCTATTGGGTACTATAAGTAATCTAGAGAGGATTTATTTTATTTTATTTTATATTTTATTTTATTTTATATTTTATTGAAACAAGATCTCATTCTGTCGCCCAGGCTGAACTGCAGTGGCATGACTTCAGCTAACTGCAACCTCGGCTTCCTGGGTTCAAACGATTCTCCTGCCTTAGCCTCCTGAATAGCTGAGACTACAGGCACTCCCCACCACCCCTGGCTAATTTTTGTAGTTTTACTAAAGATAGGGTTTCCCAATGTTGGCCAGGTCTCGAACTCCTGACCTCAAGTAATCCGCCTACCTCAGCCTCCCAAAGTGCTGGGATTAACAGGCGTGAGCCACCGCACCCGGCCTAGAGAGGATTTAAAATACACAAGCGGGCCGGTGGAGGTGGCTCACACCTGTAGTCCCAGTACTTTGGGAGGGTGAGGTGGGAGCATCGCTTGAGCCCAGGAATGCAAGATGGAAGAAAGCATAGCGCTCCTTGTGTACATGCAGCAGCAAGAGCTCACCCAGCTCCGCTCACCAGCGCACCTTGCACTTCTGTACCTGAGGGGACCAAGATAGCAAGCAGGTGAGAGGCGGGAAGCTGCCGAGACGGTCCTTGCATCTTGCAAGGTGCATCTACACCTAAGCCTATTCGAACACACAAACCTGATCTGCTGCCAGCCCACACCGGGCTTTTCTATGAATTAGAAAAAGGTGCCCGGGTTGGGCGCGGTGGCTCACACCTGGAACCCCAACACACAAGAAGATGTGTGTAAGTTATATGTAAACACTGGAACATTTTATATAAGAAACTTGAACATCTGCAGATTTTGGCAAGGGGGGGCGGTCCTGGAACCCATCTCTCAAGGATACCGAGAGACGGCTGAATACACACAGGTCCACACGCTCACATAAGCGCGCGCACACTCGGAGGAACATTCGCGCACACAGAGGCTCAGCGGCAGCGCCGCCTGCGGCCCAGGCACCTGGATGGCGATGGGCATCATCTTGCCCTCGGGCCCGAAGTGCAGCAGGCAGAGGGGGGCGCAGTGGTGCTGCTTCCGGCCGCTGAGCTCGACGGTGGGGAAGCCCTCCATGATGCGGTAGTCGGCCAGGTAAATGTTCCCCTTCTGGAGGGGAGCCGCTGTGGGTGGCTAGTAGGCAACCACACGGGGCGCCCAGGGGCAGGGGTGGGACGGGAACGCGGGGCGCGGGGCGCTGGGTGCGGGTGTGGCTGGGACTGGCGCAGGCGCTGGAGGTGGAGAGAGACCGGGATGCCCGCGAGGGAGGCCGGGAGGGGGGCCGGGGTCTCCGCCCGAGAGGGCCTCACCTCCAGCTCCGCTTGCAAGCACGTTCCCTCGCCCAGGAATGGGGCCACCATGTCGTCTGTGACGGGGAACTTGTCTGGGATCCGCGTGCAGCGGCGGATCAGGCCTGGGTTGACGCCGTTGAGGTACTGGTACCCAAAGAAGGTGTCCTCGGCCCAGTGCTCTGCCACGTACTCTGTGGGGACGGAACGAGGGCGTCACGAGGCGGCCCGGCCCCCCTCGGGGACGGAGAGGCATGGGACAGAAGAAGAGCGCGGGCACCGAGAGGACTCGGGGAGGAAAACAAATCCCCCAGCCTTGAGCTGAGCGGCCAGAGG
Organism: Sapajus apella; assembly: GCF_009761245.1. Taxonomy (NCBI): domain Eukaryota; kingdom Metazoa; phylum Chordata; class Mammalia; order Primates; family Cebidae; genus Sapajus; species Sapajus apella. Next base: position 25,114,307 of record NW_022436952.1, on the reverse strand, counting down.
AGCCCGGGGCGACGTTTTCCCAGAAGCCGCCAGAGGGCGCGCGCGCCTCGCTGCCTCTCGCGTCCCACACGCCCGGGACCACCTGGCTCCCTCTGCTCGATCTGGCACACCCCATTCCATACCAGCGACAACAGACTTCTTGCCAGGGAAAATTTTCTTAATATCCTTCAGTCTCTTCCACGAATGTTTGCAGTCCAACAGGCCGCGGACTTTGAAAGCCAGTGCCCTAGGAGATGGGATTCCAGGGAGAGGCTGTCACCCAAGGATCAGCTGGGGCTAGTGGCAGGGCCGCCCCACCCACTTAGGTCTCTGGGCCTCAGGGTCTGTGCGTCTCAAAGTCTCTGGGTCCCAGGGCTCAAGATCTTTGCATCTCTACGTCCCTGGGATCATGTCTTGGGTTTTCTGGGTCTGCATGTCAGCTCCCTCTGCCTTCCTGACCATTCCAACCCCTGGGACTGTCTTGGAGGCCACCATGGTGGTGGGAGAGGGACAGTCCTGGCAGGAGCCCTCGTCACTCACACACACTCACATGGGCCCCAGGCGGGTGAAGAAGGAGGCTGTCTTGAGGAAGGAGTAGCGGAGATTTAAGTTTAGGAACTTGGTGGCCTTAAAGTTGATAAGAATTGGAAATCCTGGAATATAACCATTCCACCTGTGGGGAGAAGCGCATAGCAGCTGGGATCCAGGGGGCAGGGAGGAGGCAGGCACCCAGGCAGAAGCCATGGGAAGGGCCCAGCACAGCTTCAGGTCCTTACTCTGGCCGGTTTCGGTTGCGATGCCTTCGGACCGGAGGACGGTAACTGGGAATGTGCACATAGTTGGGCAGGCCAGGAACAAAGACCTGCCAGCTGCAAGGGAAGCCCAGATGTGCCCCTGATGCCCGTGCACCACCCCAGGGCAGAGGGCCAGAGCCATCACTGCCCCCACCTCCCTGGACCCCTGCAGGGCCCCAGAGTCTGTCACCCGCCCCCTCACTGGTAGAAGTCCTGCTTGGCTCTGATCTCCTCTCGTCTGTGCTCCAGGAGGATGGGGAGTGAGTCATCTGCTGTTGTCTTTCCTGTAGGGAGACCAAGGAGGCGACTCAAGGGCTGACCCCTGCCCCAAGTGAGAGCATTCAGTATTTGACTTTCTGGTCTGCCTTGTTTCACTTAAGATAATGACCTCCAGTTCCATCCATGTTGCTGCAAATGACATGATTTCATTTTTTCATGACTAAATAGTATTCCGTTACATATATATGCCACATTTTCTTTATCCAGTCATCCATCAGGGCACTTAGAGTGATTCCATATTTTTGCTAGTGTGAATAGTGCGGTGATAAGTAAAGCATCTTTTTGATATATTGATTTCTTTTCCTTTGGGTAGATACCACTGAAATATTAATAACTGACAGTTGTTTAGCACTTACTAGGTCCCAGGTACTTTGTAGACAGTTTACTTTTTATTAATCTAAGCCTAAGAAACACCCCTGGCACCAACAGTTTCAGCTAAAGGACTGTATCACCATGCCCATTGTACAAGGAGAAACAGTCATATTATGTGGGGAAAAGGCTGGATTTGTCCAGCAGCAGGCTGCTCCTGACCACCAACAGTTGTTAAACCTTTTAAAACTCCCTTCAGTCTGGGTGCGGTGGCTCATGCCTGTAATCCCAGAGGCTGAGGTGGGTGGATAACGAGGTCAGGAGTTCAAGACCAGCCTGGTCAACATGGTGAAACCCCATCTCTACTAAAAATACAAAAATTAGCAGGGCATGGTGGCATGCGCCTGTAATCCCAGCTACTCAGGAGGCTGAGGCAGGAGAATCACATGAATCTGGGAGGCGGAGGTTGCAGTGAGCTGAGATCGCACCACTGCACTCCAGCCTGAGGGACAGAGCAAGACTGTGTCTCAAAAAAAAAAAGAAAAGAAAAAAAAGGAAAAACTCCATTTAGATGTCATCTCATTGGATTCTCATATCCACCCTATGAAATAGGTTCTGTTGTGAGTTCCATTTTACAGATGAGGGCACCAAGGCTTAGAAGAATTTGGAAATGTGCCCAGGTGTCCAGCTAGTAGGTGGAAAAACTGCGACCCACATCCAGGTCCATCTTTGTCCAGCACCCTGGCTGGTGGTCCCCAGGCTGGCCTGTGCTACCACTGCAGCCCATCATTTCCCATCAAGGCCCTCACCTCACCCTCCTCCACCTCTCCCTCCTCCTCCTGCCTCAGCTCACATTGTATTCTGGATGAACAGTGTTCCCTGGAGTTGTGAAACCCAGAGACCCAGCTCATTTCAATCCCCAGGGCGGGAACCTTACTCCTTCGAGGGCCCTGTGGGTGACTCAAGTCTCCCTGTCCTCCTGTTGCATGGCAATGGCTCACCCAACCCCATTCCTCCCTGGCCACCAGCATCACCCTGCCTGTCCCCTCTTCCGCGTCACCCAGACCTGTCACTGTGGGAAGGTGCTCAGTGTCCCCAGCAAGCCCCTCCCCTTGGCATGCCCACTGTCTCTCAGGCTTTCCTTGCCTCTCCTTTCCCCAGCTCAGGCCCTGGTCCCCACTCCAGCACTGGGCAATGAGAAATGGAAGAGAGGTAGTCAGCTGCAGGGAAGATGGGGCTTTCGGCCCTGGGTGTCCTCAGCTCTGCTTTCCCTCCCATCCGCCTCAAAGGAAGCCAACACTCAAGTGGTAGAACTGGAGGATCACAGAGGACAGGCCTCCAAGTCCCATGCAGTACTACAAATTAGGAAGCCGACCCCAGCCCACCCACACAAGGCGCTCTGGCAGGGGTGGGTGCAAGGAGCTCAGCCACTCAGCTCCTGTTTTCTCCCATGGGAACAACCAAGCAACTGGAAAAACCACTGGGCAGCCTTAGCCAGCCACGACCTTGGAGAAACCCTGACAGTCTATCTGAATAATAGGGCCTCTATTGGATAGATCGTTACTGGATTAAGGGGGGTCTTTTTAAGTAACGGTGCATCCTGTTAGAGAAATAAGGTGTCCTGTTGGGATAATAGGGAATCCTTTGGAGCAACAGAACATCCCATCAGTCTAAAAAATGCTCTGTTAGAAAACCAGGGCTCATGCCTGTAATCCCAGCACTTTAAGGCCAAGGCAGGTAGATCACCTGAGGTCAGGAGTTTGAGACCAGCCTGGCCAACATGGTGAAACCTGTCTCACTAAAAATACAAAAATTATCCAGGTGTAGTGGCACGTGCCTGTAGTCCCAGCTGCTAGGGAGGCTGAGGCAGGATAATCGCTTGAACCTGGGAGGCGGAGATTGCAGTGAGTTGAGATCATACCATTGCACTCCAGCCTGGGCAACAAGAGTGAAACTCCATCTCAAAAAAAAAGAAAACCAGGGCATCGTAATTATAAGACCACAGTACCATGGATTCCTGTGGAACTCAAAGGGCTTCTAAATGGAGTAGCAAGGTGCCAGTTGGAATAATGGGGCATCCTGTTATAGTAACAGAATCCTGCTGGAGTAACAGGGAGTCTTTTTGGAGTGCATATAGTTGGCATCATGAATAGGCCTCCTGTGAGAATCCTGAGCCTCTCCCTAGTATCACAAGGGGTCTTTTTAGAGTGGCTGGGCATCTTGTAGGAGTGTGGGAGGACTGGAGAAGCAGCAGGGAGTGCACTCTGGGAATGCTGTCTGCTGCTGGATGGGGATGCTGAGGGTAGCTGCAAGGCCTCAGGCACCTCTGTTCCTCCAGTGCGCAGCCCCAAGCTGAGGCCAGAGCAGCAGCACTGACTGAGGGAAATATGTGAGCGTGGCAAGAGAGCCCAGAGTCCCTGCTGGGGCTGGCCCCTGCTGGCTTGCTGGAAACGCGGGTGCCATGCCCAGGTAGCAGGCTGGAGTGAGGGGGCCTCACGGCCATGGGATGGAGCAGGGTGATGAGGGCTTACCTGTGGCCTCCCGGAGTGACAGGGTCTCGTAGCCATCCATCCACTGGTAGGCAGGGAAGTGGTAGATACGGCCGTTGGGGGCACAGATCTGCACGTAGTTGCAGTACCAAGGGTCTTTGGGGAAGAAGGAATAGCGTTCTTTGTGAAGGCGGATGATGATGAGTTCCCCCAGGTCCTGCGGGCACTGCACGGTGTACTGGTCCACCTAGGCAGGATGCAGGGCTGGCTGAGTGGGCAGGTTTCTACCTGGCTCCCAGGCTGCCCACCCCGCTGGCCCCTCACCCAGGCCCTGCTCATGCTGCGCAATGCTCACCTCCCTGGACTGATGGAGAGGCAGGATATTGACCTGATTGTTGAGCTTCCTTCTGACTCCTCGGGCTTGGGGGTCTCCTACTGGGTCCCTCTAACCAAGGCCGCCTGTGTAGGACTCCAGCCCCTCCCTCTCTCCATCCCCAGCTCCTGTCTTCTCCCATCCCCTCTCCAGGCACCCGAGGTTGCAGGAACCCTTCAGACCCCTGGGAACTTGGCTACCACACTACAGTTTTTGAGTGGGGAGAGGTGGCGGTCCAGCCGGCCCCTTCTCCCATTCATCAGTGACGATGCAGATATTCAGAATGACCACACAGATAGAGTGATCTATTAAGGTCACATAGCAGCAGGTAGCTGGGCCTGACTCAAAATCAGGTCTCAGGGCCTACAGAGCGTGCCTTCCATGAGACAGGCTGGTTTGATGCCATTTTAAGCCACAGTTATGATGCAACTGAACTTAGGAAGAGTGAGTAAGAATGGAAGAGAGACGGATGAGGGGAGGGGAAAGACAGAAGAAAAGGGAGAAGAACGAAAGCAGGTAGAGAGGATTGAGAGAAGAGGGATGCAGGATGGGCAGAGACAGGGAGAGAGGGCTGAGGGAGAGGGAGAGAAGAAAAGGACGGGGAGGGAGCTGAGGAATGGCTGAAAGGGATAGCAATGAGGGAGCAGGATGGAAAAGGATGGCGCAGAGACCTGGGAGGTGTGTGACTGTGTGACGGGCTGGGAGCCAGCTCTGGGCAAGGCGTCTAGAGCCACCTGCCCACTGCCTTCAGAGCTCTGCATCTGCTCTCCAGCCTCTTCTGGCCAAGCTCAGCTCACCTGGCTCCCCCTACACACCTCCACCCCTCTCAGCTCCCCCCAACACACACACTCACGCACACACACACACGCACGCACGTACTTACCGCCCCGGTTGCAAAGTCTCTCCCAAAGTGATTCAACAGCTGCTTATGGCTCTCTCCTTGGGTCCCCACAATGGTCAGTGAGATGGAGTCCAGTGTTCCTGACAGGAGGTCGGTGCCTGTGGCCACCTTGACTTTGTAGGTGGCCATGGCTGATCTTCAGGAGGCAAGAGGGACACTCAGTCCTGGACACCGTGGAGGGGCCACACAGAGACCCAAGGCAGGCAAGGGAAGCCAGGCACAGAGTGGAGTGGACAGGGCCAGCCTCCAAGGTAGAGTGGTGAGGTGGCGAGTTGGGGTGACTGGGCCTGCGGCCAAATCCTGGAAAAGCTGCTGCCCTTGGCGGCCGGGATGCGTGCTGGGAAGGCCCAGGCAGGGCCCAGCTGGTGGCAAGTGAGCAGGTTTCTGGGCTCTGAGCCCTCTGGGAGCTGGCAGGGAGGAAAAGCAGGCAGGGCACTGGGCCTGCCTCTGAAAGGGCGGATGGAAGACGCCCCGATGAAGGCGCCTTCAGGGTGGGGGAGCCAGTCCAGCCTGAGCCAGGGCCCCAGGGAAGTTGGGGGAAGGGGCAGGGTGGGGCCCCAGATCTTTATCAGACTAATAAGCTCTTTCCTCCTGCCAGTCCCCATTGACTGCAGTGCCAGGAACCCCTGCTAAGCAGGGCCCTGGGCAGTGTGACCTGCATTGGTTCTGAGGCTACTGGTGGGCGGGGCAGAGAAGGGGGAGGGGCACTAACTTGCTGCACAGCCGGCTGGCTGCCCGGCCATTCCTCCTGGGAATGGGGCAGGTGGTAGCGGCAGTGAGAAAGCCGGCCCATCCTTCTGCCGCAGGGCCCAGAGGCTGTGACAGGAAGGGTGGGAGGTGTTGAAGCTAGGGCTCTGGGACCACATGGGTGCAGAGAGACCTAGAGACACTGCGGGGAGGAATGATCAGAGTAGGAGGAGGAGATCTGTTGCTTCCTGCGGGGCCAGATCCGCTGGGGAGGGATTGGAGTTGGATACAAAATCAGAAGACAAAAGAAAATTAAAAATTAGAAGACACAGTGAAATCTGGGGCATAAGAATTAAGTTAAATAGCTAGGTGTGATGTCTCACGTCTGTAATCCCAGCACTTTGGGAGGCCAAGGCAGGCGGATCACGAGGTCAAGAGATCGAGACCATCCTGATCAACATGGTGAAACCCCGTCTCTACTAAAAATACAAAAATTAGCCAGGCATGACGGTATGTGCCTGTAGTCCTAGCTACTCAGGAGGCTGAGGCAGGAGAATCACTTGAACTCAGGAGGCAGAGGTTGCAGTGAGCTGAGATTGTGCCACTGCCCTCCAGCCTGGGTAAGAGAGCGAGACTCCATCTCAAAAAAAAAAAAAAGAAGTTAAATAATGGATCAATATGATCAATATTTTGTGGTATAATCATAAAATAGAATTCTACACAGGAATTAAAAAAGAAAAAAGAGGCCGGGCACAGTGGCTCACACCTGTAATCCCAGCACTTTGGGAGGCCGGGCTGGGCAGATCACAAGGTCACGAGATCGAGACCATGGTGAAACCCCGTCTCTACTAAAAAATACAAAAATTAGCTGGGCATGGTGGCACGCACCTGTGGTCCCAGCTACTCAGGAGGCTGAGGCAGGAGAATTGCTTGAACCCAGGAGGCGGAGGTTGCAGTGAGCCAAGATTGCACCACTGCACTCCAGCCTGGTGCCTGGCAACAGAGTAAGACTCTGTCTCAAAAAAAAAAATGAACTGCAATGCAGATGAATCTCACAAAGATTGTATTGAGTGAAGAGACCCGGACGTTAAAGAGGACACGTTCTGTTATTCCATTGATGGGAACTTCCAGAACCAGCAAAACTGAGCCATCCTTAGTTAGACAAGCCCCACTGGTGAGTATCTGGCAGAGAGGGAAGCCATATAGGTTGCTGGAAGTGTTCTTATCTTGATCTGAGGGGCTTATAGGGCACTTAATTTTATAAAGTACATATCCTCACTTCCCTCCCAAAAAAGAATGAAGCTAGGAAGAGGGCCAGAGTCAGGGCTGGGCTCCAGTGGAACTGGGTTTGCTGGGAACCAGATCATTCATTCCTTCCCTCCCTCCCTCCCGCAGATGTGTAGTGAGCATGGCGCCCGGCGTTTTAGGCACTGCAGACACAGAGAAGAAATGAAACGTACATGGAGCTTACCGAATAGCTGGGAAAGAAGTGAAAGCAACAGTAAACGATAATTTGTTCACTACAATTTTGGATACTAAGTGCTCTGAAGAAAATAAGCCTGGAGTCGGTGGGAGGTTGGGATTGGAAACTAGTTTCTGATAGAATCACAGAAGCCAGAGAGCCTTGGGAAAGGGATAAGGTTTTTGGGAGTAAGACGAGGAGCAATGATGAGAGAGGGCCAGAGATATACTTTCCAAAGATAGGATTTGGGACCCAGGGAGAGAGAGTGAAGAGGCAGGCATGTTACTATTCCCTTTTTCTGGTCCTGCCCTCTTTCCTTCTGCCTCCCAGGGGCAGCTTCTGTCAACCAGGAAGCACAACCCTGGTTTCCTCCCTGGTGGCATGCTTCCGTCACCATTGAAGGAAGGTCAGTCAGTGCCTGGGCCAAGTTAGGGCCAGAGGGGGCTGGGATTGTGAGGTGAAGAGAAGGTTCCAGTAGGTTCCTGATTGCATGTGGAATGGGGCTAAGACTGCAATTCAGGTTCAGCTTAGGGACATAGATGTGGCCAGAGTCGGGGATTGAAATGATCTTTTCCAGACCTAAATCTATTCATATCACCCTCTATGCCACCTCCTCCCACCCCTGTTCAAGCCTGGCAGTGGCTCCTCTGCCTTTGGGACAGTGACACCATCCCCTCCCATGGCCCCCAAGGTCTGCCTGATTGGCTTCACCCCTCACATTCGCCTTTGCTGTCTTCCGTCTGGGACCACGTGCCTTTCGTTCATTCATTAGCAGACACTGGCTGAGCCCCTGCTGTGTGTTTAGCACTGTGTCAGGTCCTGGAAATACAATGCGACCGAAGCAAACCCCTGCACTCATGGAGCTTGCCTTCAAGTGGGGAAACAGACAATAGTACCTAATAACCAAATACATTAAATCATATGTTAAATAGTGATATGTGTTGAAGAGAAAAAAGAAAACAGGGAAGGACAAAAGAAGAGGAGTGCCAGGCGCGGGGGCTCACGCCTGTAATCCCAGCAATTTGGGAGGCCGAGGCGGGCAGATCACCTGAGGTCGGGAGTTCGAGACTAGCCTGGCCAACTTGGAGAAACCCCATCCCTACTAAAAATACAAAATTACCTGGTATGGTGGCACATGCCTGGAATCCCAGCTATTTGGGAGGCTGAGGCAGAAGAATCACCTGAACCTGGGAGGCAGAGGTTTTAGTAAGCTAAGATCTTGCCACTGCACTCTGGCCTGGGCAACAAGAGTGAAACTTTGTCTCCAAAACAAACAAACAAAAAGAGGAGCAAATTGTAGATATAGAGTGGCCAGGGAAGGGCTCCTGGCGAAGGGGACTTGTGAGTAAAGACCTGAAGGAAGTGAAGTCAGTTCCTTGCCACCCCAGGGCCTCGGCACATGCTCTTCCCTCTCTACCTCTCCAACCTGTCATGTTTCCTCTTCTTCCTGACCTTAGCTCAATAATTGCTTTTTTGAGGAAGGCCAAATTTCACTATACATGGCTCTCACAGCACTGTAGCTAACATCTTTGATTGATGTCTGTTTTCCCTAATAAATTAGGCTGTCCATAATTGGTTTTGGTTTTGTCCCCAGCTCCTGGTACCTGGGAGTTGCTAGAAACAGTTGAATGGTTTAGTGATAAGGACAAGGTCAGGGCTGGGGATTGAATCGATGATGCCTTTGGAGTTACGATGAAGATCCGAGGAGAGCTGGCTTGGGCTAAAAGTGAGAGAAGGGGCAAGGGGTGGTGTGGGGAGAGGAAGGGGCTGGGTGGGGAGGGAGGGAGGAGGGGAGAGAACGCTGAAGATGAGGGTCATGCCCAGCCCTGGGTGGCAGGGCTGGCTGTCCCGGGTTGCAGACGGGAGCTGTCCAGCTGGATCTCCATCCTGGGCTCTCCCTCCTCAACCACCTTGATGACTCTTGGAGGATGCTGGGAGCCTGAGGATGCAAATCTTAAGATGCAAATTCCATGCAAATTATCCCAGCCTCCTGCTTTCTAGTCTTTCCCCTTTGCCCTGTGTCCCCAGGGGGCTGCTGAGGCTTGGTGAGAAGCAGGACAGTGGAGTGGTCAAACTGAGTCATAGCCCACTACCAAGAGGTGTCCCCTACCCAAATCCCAGGGTGAGCCTGGGTTTGCTTAGGGCTCCAGTCTGGAGTGGGAATTAGGTTCCTGAGGGAGATGGAGATAAAGGCAGGGATGCTGAGGATGTGAATGTGGCTGGGGCAGGGACAGAAACGGGATGAGGCATGAGGATGTAGATGGGGCACTCCCCACTTATGACCAAAACGTAGACGCCTGACTCTTGGTAGGTGCTCATTGGGCTGAAGAACTGGTTTTCCTGGACCAGGGGAGGGACCCAGCAAGCAGGAGAGGTTCCTGGGAAGGATTCACACTTGCTGGGGTGGCTCACTAGGGTCCACCCCACACAGGAAGCTGAGTTCTCACTGCTGGGGCAGCCCCTATTCCTGCCCCCATCCCAAGCCCTTCAAGGCAAGGAGCCACTAACTCCTGGGGACCCACTCTCCTAAGACAAAAAATCAAATCAGGCCATTCCCCTGCTTAAAGTTCACCAGAGCTTAAAATGATGTTGTCCTTAGAAACAAATCCAAGGGCCGGGTGTGGTGGCTCACGCCTGTAATCTGAGCGCTTTGGGAAGCCAAGGCGGGTGGATCAGGAGATCGGGAGTTTGAGGCCAGACTGACCAACATGGTGAAACCCCATCTCAATGAACAATACAAAAATTAGCCAGGTGTGGTGGCTAATGCCTGTAACCTCAGCTACTCAGGATGCTGAGGCAGGAGAATCACTGGAACCCAGGAGGTGGAGATTGCAGTGAGCTGAGAGATCGCACCACTGTACTCCAGCCTGAATGGTAGAGTGATGCTCTGTCTCAAAACAAACAAACAAGAAACAAATCCAAGGACTTATCATGGCTACAGGACCATGCATGCCCCGACATTTTTCCAGCCACTCTGGCCTCCTCTTTGTACCCAGAACACGTGTCCTTCAGGATCCTTGCATTTGCCCCTCCTGGGCTTGTAACACCCTTCCCCCAAGCTGTTCAAGCTGTTTCAGGAGTGGTTTTGTTTGTTTGTTTGTTGTTTTGAGACTGTCACTCTGTTGCCCAGGCTGCAACCTCCACCTCTCTGGCTCAAGCGATCCTCCCACCTCGCCCTGTAACTGGGACCACAGGCGTACTCCACCCGGCTCATTTTTTGTATCTTTTGGTAGAGATGGGATTTTGCCATGTTGCCGGGGCTGGTCTCAAACTCCTGAGCTCAAGCGATTTGCCCATCTCAGCCTCCCAAACTGCTGGGATTGCAGGCATGAGCCGCTGTGGCCAACCTAAAGAATGTATTGTTCATATCATCCAGCGTCACCTCCTCAGAGTCCCTCCCTGACCACCCTCGTGTTTCCCCACCCTCCGCCCTCCATCATGCTACCCTGCCATTGGTTGTATCTCCAACTGCACTTGCCACCACCTGAAAGGATCTTTGTCTGTTTATTGATGCATGTATTGTGTCTCTCCACCACCCGTAAACTGTAAAAGAAGGGGTTGTGCCTGGGGAGCTCACAGCTGCTTCCCCAAAATCTAGAACAGCCTCTAGTTAGACAAAAGCCATGAAGCAAAGCGATCCTAGGAAGGGGCTTCTCAGGTCTTCCCTCTCCTGGATCTGGCTGGGGAAGGAGGCTGCTGTGCTTCGCATTGGACCGGGTGGCCTTTCAGACTCACCAAAAAGCAGTGGAGGGCAGAGTGCAAGCTGTGGGGCGCTCCCAGCCTCACAGGGCTCCAGTAGCTTGACGTGAGCCTCCTCCCCATGTCCTGTCCCCAGAGTCAGCGCAGGGCAACCTAAGCAGGTGTGTCTGCCCAATAAATCTCTCTTCAAGATGCCTTTCTGGGAAACCAGTTTCCAATGATCCTCCCTGGTCCCTCCCTCTCCGGCTCGGGGGCATTTTTTAGGATAGGTATGCCTTCTAATGCTACCTTTGTGGAGGCCCAAGGAATGTTCATCCTCTTGGGGGACAGGGTGCCTGAGTATGCCCAGGCCCTTTTTGCTGCTGCTTCCAAGCCGGATATCAAAGGGGTCTGCATTGCGCACCCAGCCTCAGTCTCACCCCTGGTGGCCACAAGGGGGCACCGCTGGGTGTTTCTTAGTCCTTAGTCCTTTCTTAGTGCAGTGAACAAAACTGGTGATTTGGGATAAGTCCTTAGCTTGCAATCTGCACATGAGATATCCCCAGACACACCTCTTTATGCGCAATGATATGAGGATCCTCTTCTCGCATGATCACAGGTGCAGAAAGTTAAAATCCAACAGTCAAAGGCAGCCTAACCCACCCCACACACAAGGAGCAAAGGGAGAAGGTTTGGTTGAACAGGGAGATTCTTGGGCTGGGATGTGAGGGGACAGTTGACTGCCCCAAAATTTCAGTATACCAGGGCTTTGGGATGGCAGTTGAGTTAGGGAGGAAATTCGGCTAGGTGCGGAGCTCTTTGTGCAGCTGCGATTGTACTGCAGGCACGTGTTATTTTCTTAGATGACGGCAGCCCCAGCCAGGGCAGCCTGTGGATCCCCACTGAGCGCAGAAACGAACACTGACCATGGTCTACACCGGGACTGAGACGCACTGCAGCCAGTCAGAGCCCCCAGCCACATGAAGCTCTGGGTGAGTCACTGGTTATGCTGATGCTAAAACCATCTGATCCCCCTGCCACTGACCCCACAGGGATGGGGGGGGGCAGTTGGCCTGTCATTGCCCAAAGACGCTGTGATCTGGCCAGAGAGAGGCCATGACTGGGATTGGGTCAGGCACAGAATTTGACTCAGGTAGCAGTGGAAGGAAGGAAGGTGGGCTGGATCTGAGGTCTGGGGAAGCAGAAAACTCATGTGTTGGGTTGCTGTGGATTGAGAAGACCGGGAAGTCTGACTTGAGGGCTGCACAGGTCTCTATGTTTAAGGTCTGTGGGGCTGAAAATCAGACACCCCAGATTGCCAGCCACGTGGTCAGGATCGACTATACCACAGTAACAACCCCCAAATTCCAGTGGCTTCACCTGACAAGTTTATTTCTCACCCAGTCCATGGCTGGCCCAGGCAGTGGGAGCCTCTTCTCCAGTCCCTTGGACACATCAGCAAGTGCCATCGCAACACGTGCTTCCGGAAGGGAGAGGCAGAGAGAAGGAAATCAGGAGTCTCTGTACCGGCCTGGAGATGACCCACATCCCTTCTGCTCCCAACTCAGCCAAAATTCATCTCGTGACTCCACCCATCCACAAGAGGGCCAGAGGCTGAGTCTTCCAAGTCCAGGAGGAGAGCTGGATTTCAGTGACAACACTAATTACCCAGACTCTGAGGCTTTACAAAATACTTACTATTCCACTTCTTAGTCCCCTGAATCCAGACGTTCCTTCACCTCCTGATGACGCTCTCTGGGAGGTGAAGGCAGGAATATATGGCTTGACTGAATGGTGGGTTGAGCCGGAACTCTTCTGTCCCCAGAGTAGATAATCCCTGGATTCCTGTCTCCAGAAAAGATGACCCCCGGATCCACTGCTGTTCCCCCACTACACCCCCCCACCCTCACCCACCCCTACACACACACATCAAAGCAGCCAAATATTTTTTTTTTATTGAATTCACTGGGCTCAAGGACAAAAAGGAAAAAAAATGGAATGAAAGTGGAGTAGAACAAAAGCTTGAGAGAGATCCATCCCCACAAACACCCCAGGCCAAGGAACCTGTCTCTAAGAATAGCAGTTAGAGGTCCAGAAAAGCTGCATTCTGATTCTTCCCCTCTCCTTAAAGGTGCTGGGGACAAAGGGAAGCACATGTCAGACTCAGGCACACAGCCTTTCTGTGCCGTTTCCTGGATTTTCCAGAGAAGGAAGCTGGGTTGACTGGCCCTAGGCTTGCAGGAAAGGGAAAGTGAAAAGGCATGGTAGGAGAAGGAGTTTGGGGATGGGGGAGGATGAAGGAGAAAAGCTCAGGAACCCAAGCTGGGCATTCCAAAAGGCTGGAACAAGAGGCTGCCCAAAGTACAGCAAGAAGTGAAGCAGTTCCTTGCTTTCGGAGGGGCTGCTGTGCACTGGACTTTAGTCAATGGCTCGTAACCCTGGACGCTGCTGTCCTGGCCTCTCACAGCTCAGGGCGTAGTTTGTATGATGTCAGAGCCATCTTGGCTGCAAAGGTCCCCACGTGCAGACGAGAAGGTTCAGGCGAACTGAGAACAGGGAGAATGGAAGGGTCTGGAGGACCCTAAGGAACTGTTCCTCCTCATGCTTGCACCTTTCTTTCTTCTTGGGTGGTATTTGGGGGTGGTTAGATGGAGACGCTGTTCTCGATGAAGGGAGGGTCCAGGTAGGTGTAGGGCAGCTCAAGGCCCTGGTTCCGCTCCTGGATGTCCCTCGAGATCTGGGCCAGGCGGCTCTGGAAGGCAGCGATGCTTCGCCTTGGGCCCTCCTCTGTGAAGTGCTCATCCGGGTAGGTGCCCAGGGGCCTCTGGGAGGAAATCAGGCAAGAGATCAGGATGACATTCAAGATGGGGTGGGGAATAATGAAGGACCACATGTAACAGCAAATACCGTCAAGTTGCAGCCATTGTAAACACTTGCCCTTCAAACTAGGGCCCCAAACTACCACTCCACACATCCTGACACAAACGGCCCCCCAGCACCCAAACCCCAAACAGAGTAGGGGACACAACGTGATTTAGGAGCCAGGCAACCCAAATTCAGTGCTGCCTCTGCTGGCAAGCCTCTGCCTGTTACTTTGACTCAGAGACGCAATTCCTGCATCTGAAAATGGATGGGTTGAACTAGAAAAAAATGTTTTTTGAGGCAGGGTGTCACTCTGTTGCCCAGGCTGGAGTAGTGGTGTGATCATAGCCACTGCAGCCTCAAACTCCTGGGCTCAAGTGATCCTCCCACCTTGGCCTCCCAAAGCACCAGGATTACAGGCATGAGTCACTGCGCCTGGCCTACGAAACCTTTAAAAGTCCCTTTCATACCTGATCCAACTGCTCTGTGAACTAAAAGAATACAACCACATTTCTCATACAGCTGAGATCAACATAAACACCGTCCTGCAAATATACCAAGAATATACCTACTACCTCACAATTTCACAAAATTCAACTCCTGAAAACAACCAGCATCCTGGTTCTTTTTTTTTTAAAGATGGGGTTTCACCATATTGGTCAGGCTGGTCTCCAACTCCTGACCTCAGGTGATCCGCCCACCTCAGCCTCCCAAAGTGCTGGGATTACAGGCGTGAGCCACCGCACCTGGCTGCATCCTGGTTCTAAGGCATCTTCACAATCAACCATGGTGATGGAACTTTCACCAACACAATCACCGTCATCCCACACTGCCACACTTTATAGCTTGGGCAACCACAATCAAGAAATATCACAGTGAACTCCAGTCACTGCTATCCTGTGTACAGGACTGTCCCTCCCCCACAATCACATCATGCAACCAGCTCATCACAACAACGCAGAGGCCCAGCCTCCTAACCAGCACACACTTCCCACTTAATTGAACCTTCATATAACGTAACTGTTGCCAATACTACTGATCTTTAACAAATTCCTTTTCTTGTTTTATTGCATTGGTGAAGGCCTCTAAATCAATGTTAAATAGCAGCAGTAACAGTGGGCATTATTTTCCTTTCTCTGACTTTAATGAATAGACATCTATGGTCTCACCATAAATATAGTGTTTTCTGAAGTACACTTTTTTTTTTTTTTTTTTTTTTTTGGGAGATGGAGTCTCACTCCATCACCCAGACTGGGGTGCAATGACGTGATCTTTGCTCACTGCAACCTCTGCCTCCCAGGTTCAAGTGATTATCCTACCTCAGCTTCCCGAGTAGCTGGGATTATAGGCAGCTGCCACCATGCCTGGATGCTTTTTGTATTTTTAGTAGAGACGGGGTTTTACCATGTTGGCCAGGCTGGTCTTGAACTCCCTCAGGTGATCCACCTGCCTTGGCCTCCCAAAGTGCTGGGATTACAGACGTGAGCCACCGTGTGCAGCCCGAAGTATACTTCTAATCAAAACTCGTTAAGGAGGTTTCATTTTACAATGAGTATTAGTAATAGCTGTTCACATTCATCAAATGCTTTTACAGCATATAGGGAGATAATTATATGGTATGCCTCTTTATTGACATAATGAATTATATGGCTAGATTTCATAAGGTTGAGCCAACCTTTCATTCCTAGAATAAATTAGACTTTGTCATGGTGTATTATTGTTTTATTATTCACTATTGGCCTTCATTGGCTGCTATATTTTTAAGATTGTTGTAGCTAAGTGGAATGAGGTTCCTTTTTTTTTTTTTTTTTTTTGAGACGGAGTTTCACTCATGTTA
>NW_022436952.1:25096042-25098557 GCF_009761245.1 Sapajus apella | reverse complement strand
AGTGATGGAATCACGGCTCACAGCAGCCTTGAACTCCCAAGTTTAAGCAATCTTCCTACCTCAGCCTCCTGAGTAGCTGGGATCACAGACATATGCCATCGTGCCTGGCTAGTTTTTTTTTTAATTTTCTTATTAGAGACAAGGCCTTACTATGTTACTCAGACGGGTCTTAAACTCCTGGGCTCAAGCGATCCTCTGTCCTCTGCTTCCCAAAGTGCTGGGATTACAGGCATGAGCCACCACACCCGGCCTTATAATTTCATTGTCGTAATAACAACGAACATGTAAGCACTTTACATGAAACATTACAACCATACATCACCCCTTAAGACAGATACTCTCATCATTCTCACTTTAAAGATAAGGAAATTAGGGCTTAGAGAGGCCATTACATATCTAAAGTCATATAGGTGGTAGGTGTGGATCTGAGTCTAGAACCTTCTAATGAGACTCACTGCCCTTCTTAAGAGTACTGCCTTTGCTAGATGCTGACTATAATTCAGCAAAAAGATTCAGGAAGCGTCCACCTTTTGCTGTGCTTTCAAGCAGTTTGAGTGACTTAGGAATCATTTGTCCCTTGGAGTTTAAAGGGATCAGATCTTTTAAAACCTTTTACATTTTTCTATGGTTTTTCATCTCTTCTGGTGTTTTAGGTATCATATTTTCCTAGAAAAAAATTCATTTCATTTAGATTTCCAAATCTGTTTGCATGAAACTCTAAGCAGTATTTTATTATAATTTTATTATTATTTTTTTAAATCGGCTGGGTGCAGTAGCTCATACCTGTTATCCCGGCACTTTGGGAGGCTGAGCTGGGCGGATCACGAGGTCAGGAGTTCCAAAACCAGTCTGGCCAACATAGTGAAACCCCATCTCTACTAAAAATATATATATATAAATTAGCTGGGCATGGTTGCAGGCACTTGTAATCTCAGCTACTTGGGAGGCTGAGGCAGGAGAATCACTTGAACCCAGGAGGCAGAGATTGCAGGGAGCTGAGACCGCACGACTGCACTATAGCCTGCGTGACAAAGTGAGACTCTGTCTCAAATAAACAAGTAAAAAACCTTCTCTGCATGTTTGATTATGTGCCTTTCCCATTCCTAATGCTGTATATTTATGTTCCCTTTCTCTCCCTTTTGTTTCCCCTTGATTTGAATTGTCCAGGCCAGATGCAGTGGTTCACTCCTATAATCCCAGGACTCTGGGAGGCTAAGGCAGGAGGATCACGTGACCCCAGGAGTTCAAGACCAGCCTGGGCAACATAACAAGACCCTGTCTCCACAAAAAATAAAAAAATTAGCTAGGCGTGGTGGTCTGTGCCTGTGGTCTCAGCTACATGAGAGGCTGAGGTGGGAGGATTTCTTGAGCCCAGGAGTTGAGGATGCAGTGAGCCATGGTCACATCACTGCGCTCCAGCCTGGGGGACCATGTCTGGAATTGCCCAGGCTTTTCTTGAGCCAGCCTGACCCTGTCAAAAGAAAGAAATGAGAGAGATCCAAGATGGCTGATCACTAGCAGCTCGGGATTGCAGCTCCCATTGAAAGCGCAGAGAACGAGAGGACGCCACACTTTCAGATCAATTTTTGTTGCTCACGCACCAGGAGATTCCCAGCAGAGGAGCCCCACGTGTCACCAGCGCGACTCTTGAGGCTGGTGAGGCGGTTTTGCCGCTGCCTTGGTGCGGCGGTTCTCAGTGCAGAGTCAGAAAAGCACCATCAATCTTAAAGCCGCTGTTTTGGCCGGCACAGTGGGTTGCTCAGATTTTAGCGCTGGGAATCAACAAGTTGGATGTCCATTCAGAAACCCAACTATAAAGACGGTAATTACAAAGACTACAGATGGATAAATTTATAGCGAAGGGAAGAAACCAGCCTAAAAAGGCTGAGAATACCCAAAATCAGAACGCCTCTCCCTCTACAGGGGATCACAGTTCCTCATCAGCAATGGAACAAGGCCTGACGGAGAAAGACTGTGTTCCATTAGCAGAAGCAGTCTTTAAAAAGTGGATGATAAGAAACTTCTGGGAATTAAAAGAACTTGTTCTAACCCAATGCAAAGAAACTAAGAACTCTGAAAAAAGGTTTGATGAAATGTTAAAAATAACACACAACTTAGAGAGGAATATAAGTGAATTAATGGAGCTGAAAAACACAACACGAGAACTTCGCGAACTATGCACAAGTTTTAGCAGCCGAATTGATCAAGCAGAAGAAAAGATATCAGAGGTCGAAGACCAACTTAATGAAATAAAACAAAAAGACAAGATTAGAGAAAAAAGAATAAAAAAGAATGAGCAAAGTCTCCAAGAAATATGGGACTATGTGAAAAGACCTAATCTACGTTTGATAGGTGTACCTGAATGTCATGAAGAGAATCAATCCAAGCTGGAAAATATGCTTCAGGATATTATTCAGGAAAACTTTCCCAACCTAGCAAGGCAGGACAATATTCAACTCCAGGTAATACAGAGAACACCACAAAGATATTCCTCAAGAAGACCAACCTCAAGGCA
>NW_022436952.1:25094167-25095642 GCF_009761245.1 Sapajus apella | reverse complement strand
GTGACCCCAGGAGTTCAAGACCAGCCTGGGCAACATAACAAGACCCTGTCTCCACAAAAAATAAAAAAATTAGCTAGGCGTGGTGGTCTGTGCCTGTGGTCTCAGCTACATGAGAGGCTGAGGTGGGAGGATTTCTTGAGCCCAGGAGTTGAGGATGCAGTGAGCCATGGTCACATCACTGCGCTCCAGCCTGGGGGACCATGTCTGGAATTGCCCAGGCTTTTCTTGAGCCAGCCTGACCCTGTCAAAAGAAAGAAATGAGAGAGATCCAAGATGGCTGATCACTAGCAGCTCGGGATTGCAGCTCCCATTGAAAGCGCAGAGAACGAGAGGACGCCACACTTTCAGATCAATTTTTGTTGCTCACGCACCAGGAGATTCCCAGCAGAGGAGCCCCACGTGTCACCAGCGCGACTCTTGAGGCTGGTGAGGCGGTTTTGCCGCTGCCTTGGTGCGGCGGTTCTCAGTGCAGAGTCAGAAAAGCACCATCAATCTTAAAGCCGCTGTTTTGACCGGCACAGTGGGTTGCTCAGATTTTAGCGCTGGGAATCAACAAGTTGGATGTCCATTCAGAAACCCAACTATAAAGACGGTAATTACAAAGACTACAGATGGATAAATTTATAGCGAAGGGAAGAAACCAGCCTAAAAAGGCTGAGAATACCCAAAATCAGAACGCCTCTCCCTCTACAGGGGATCACAGTTCCTCATCAGCAATGGAACAAGGCCTGACGGAGAAAGACTGTGTTCCATTAGCAGAAGCAGTCTTTAAAAAGTGGATGATAAGAAACTTCTGGGAATTAAAAGAACTTGTTCTAACCCAATGCAAAGAAACTAAGAACTCTGAAAAAAGGTTTGATGAAATGTTAAAAATAACACACAACTTAGAGAGGAATATAAATGAATTAATGGAGCTGAAAAACACAACACGAGAACTTTGCGAACTATGCACAAGTTTTAACAGCCGAATTGATCAAGCAGAAGAAAAGATATCAGAGGTCGAAGACCAACTTAATGAAATAAAACAAAAAGACAAGATTAGAGAAAAAAAGAATAAAAAAGAATGAGCAAAGTCTCCAAGAAATATGGGACTATGTGAAAAGACCTAATCTACGTTTGATAGGTGTACCTGAATGTCATGAAGAGAATCAATCCAAGCTGGAAAATATGCTTCAGGATATTATTCAGGAAAACTTTCCCAACCTAGCAAGGCAGGACAATATTCAACTCCAGGTAATACAGAGAACACCACAAAGATATTCCTCAAGAAGACCAACCTCAAGGCACATAATCGCCAGATTCACCAGGGTTGAAATGAAAGAGAAAATACTGAGGGCAGGCAGAGAGAAAGGTCAGGTTACCCATAAAGGGAAGCCCATCAGACTCACAGCAGATCTCTCAGCAGAAACCCTACAAGCCAGAAGAGAGTGGGGGCCAATATTCAACATCCTTAAAGAAAAGAACTTTCAACCCAG
>NW_022436952.1:25053858-25094067 GCF_009761245.1 Sapajus apella | reverse complement strand
GCCTCCTGGGTTCAGGCAATTCTCCTGCCTCAGCCTCCTGAGTAGCTTGGATTACAGGCACGCGCCACCATGCCCAGCTAATTTTTTTGTATTTTTTAGTAGAGATGGGGTTTCACCATTTTGACCAGGATGGTCTCGATTTCTTGACCTCGTGATCCACCCGCCTCGGCCTCCCAAAGTGCTGGGATTACAGGCGTGAGCCACCGCGCCCGGCCCAAGAAAAGAACTTTCAACCCAGAATTTTACATCCAGCCAAACTAAGTTTCATAAGCGAAGGAAAAATAAAATCTTTTGTGAACAAGCAAGCACTCAGAGATTTCATCACCACCAGGTCTGCTTTACAAGAGCTTCTGAAAGAACCACTACAAATAGAAAGGAACAACCAGTATCAGCCTTTCTAAAAAATGCCAAAAAATAAAGAACATCAACATAATTAAAAAATTGCATCAACTAATGGGCAAAACAGCCAGCCAACATTAAATGACAGTATTAAACTCACATATATTGTTATTAATTCTAAATTTAAATCGACTAAATCCCCCAATCCAAAGACACAGACAGGCAAAAAAGCCAAGACCCATTGGTATGCTACATCCAGATCCATCTCACATGCAAGGATACACAAAGACTCAAAACAAAGGGATGGAGAAAAATTTACCAACCAAATGGAGAGCAAAAATAAATAAATAGAAAGCAGGAGTTGCAATTTTTGCTGATAAAATACACATTAAAGCAACAAAGATCAAAAGATGCAAAGAAGGATATTACATAATGATAAAAGGATCAATGTAACAAGAAGAGCTAAAGATCCTAAATATATATGCACCCAATACAGAAATACCCAGATATATAAGACTTATAAAGAGACTTGGACTCCCACACAATAATAGTGGGAGACTTCAACATCAATATTAGATCAATGAGACAGAAAGTTAACATCGATATTCAGGACTTGAACTCAGATCCGGAACAAGTAGACTTAATTAACATTTTTAGAACTCTCCACTTAAATACATAAAATATACACTCTTATCAGTACTACATCACACCTATATACAGGTTTAAATGAAATATTGGTTGGCTGCTTGTTAATTATTTTCTTCCCTTTTTTTTTTTTAATGTCTCTATTATTAAACACAATTACAGGCATACCCATTTTTAGACTGCATTCTAGCCTGTGCAATAAAGCAACACCCCTGTTCTCTCTCCCTCTTCCTCTTTCTTCCTTTCCTTCATTCTTTTTTTTAATTCTTTCCTCTTTCTTTCTTTCTTCCTCTAAAAAAAAAAAAAAAGAGAGAAAGAAAGTAAGAGAGAGAGAGACAGGGAAAGAAAGGAAAGACAGGGAAAGGAGAGGGGAAGAGAAGGGAGAGGAGGGGAGGGGAGAAGCTAAAAGCTAGTGCTAGAAGCGACAGTCTGCCACTTCTGGGCCTAGACTTGAAGAAATCCAAAAGCTTGTTTTCAATCTTGGAAGCCAGCCACCATGCTATGAGGAAGTCCAGCTGTCCTGCTGAAGAGAGACCTCTTGGAGATCCCGGGGGATAAGGCAGCATATGGAGAGAGAAAGAGGCCACACAGAGGAGCACCGAGGCCCCAGACATGTGAGCAAAACCTTCCGGGAGCTTCCAGCCCAGCCCAGTCACCAGCTGACTGTATGCAAGTGTGTCACCCTACCCTGTAGACCCAGCTTAGCCCTGACCAAATTTCTGACTCAGAGAATCTTAAGAAAAAATAAATATGTCTAGAGTTTATTGTATTGTTCTTTTTCAAAGAGCAAGTTTTATGTTTTTTTAAATCAGATTGACATCTAATTTCTTGTTTTCTTTTCTTACTTAAAGATGGGGTCTTGTTATGTGGCCCTGGCTGAAGTGCAGTGGCTGTTCACAGCCGTGATCATAGCATACTGCAGCCTTGAACTCCTGGCCTCCAGGAATCCTCTCACCTCAGCCTCCTGAGCAGCTCAGACTACAGGCCTGTGCCATTACACCTGGCTTAATACTTGATTTCTAAAACTATGGTATAGCCATCAAGAAAAACAGAACACATACCACACCAATGAGAGAAAGAGAAAACAAAACAGAACACAGAAATATGACAGACTAGATTCAAAGCCTACTTACACCAGGCGCAGTGGCTCATGCCTGTAATCCCAACACTTTGGCAGGCTGAGGCAGGTGGATCACCTGAGGCTGGGAGTTCAAAACCAGCCTGACCAACATGGAGAAACCCCATCACTACTAAAAATACAAAATTAGCCAGGCGTGGTGGCGCATGCGTCTAATCCCAGATACTTGAGAGGCTGAGGCAGGAGAACCACTTGAACCCAGGAGGCAGAGGCTGTGGTGAGCCAAGATCATGCCATTGCACTCCAGCCTGGGCAACAGAGCAAAACTTCATCTCAAAAAAAAAAAAAAAAAAAAGCCTACTTAGCTCTGTTTTGTTGAGCAAATTGCTGAATCTCCCTGAACTTCAGTGTTTTCCCCTGTAAAGTGGAACTACCATTTACTGAAAATAAAATGCCAGCACGGTGCCAAGCATTTTATTTTTATTATTTATTTATTTTTTAATAAAAAAAATTTAAAAAGGCACCCAACGTGGGCTGCAAACCCACGACCCTGGGATTAAGAGTCTCATGCTCTACCGACTGAGCTAGCTGGGCTATTATTTATTTATTTATTTTGAGACAGTGTCTTGTTGTCTAGGCTGGAGTGCAGGCAGTGACACGATCTTGGCTCACTGCAACCCCCACCTCCTGGGTTTAAGCGATTCTCCTGCCTCAGGCTCCTGAGTAGCTGGGATTACAGGCACCCACCATCATGCCGAGCTAATTTTTGTATTTTTAGTAGAGACAGGGTTTCACCATGTTGGCCAGGCTGGTCTCAAACTCCTGACCTCAGATCCACCCACCTCAGTCTTCCAAAGTACTGGGATTATAGGTGTGAGCCACTGTGCCTGGCTGCCAAGCATTTTAAATAGAGCTCTGTATTCATTCCATATTTTAAAACAGTATACACAAAGGATCTGATTTAATGGCTGATAATGATATCTCCTCAGTGACAGCTGCCGTTATTATTGTTATGAGTTTCCAAGTTAAACTTTCTATGACTTATAGGAGAGAGCCCTCCACCCTCATCCTGGTGCCTACTCATCTGTCATCCCCCTGGGACCAGGTAGGGACTAGACCCAGAGTCCTGCCATTCCCAGGAAGATCAAACAAAAGAAGATCCCAGGAATCTTTTTTTTTTTTTGGTCACCCAGGCTGGAGTGCAGTGGCGTGAACGTGGCTCACTGCATTTTTGACCTCCTGGGCTCAAGTGATCCTCCCCCCTTAGCCCCCGCAAGCAACTGGGACCACAGCCGCACACTACCACATCCGGCTAATTTTTGCATTTTGGGTAGAGACAGGGTTTCACCATGTTTCCTAGGCTGCTCTTGAATTCCTAGGCTCAAGCAATCTGTCGGCCTCAGCCTCCCAAAGTGCTGGTATTACAGGTGTGAGCCACTGCACCCTGCAACATCTGGAATCTTTCTAGCACCAAAGGGAGTCAAGCATGAGAAATAAGGATATTCACCTGTCAAAGGGCTTGTGCGCAAGGCGGCTGTGTGAAAATGGAGATGATGGGCACTGGTGATAAAGGGCTACTTGCCCAGCCTAAACTGAGGTATTGCCTCCTCTCTAGCCCCCTGCCTCCAAAGTTGCCTGTTGCATCTGTTCACACAGCCACAAGAGCACCCTTGCTAAAGCAGATTAAACCACTGGGCCTCAGTCTTGATTGGCAGCTGGGCACGGCTCATGCCTGTAATCCCAGCACTTTGGGAGGCCAAGGTGGGCAGACCACAAGGTCAGGAGTTCGAGATCAGCCTGGCCAACGTGTTGAAACCCAGGCTCTACTAAAAATACAAAAATTAGCTGGGTATGATGGCAGATGCCTATAATCCCAGCTACTCTGGAGGCTGAGTCTTGAACCCAGGAAGCAGAGGTTGCAGTGAGCCGAAATTGTATCATTGTACTTCAGCCTGTGTGACAGAGCAAGACTCCATCTGGGGAGGTGGGGGTGAGGATGGGGAAGTCTTGATTGGCTCCCCTTTGCCTTCTAAATGAATACTATGCAGACAAAGCCCTACCTTCCTCTCCACTCTGCTATTTCCGTTTGCGATCCTAGAAACATACCAGTGAATTCTCACCTTCCCTCCTTGAATTATGTCCTTCTCCCTCCGTAAAAATTAACCCTGCTCCTCCTGTCTGTCCACCTCCTGCTTGTCCTGCAGGTTTCAGCTTAGATGTCACTTTCTCCAAGAAGCCTTCCTGGGTTCCCCCAGACCCAGTTAGGTTCCACAGGGTCCTGTCCTTACCTCTATCACAAGGCTAAGGCTCATAGCTACCCATAACAGTGTCTGGCTCACCACTGGTGCTCAGGAAGTGCACATTGAATGGATGAATTAATATATAAGTAATTCCTACAACACTGTGGCACCCTTTTTCATTGCTCTGTATGTCTCCTCAACTAGAGGAGAAGGTCTTAAAGGCAGGAAGCTCTCATCCAACTTTATAGGCCTG
The DNA here is from genome assembly GCF_009761245.1 of Sapajus apella. NCBI lineage: Eukaryota > Metazoa > Chordata > Mammalia > Primates > Cebidae > Sapajus > Sapajus apella. The sequence goes on along the minus strand of NW_022436952.1, from coordinate 25,089,512 downwards.
CTGCCCAGTGCTGTGTGAACACATAGGAAGTATCCAACAAATGTTTTTTTGCTTTTTGTTTTTCGAGATGGAGTTCACTCTTGTCACCCAAGCTGGAGTGCAGTGGCGTGATTTCAGCTCACTGAAACCTCCGACTCCTGGGTTCACGTGATTCTCCTGCCTCAGCCTCCCTAGTAGCTGGGATTACAGGCACGTACCACCACACCTGGCTAATTTTGTATTTTTGGTAGAGACAGGGTTTCTCCATGTCAGTCAGGCTGGTCTCAAACTCCTGACCTCAAGTGATTCGCCCACCTTGGCTGGGATTACAGGCATAAGCCACTACGCCAGGCCTTGTTTTTTGGTTTTGTTTGGTTTTGGTTTTGAGACAGAGTCTTGCCCTGTCACCCAGGCTGGAGTACAGTGGTGTGATCTTGGCTCACTGTAACCTCCACCTCCCAGGTTCAAGCAATTCTCCTGCCTTGGCCTCCAGAGTAGCTAGGATTACAGGTGCATGCCACCATGCCTGGTTAATTTTTTGTATTTTTAGTAGAGACAGGGTTTCCCCATGTTGGCCAGGCTGGTCTCGAACTCCTGACCTCAGTTGATCCACCCATCTCGGCCTCCCAAAGTGCTGGGATTGCAGGTGTGAGCCACGATGCCCAGTCCAACAAATGCTTGTTGAATGTTTGGATGAACACCTGAGAAGGTGATGGATGAACAGTCAGATAAATGGATGAGCGGATACACTGGTAACTAAACTGGTATTTGTTTCCATCTATGTCTTTTGGGATCATCATTTTCTGAAGAAACTGAAGAACCCAAGGCAGCTCTGCAGTGAACATAAAACCCACCAGTCAGTCCTCAAGCCCCCACCACACCACCTCCTCTGGTGGCCCTAAAAACCCGTACTCCCCTCAACACCCCATGTACACACCTGGTCCTTGGGCTCTTGGCTAACCAGCCAGAAGAGGAGGAGGTTGTTACAGCTGATGTTGACTTCAGGAAGGGTATCTAGGTAAGTCTTCAGGGTGGTAGTCCCCTTGGTCTCGGGAGGGGGCTGCCTCATGGATGATGGAGCATTGGGTATCCAGGCCCCAAAGTCATGCTGTGGAGACCCCCATCCCAGTTGGGTCAGTGGGCCAGAAGGGAAGCATCAGCTCCCTCTTCATGACCCGGATCCCACCTCTACCATCCGAGGGGTGATTGTTGGGAAATGAGGGGATCATGGAAAGAGAGGAAGGGGTAGGGAATGGAAAGTCCCAGAGGTGGGGCAGGAGGCCAGCTTACTCCCTGTACTCCCCACCCAGTGTTCCAGCCTGGGTAGAGTGAGTCACTAGGGAAGGAGGTGGCCCCAGAGTGGAGGTAATCCTAGAAAAGGGCCTTGGGCTGGCATGCCATACAGAGCAAGCTGATACTCCACTGGGCTGGGTTCTAACCATGAGAGGAGCCCCCAAGTTCTACCCCAAATTAAGCTCAACTTGAGTCGCCATTACGATCTTGAACCCGCTCCACCCAGTTATCACCCAGTGCCAGCCTTTCACCCCACTCAGTTGCCACTCCAACCCCAAGCCTCATCATAAACCCACTGCAACCCTGACCCACCCATGCTCTCAACCCAAACACAGGCTTAGGTCCACTGCTGACACTTGATGTCCCCAGGCCTGCCCTTTGCAGCCTCACCTGCCCACTGTTGACAGCAGCGTGCTGGGCAGAGCAATTGAAGATGATTGCAGTGAGGAACTTCACCAGCTCTCCTGGGGTGCACAGCCGGCTTGGGAAGCCTGGGTGTGGGGAGGAAGGGTAGAGGGTGTGGATGGAAGGTACTGGATTCCTAGGGCCAGCTCAGGGCTGGGGCTTACCACAGGGGAAAGTGAGGAAGTAAGGAATGCCTAGCCATGACTGTCTTAAGACTCAGATTAGGGTTGGGCTGAAGTTAGGGATGGCCATGACTGATGGTTGGTCTCCAAAGTGGGTCAGGGTAGGAGATGGAGGCTGGGATCTGGCCAGAAAATCCCCGGCATGCAGGGCCAATGACAGAGCCAGGTTCAACCCAAGTGCCCGGCTGCCTCTTCCTGACTTCCAAGGCACATCCACCTGCAGCCCCAGTTAGCATGCAATGATTTAATTCTACCCAATTCACCAAGATTTGTTCAAGCACCCAGTATCCAACCATCCTCTGCTGGGCTTAGCAGCAGAGACCAGTGACCACAGGGCATGTTGCTCACAAGCTCACAGTGACAGAAGCAGAAAGAAGCTCCTAAGGCCAGAGCTTGCTCTTTGAGGAGAGGGCAGGCAGGACAAAAAGGGGCACAAGGAGCAGAGTGGTTAGTGGAGGCCTCCTGGAGGACAAGAGGGTCCTCGTGAGTTGAAAAACAGGTCAGCCTTGAACAGAGAAAAAAAAAAAAAAAAAAAAGTATTTCAGGCTGGAGAGGGGAGAGCTCCAAGGCTCAGCCCTTGGTCCTCTTCACTCTGTGCCTCACTAATCTCATCCAAGTCCATGGCTCTAACCATCTCTCACTCGCCAACTCCCAAATTCCCGTCTCCGGCTACGCCTGGCTCCTGGGCTCCAGACTCAGCCGTGGGCATTACCCTGCAGCGGCTCACCTGATGCCCCACCTGCGCATCTACATCACCTCACACTGCACAGCAGCGAGAACATACGCCCGTCAGATTGTCACACTTCGATAAAACCCCTGGAGGGCTTCCCATCTCACTCACCTTGCTATGGCCCTGCTGGATCTAGCCCCAGCCCCTTCTCTCACTTCTTTTCCTTCCTGGCTTTTCACTTATTCGACTCCAGCCACGCAGGCCTTCCTGATATTTCTCAAACGCACCAGCACATTCAGACTTCGGGGCCTGTACACTCACAATGTCTCTGCCCACTACCCCCAGAAGTAGCACCTGCATTTCCTTCAGGTCTTCGCCCTGACCACCTCCCTGAACTAATCTCCCTACCTTGACACACTATATTCCGTGATGCTCTCTCAGTTTTCCTCTTCACATTCATAACCACCTGACATACTTGTTTGCTGATGATCTCTCTCCAAAAGAATGTGAAGCTCCACTAAGGCTAGAATTTTTGTCTTTTTCACCACTAAACCTCAGCATCTAGAACAAGAGTTAATCAATACCAAGGTCCTGGTAATTACTGGCTGAATGAAACAAATGCATGAGAGGGTAAGAAGCCACAGCATGGGGCAGAGGTGGGAAGATCGCTTGAGCCCAGGAGTTCGAGACCAGCCCGGGCAACATAGCAAGACCCTGTCTCTACAAAAAAAAAATTTTTTTTAATTAACTGGATGTGGTGATGTAGTGGTGTGTGCCTGGGTAGTCCCAGCTACCAGGGAGGCTGAGGTTGAGGATCATTTGAGCCTGGGAGGTCAAGGCTGCAGTGAACCATGGTCATGCCACTGCACTCCAGTCTGAGTCAGAGTAAGACCCTGTCTCCAAAAAAAATAAGCCAGAGTGGGAAGGCATGGGGCATCAGCAGGGTGAGGGAGCAGGGAGGGACCTAACTGGAGGTGGTGACGCTACAGCGGCGTGCAGGGCCATGTGGTTTCTGGGCAGTATTCCAGAGGATTAGCAGGGTGGTGGCCCTGCAGGCTTGGCGGGCAAACACCGAGGGGCTGGGGGAGGTTGAGAAGCAGCTGCTACAATTCAAGAGCACTGTAAGGGAGGCTATGATAAGGGTGGTGACAATAGAGATCAGCCACCTAACTGGATTTAGGAAGAGAGAGAGGGACACATGAGTCAAAGAGAACTAAGGTTTGGAGTCAGGCCGACTGGGCAGAGGCTGATGAATAGAACAGAGAGACTGGGAGGAAAGATCCGACATCTTCCTGGGAGTGTGTGGGAGTTTTCTAAATGCTCTGCTCTTGGATGAGTCTCTCAACTCGGAGGCTGAGAACAAAAAAGCAAAGCAGGTAGACACACCTGTAGTGTCAGCTATTTGGAAGGCTGAGATGGAGGATCGATTGAGCTCAGCAGTTTGAGACCAGGCTAAGCAACAGAGCAAGTCCCTGTCTCCAAAAAAAAAAAAAAAAAAAAAAAGAAAAAAAAAAAAAAAAAAGAAGAGGTCAGATCATCTAAGGAAATTTTTCTGTAGTTCATATTGCCTATATTTCCCCCATTGGAATATGGAACCTGACCAGCATAGTGAAAAAAACCCATCTCTACTAAAAATACAAAAATTTTCCAGGCACGGTGGAGTGTGACTGTAGTCCCAGTTACTAGGGAGGCTGAGACAGGAGAATCGCTTGCACTGGGAGGTGGAGGCTAACAAGTGTGTTTTGCCTTTTTAAATGCTGTATGTGAATCTAGAATAGGTTTGTACTCGTTGGAAGAGCTGTTATCAATCTGAAGAGTGTTCCGATGCATTAAATCAGAGACAAATGTAATAAAGTAAGATAGAGGAGTTGAATTAACAGTAATTAGATCCCCCGTTGGGTCTTAAGTAGGAAACAAACACACCCAAATATAAAACAACTGCCTAAGGAGGAGGAGCTGTCAGGATCAAGACTGCTCATGATTAACAGCAGGTTTGCAAAACACAAGGAAGAGTCACCCTTTAAAAACTCAAAGGCCAGGTGCGGTGGCTCACGCCTATAATCCCAGCATTTTGGGAGGCCGAGGTGGGCAGATCACCTGAGGTCAGGAGTTCAAGACCAGCCTGGCCAACACGGTGAAACTGTGTCTCTACTAAAAACACAAACATTAGCCAGGCGTGGTGGCAGGTGCCTGTAATCTCAGCTACTTGGGAGACTGAGGTAACAGAATCACTTGAACCTAGGAGGCAGAGGTTGCAGTGAGCCAAGATTCTGCTGCTGCACTCCAGCCTGGGCGACAAAGCAAGACTCTGTCTCAAAAAATAATAAGAAAAACAAACTCCAAAAGAGTTATGGCTGTCACCACCTTAACCCAGAAATCACTCTCAGCATCACTAATAGTGAGACAACCTGACATTATATGCATCCCAATATGATGCAATGCAGAGGACACAGCATCACCTGAGAAATATTCTTGCCAAAAGTATTAAACCTTCAGACATGACTTCTGTTTACAAAAAACACGGGAGACAGCCTAGCCAACATGGTGAAACCCTGTCTCTACTAAAAATACAAAAATCAGCTGGGTGTGGTGGCACACACCTGTAAATCCAGCTATTCAGGAGGCCGAGGCACAAGAATCACTTGAACCCAGGAGGCGGAGGTTACCATGAGCCAAGATCGCACCACTGAACTCCAGCCTGGGTGATGGAGTGAGACTCTGTCTCAAAACAACAAAAAACAGGAGACAGAGGAATAAGGTGAGTTACATCATGAGGAAGCAATTAGATAAATTCAGAAGATGAAGCATTCTGCAGAACAGCTAGTCTAGGCTCTTCAATTAGTCTATGTCACGTGATTTTAGGAAGCAGAGCAGGAAGAGGAGCTGTTCTAAGTTGAGAGACTCTGGAGTTGAAACCAAAACAAAAGAGCACGTGGTCCTTGGTTGGCTCCTGAATCAATAGGGAACAGCGGGGAGGAAATGGGTCAAATGGGGGAATTTGTTTTTATTTATTTGAGAGGGAGTCTCTGTTGCCCAGGCTGGAGTGCAGTGGGGCGATCTTGGCTCACTGCAACCTCTGCCTCCTGGGTTCAAGAGATTCTCCTGCCTCAGCCTCCCAAAAGTAGCTGAGATTACAGATGCCCAACACCATACTCGGCTAATTTTTGTATTTTTAGTAGAGACAGGCTTTCACCATGTTGATCAGGCCGGTCTTGAACTCCTGACCTCAAATGATCTGCCCACCTCAGCCTCCCAAAGTGCTGGGATTACAGGCGTGAGCCACTGTGCCCGGCCAAATGGGGAAATTTGAATATGGACTAGATATGAAAATGACATTGGATAGTAGTGTCAATTTTGGTTTTGTGTGATGACAATATTGCAGTTATATAGAAAAATGTCAATTTCTGCCAGGTATGGTAGCTCACACCTATAATCCCAGCACTTTGGGAGGCCGAGGAAGGTGGATCACTTGAGGTCAGAAGTTCAAGACCAGCCTGGCCAACATGGTGAAACCCTGTCTCTACTAAAAATACAAAAGTTAGCTGGGCATGGTGGCATGAGCCTGTAATCCCAGCTACTCAGGAGGCTGAGGCATGAAAACTGCTTGAACCAGGGAGATGGAAGTTGCAGTGAGCCAAGATCACGCCACTGCACTCCAGCCTGGGTGGCAGAGACTCTTCTAAAAAAAAAAAAGAAAGAAAAAGAAAAATGTCTATTTTTAAGATGCATATTGAACAGGGGTGAAATAAGATGACTGTAACTTACTTTAAAGGGCTTCAGCAATAAACAAATGCAACAGATTTGATATGGCAAAACGTTGGCAATTGCTGAATCTAGCGGTGGGTAAATGGGTGTTCATTACACTATACTCTGCTTTTCTGTATATCTGAAAAAACTTTTGTTTAAAAAGAAAAGTCTCTAAGCCCATTACAGGGCTGCAATAGCTGTTCATTCTATTTGGAGGTGACTTGAGACCATCCCTTCTCTCTCGGGCTCCCCATACAGGAACTTCTCTAGGTGGCCTCTGGAAGGACTAAGTAAGCTTAAAAGCCACATTCCTGCTGACAGAAGTCCCAGGCCAGGTCTGGAGGATGGACAATTGTGCCACTCTGAGCTTTCCCTTTTCTTCCACTACCCCCACATAGACAGGCTTCTACTTTTTTTTTTTTTTTTGAGACAGAGTCTCACTCTTGTCGCCCAGGCTGAAGTGCAGTGGCACAATCTTGGCTCACTGCAACCTCCGCCTCCTGGGTTCAAGCAATTCTCCTGCCTCAGCCTCCTAGGTAGCTGGGACTACAGTCACATGCCATCACACCCAAATTTTTAGTAGAGATGGGATTTCACCACATTAGTCAGGCTGGTCTCCAACTCCTGACACCTCAGGCGATCCACCCACCTCGGCCTCCCAAAGTACTGGGATTACAGGCCTGAGCCACTGCATATGGCTTCTACATTTTTGCGTGGCAGAATACAAACTGCAAAATACAGTGTCGCTAGGTAGGTAGCTACAAAGAGCAGCAATGGGCTGTGTAACCTAAGCATAGCCAGACCTCGCTGTATGGAGGGGTGACCATGCAGCTGTCATGTGCTGGGCTTAAGGGTGACAATAAGACATCAAAAAGAAAAATTCTGGCTGGGCATGATGGCTCATTCCTATAATCCTAGCACTTTGGCAGGCTGAAGCTAGAGGATTGCCTGAAGCCAAAAGTTCAAAACCAGCCTGGGCAAAAAAGCAAGACCACCCCCCTCGTCTGTACCAAAAACAAAAGAAGAAAAGGCTGACTTGGCATACTGCCTACGAGTTAGCAATGCTCCACAAGGCACAATTTAAAAATAAAAATTTGGCCGGGCGCAGTGACACACGCCTGTAATCCCAGCACTTTGGGAGGCCGAGGTGGGTGGATCACAAGGTCAGGAGTTCGAGACCGGCCTGGCCAATATGATGAAACCCTGTCTATACTAAAAATACAAAAATTAGCCGGGATTGGTGGGGGCACCTATAATCCCGGCTACTCAGGAGGCTAAGGCAGGAGAATCGCTTGAACCTGGGAGGCGGAGGTTGCAGTGAGCTGAGATTGTGCCACTGCACTCCAGTCTGGGTGACACAGCGAGACTCCATCTCAAAAATAAATAATTTTTTAAAAGTCTTTCAGAGAATGGGGAATGCAGGCTTGGGAGATTTCTGAGTCTGGAAATCAGCTGCAGAGGAGAAACAGAAGAAATACTCATTCCATGAGAGAGGAGTAGAGAAGAGTCAGAGACTGAGGACATGCTTGGCAAGAGGTGGGATGGGGAGAAGCTGGGACCTGGGAAGCAGCAGGGAGTCAGAAGGACATGCCCTTCCTGGAGCTAAGGGAAGACTGTAAAGAAAGGAGGGTGTGATCTGGGGTATCTGCTCCACTCAGGTTAAGGAAAATAAGGTCTAAGAGGGAGCCGCTGGTGGTGATGATGGGTCTGAGGCCTCTCAGGCAGTGTCAGAAGAGAAGGGAGAGTTAAGATCTGGTGACAATCGTAAATGAGGGGTCAGGCCACAGCAAGACCAACACACTCCAAGAAGTTTGCAGCCAAAGGAATGAAGAGAGGCTGGTGGCTGGAGGGGCCATGTGGCAGGATAGGAATAGGGGTTTGAGAGAAGTTCCCAGAATCCTCTGAAGTCAGAGATGGCTCCCACTGCATGTTCCAGCACATTGACAGAGCTCAGGAAGGGGAAATGAATGGATGGGCTTGTGAAAAGGTCACAGGACCGAGGGGTACAGAGCAGCAGATGCAAGCAAGGGCTTTGGGGACAGTCGGAGTTGGCTCAAGACCCGCCTTGGGCAGCCTTCTTTGTGCCTCTTTCCTTATCTGCTAAGTGAGGATATTAACAGTATCTACTTCAAAGGCTGATCAATAAATGACTGATGGGAGGGGGTCGGGGCAAAGTGCTAGATCATCAGAGCCTGTGTGGAAAGTGGGATAGAGAGGGGATACCTGAGCTTTCCCGGCCCAGGAAGGCCTGAGCAAAAATTTCGCCAACCCAGGCCTGCAGCTCCGAATCCTGCTGCACAGATGCATCACTGGGATAATAGTAGCCCACGATTTCTGAGACAAAACTGCAGGAAAGAGATACCAGTGCCACTGGAGTAAACATAGGCTCAGGCCTGGCCGGAAAACCGAGGCCCAAAGCCGCTCAGGTGGCAGAGAGGCAGAGAGCCATGGGGGTTCAGTGGGGACCCCCAGGTGCAGCTGGAATCTGAGTGGCCGGGCTTCCCTTAAGCCTCACTCACTCCTGAGTCATGGATGCTCCACACCTCCTTCCTGCACAAGAGCCTAGGGGGTGGGCAGGAAGTGCACCAAGAGAGTCTGACTCATGCCACCACCCCCTCCCCACTCAGCACCCAGGAGGAAGAGCTGCCTACCCCGAGGCCCCAGCCCATACTTAGCTGATGCATCAGCCCTAATACTGTGACTCCACTGGACACCCCTCCTTCCCCTGCATCCACAAATCCCCAGCCCCACTCTGGACCGCAGCTACCTGCCATCTCAGAGGGGACCCCAAACCCAATTCATACCCTCAAGAATTCCCTATGCTGGGGTGTGAAAACACCTGGAATCCCCAGCCACCTTGAGCACAGGGACCACAGTGCCCCAGGCCAGGAGACCCTGGTGGGACTCCCGGTCCTGCCCCGCACCTCTCAATGGCCGCCCAGATCTTCAAGCCGTCGTCTCGGTAGTAGTAGTTGGGGATAGCCAGGACGCCGCGGGCCCGCAGGCTGTCCGGAAGGCAGAAATTGGTGTAGGTGAAGTGGGCCAGGCCCGTGCTCATGAGGTAGAGGAGGCCCTGCCTCCCGATGGAGGTGACCTGAGGACACAGCACAGCTCGGCTCCCGAGCGGTCCCAATCCCCACCCTAGTGTCTGGGCACGAGATGGGACGGGGGACTCGGCCCAGAGAGGGCCTTCTTCGGTTCATCAAGCAATTTACAACCACGGATCAAATACCCACGAGGGCCTGCCTAACACAGGCTGCGGAGCTTGAGGCCCCATTATGTGCATGAGAGGAGATCCTTAGGTATTTGGTAACTTAAAGAATGAACTGAATGCCAGGGAGCCTGGCTGGGCTCCGGATCAGCTGAAGGTAGTGCTGGGGCTCAGGACGCGGCTGCCCTGCCTGTGGACCCGTAGGGGAGCTAGGGCCCAGGACAGGGCCTGTGAAGGGGGCAAGTGGGAGACCGGCGGAGTGGGCGGGGCTAGGGGAAGAGGCAGGGGTTGTGCAGGTGCTCTCACACCCCAGGTGTCCTCACAAGGGGCTTGGGCGCATAACAGGGCTTGGGGGCGGGTAGCGGGGCAAAGCGTCCTCGGGGGCGGAGCCTCAGGGGCCCGGCAGGGAGGCCGCACCTGGTCCACGAGGCCCTCGGGGTTGAGCAGCGTGGCCCTCGCGATGGTGTTCACCTGCAGCGTATAGCGAGTGTGGGGGAGCAGGAGCTGCGAGCGGGGCGGGTCACGTGAGCCGAGGGCGGGGGACAAGGCCTCCCGGCCCCCGCCCCGCTGGGCCCCCTCCCGGGGTCGCAGACCTTGTAGATGGGGTGGCAGAGCGGCAGCTGGCGCAGCGTGGCCATGGCGAAGGCCTCGCACAGCAAATGCGTGCACAGAAAGTGCGTGTTGTTCTCGTGCACCAGGAACTCAGAGTTGCGCACCCACGTCTTGGCGAGCAGCCAGTCCCAGTCGGAGTCAGTGGGCAGGAAGATGGGGCTGTCGGGCCCGGGGGTCTGGCTGAGCTGCGCCGGAGAGGAACGAGGGATGATGGGGCTCCGGGCTGGCGTTTGGCCCCTTAGGCCCCAACCCGAGGCGGCGGCGCCGGGCTCACCTGGATGGCCAAGGGCACCAGCGCCCCCTGGGGGCTGAGCCACAGCAGGCACAGCGGGGCGGCCACGTACTGCGGGCGGTCGTTTAGGCAGTGGGTGGGGGCCTCCGCCAGGATCCAGTAGTCGGCTAGGAAGATGTTGCCCCTCTGCAGAGGGCGCGCAGAGGTTGAGGGCCCCTCCCCACCGGCGCTCCACTTCCCTCCCGTTTCCCTGCCCACTTCTACCCCAGCTGAGGCCTCAGAAATTCTTGGTGCCTGAATTAATAGCCAACGTGGGGTACCCCGCCCTACCCAGAATGTCCGGAATGAAGTCCAGCTGAGTCCTTCCTTGTGCAAGCGCTAGCCTGCTGGGACAAGCCACTGTCCACTCCTCCTCACCCATACCTAGTCCTTCCCACTCTCAACTCAGATGGAATCCCCTCCTGAGATCTGATCACTCTGTAACCAGCAACAGCTAAATCAGCACGAGAGAACTGACCAACCACGTCTCTAGCTTTCTGGAGGAGAATGCCTGAGGGCTTAGCTGCCCCAAAGAGACTGGGTCAGCTGCTTCTCCTCTGAGCCCTTAGTTCTCTGTGATTTTCCCTGGTGTATCTGGTGGCCCTACCATTGACCTGTCCTAAAACAGCCTCCCTTGGGCCTCAGCACCTCCTCAGGAGGCCCCAAAACAAGAGCAAGTCTTCCTCCAAGCTGTCCGTGCAGCCACCCTGCCTGTTCACCTTTTCACCAGGCCCCTTCTCAGGACTCAAAGCCTCCCAAGCCCCATCTGACCCTCTTCTGCATCTGTTCTACTTAAACTGTGCAGCATCACGGCTGCGCAGAGGATGAGGTCCACAGGTGAGATGCAGCCCGGGCCATTTCCGTACCCTCCACACACATCGCTTGTCCATAATGGTCACACACACACCTCCCACCTATCAGGCCCACTGCCCAGGTCCTTACCCACCTCTAGCTCTGTCTGCAGGCATGTGCTCTGTCCCAGCAAAGGGGCCACCATATCATTGGTGACGGGCAGCTTGCTGGGCAAGCTGGAGATGCAGTGGAGCATGATGGGATTGACGCCATTCAGGTACTGGTACCCGAAGAAGTGATCCTCCCTCCAGTGCTCTGTGACATACTCTGGGGGGGCAAGAGAAGGGAGCAGTTGGTCTAGAAACTACTTCCCTAGATCCTTGGTCCTGCCAAGCCCTTTGCTTATCGTTGTGGTTTAGGTTTTCTTCCCAAAAACTCTTATGAGGTAGGAATCATTACATCTACAATTTAATACTAGACACTAAGGGTCAGAGAGATGGAGCAACTTGCACAGCTGAATGGCAGAGCAGGAATTTAAACCTAAGCCTTTCTGGACCCAAAGCCTGGAGCGCTTGCTGTTTAGAGTAGGCAAAGACAGTCGTGCCCCGATCAGAATCAAGATTCCCTAAATGACTGTCACCCTCTCCCAGGCAAGCAGAGTGTCTCTCTCTCCTGACTCCCCTGTTTTTGTCCCATCCTCAGAGGAGGCGACTTGTCCTCCAGAGGAACCTGGGAGATGCCACCAGTGAAGCCAGGAGTCCCTGGGAGGGCTGGGAGAGGGCCCTTTCCCAGGAAGGGGAGGAAGGGGTCTGAGCCCGAGATAAGGTGAGGGGTAGACAACTCCTGCCTGGCTCTGCTCACTTGTCATGAAGGTCTTGTGGCACCAGAAGATGTTCCGCATGTCATCCAGCTTCTTCCAGGAGCCCTTGCGGTCCAACAGCCCTCGAAGCTTCATTCCCAAGGACCTGATGGTAGAGGAAAAAGTGAGGGTGCGGTCTGGGGGCTGGAGTCTGCTGGGAACCACTGTGTGCCCCTCTGCCTGGAGGAACTGACAGGGTCCATCCCCAGGTAGAGATGCCTAACCACATGGAAGAAAAAGCCTAGTGCCCAGTGGAGGCTCTGTGGCCTCAGGAGACCCTGGTTCACATGCAACCATCCTTAAGATAGGTCACTGCACGCTCACGTAAAGGTAGCACACATGGCCCTACGGTGCAGACAAGCCACCCTCGCTGGTGTCGTGGCCTGTGTTCTCCAAGCTGCCATCTTGTCATGGACCTCCACTGGCTCTCTTCTGCCTACAGGACAGGGCCCCAAGCTGCCAAGCCTGACCAGCCCATGGAGATTCCCAGCAGCCAGTTTCTACGAATCTTTTTCCAGCATTTTCTCCCACCCTGGGCATTAATTAGACAGGGCCACCCAAGACCCAGTCTCCAAACATGATCAGAGACATGCTTTGTACACTGGGTGGTGGAAGTGGGGGTGGCACATGGAGGGACGCACACTCTTCACTTTGTGGATGTCCATACTGTTTGAGTTTTTATAGCGAGCATTATGTTTTTTACTTCTTTTTAAGGTGGGGTCCCCCTGTGTTACCAAGGCTGGAGTGCAGTGCCTGTTCATAGACACAATCAGGCCGGGCACCATGGCTCACAGCTGTAATCCCAGCACTTTGGAAGGCCGAGGCGGGCAACTCACAGGCACGAGTCAGGAGATCGAAACCATCCTGACTGTCTCTACTAAAAGTACAAAAAATTAGCCAGGCATGGTGGCACGTGCCTATAATCCCAGCTACTCGGGAGGCTGAGGCAGGAGAATCGTTTGAATCCAGGAGGTGGAGGTTGCTGTGATCCGAGATCACACAACTGCACTTCAGCCTGGGTGACAGAGCAAAACTCAGTCTCAAAAAAAAAAAGGAAAATAGACACGATCATAGCTCACTGCAGCTTCAAACCTCTGGGTTCAAGCAATCCTCCTGTCTCAACCTCCCAAGTAGCAGGGACTACAGGTGTGCCCCACCATGCCCTGCAACATTATTTTATATTGAGGAGAAAAATGCTTGACATTCAATCAGCTTTCCCCTACTTCCAGGGCTTCATTTAAGCTGTGCCTCTGGTAGAAAGCCATCTACTACATCTCTATGATTAAAATCTATCTGTTCTAGGCACGGCTCAGAAGCAAAGTCCTTTATGGAGCATTGCCTGAACTCCCCCAAAACACATGCCTTGGATCTTTCACACTCTTCAGTCCTCAAATCGTATTGTAAGCCCAGTGAACATATATCATCCCATTATACTATGAGCTCCTCAGGGCAAGGACTTGACTGTGTCTGCCCCATCATACCCAGCTCACAATAGGCACTCACTAAATGGTCTGAATCAAAGGAAAGGGAATGGAGGCTGGGCGCGTTGGCTCACGCCTGTAATCCCAGCAGTTTGGGATGCCGAGGTAGTCCTGAGGTCAGGAGTTCGAGACCATCCTGGCCAAGATGATGAAACACTGTCTCTACTAAAATTGCAAAAATTAGCCAGGTGTGGGGGCACGTCCCTGTATTCCCAGCTACTCGGGAGGCTGAGGTGAGAGAATCGCTTGAACCCGGGAGGCAAAGACTGCAGTGAGCCGAGATCGAGCCACTGCACTCCAGCCTGAGTGACAGAGAGTAAGACTCCATCTCAAAAAAAAAAAAAAACCGGAAAGGGAATGGAACATGAAACAGGTAGGCCTTTGGCAATTGGTCAATAACATAGGACGTACAAAGATGTGATGTGCCCTGAAAGTGTGGGCCCCTGGGGAAGGCAGGATGGCAAGGGGGAATTAGTGATCTGACAGGTCCAGGAACAATGTCACCTGGCTTCCTAAGCACTCATGCACTCACTGTACAAACACTTGCTGGGGGCCTGCCCAATCAACACCCAGTGGGTGGGAAAACCATGAGGAGTTCAATCATGAAATCAGAGGCTGAGGAGTCTGGGGGCAGGGAGAGGGGACTGGGGAGCAGAAAGGGGAGATGGGCGGGAAGGGAAGGAAAGAAGAAAAGGAAGACTGGGGGGCAGGGAGAGGGAATGGGTCCTGAGAGGAGGGACTAGGGCACGGAGGAGGGATACTGGGGATAAGAAAGGGCAGTCTGGGGCAGGAGGAGAGGGATGACTGGGCAGAGGTGTAAGGTGTTCATCAGAGGGGCAGTAGCCTCACGCAGGGATGGCATTGAAGAGCAGTGAGGCTGTCTTGGTGGCTGAGTAGCGAATATTGGGCTCCATGTACAGCAGGGATGGGATGTCAATCTTCATGGGGAAGCCAGGCAGGTACCGATTCCCACTGCTGGGGGTCAGGGGAGAAGAAAGGCAGAAACTAGTCAGTGGGCCCTGCAGCCCATCCCCTTAATTCCTTCCCTCTTTCCTGCCTTCTGAGTCCCCAGGTCTCCCTTATTCCCGGCTCCTCCCCTGCCCTCTCTGCTCCTGACCTAAAGTAACCTCCTCACTCTTGTACCTTCTGCCAGACCCTTTGGGGCCGTCTACCATCCTGACACTTGAATGCAAGTGCACTATCATAGACCCTACCCCTCCTCAGGCTGTTAGGACCCTTCCTCCCAGCACCCCCTCCACTTGACTTCCTTTTCCCTCCTTCCCGAGCTTTAGTCCTCACCTGTCATCCTGGTCTACACAAGTTGTTGTCTTTGTCAAGGCAAATTTCTTGTCTGATTCCATCTCCTGAAAGCTGCTAACGTCTACAATGTGGGGGAAGCCAGGGGCATAGATCTTCCAGCTTCCAAGGGAAAGAGGTCAGAGGTGGCAGGTCAGCTTGGGATAAACAGAAGCCTTAGCTTTAAAGACATGACTTCAGAGGAAAACTTCAGAAACCACCTGCTTTCTGGATAGGTGACAAGGAATGGGACATTTCTCCATGAAAGCACTGGGCTTCATATAAGGGTAGCATTTGAGGAAGGCATTAATGCCCACGCTGGTTTAGAGATGGGTTTGTGTTGAGATTAAAATCATGGCAGTTTAGCAGGAAGGCTGAGAAAGGACTGAGATTGGTGGGAACCTCAGATCACTTCTGCTATTGGGATCTGGGTTACATTGGGGACAGTTGAAGGCTGAGGATGGATCCATTGGTGGTATTAGGACAACTGTTACTACTGGTGTTCTCAGTTCAAGTTCAGGGTCACTATTAAAGCAGGGTTAGGTCTAAATAAGAGTCCTGATCCAAGCTAGGCACCCAAGGTTGAGAATGAGATTAGAGTTAGGAACAATCTGACGAAGGCTGAGGTCAGAATGAAGATGGGGAAAGAAGTCAAATTAGGCCACCCTCACCGATAGCATTCTTGTCGGGCCCGGAGCTCCCGTGTCCTGTGATCCAGGAGGAGGGGAAGGGAGTCCTGACAAACAGTTCTTGCTGTGGAGGATGAAAATTACACTTGGCCTAAGTGTCTTTTCTTTTTTTTTTTTTTTTTTTTTTTTTGGGGGGGAGTTTTGTTTTTTACCCAGGCTGGAGTGCAATGGCACGATCTCGGCTCACCGCAGCCTCCGCCTCCTGGGTTCAGGCAATTCTCCTGCCTCAGCCTCCTGAGTAGCTGGGATTACAGGCAGGCGCCACCATGCCCAGCTAATTTTTGTATTTTTAGTAGAGACGGGGTTTCACCATGTTGACCAGGATGGTCTCGATCTCTTGACCTCGTGATCCACCCGCCTCGGCCTCCCAAAGTGCTGGGATTACAGGCTTGAGCCACCGCGCCCGGCCTAAGTGTCTTTTCAAACAACACCTTCCACAAACCTTGCCTGAACCCCCGACTCTTGGACCCAATCCAACAGCCACAGCCCTGGGAATCACATGGCAATGCCCCCACATCTTTTGCGTATCCATCAGTAGAAGGGATTCAAGACAGACTCACCCCAAATTATAACAACCTTCTTAATCCTTGGCATGTTTATCTCCTCTCCAGACTATAAACTCCTTGAGGGCAGAAGTCGTCTTGTACTTTTTTTTTTTCCTCTGTATTCCCAGCTTCTAGCATGGCGCCTGGCACCATGTATATAACATGCATTTTGTAAATGACTGATGAACAAATATGTTTTGTGAAGCTATAGATGGATGTGCTGTGATGATGGATGGAAGTGCTGAGGGCTTATTTATACTGAGGTCTATGGAAAGCTCATTATGGGCCATGGGGTAATGTTCACTTGCCTTACTTTGACCTAGAATATCCATCCTTCATCCTGAGCCTCCTCCCAACACCCAGAGCAGCCCGACTGTTGGCTCTCCAGATCAGATAGCTCTGGAGACTGAAGGATCTCAAGCCCAGCATCCAAGGAGGGCCCCACAAATTCAACAAGGAACCTAACAGCACCTCACAGGGACTCATCCACACTAGAAAATTTAGGAGTATGGGAGGGAACAGGGCCTCTCCAGCTAAACTCTCTAAGCAGTCAGGGCTTCTCTACCTGTTAAAATCAAATTACTCAGCTTGCAGTTTAGTTACTCTCTGGGGTCCAGAGGAACTGACTCTGGAGAAGAGCAGAGGGAGGCTGTGGAAAGCAAAGTGCTTCCTGTGTGTATGAGAGAAGGGCACATGCCTACATGAGTGTGTGTGTCTGTGTGAGTCTCCAGAGGAGTTAATATCGTCTGGAAAGCCCTCGCATTTCAGGGCTTGAGAGGCTCACTTATTTTTTTTTTTTTGAGATGGAGTTTTGGCTCTTGTAGCCCAGGCTGGAGTGCAATGGCGCCATCTCGGCTCACCGCAGCCTCCAGCCTCCACCTCCCAGGTTCAAGCAATTATCCTGCCTCAGCCTCTGGAGTAGCTGGATTACAGGCATAGGCCACCATGCCTGGCTAATTTTGTATTTTTAGTAGAGATGGGGTTTCTCCATGTTGGTCAGGGTGGTCTCGAACTCCCAATTTCAGGTGATCCGATTTCAGTTGTTGTTTTTGTTTGTTTGTTTGTTTCAGAAAACATCTACTTGGGACCCCAGAGTTTCTGACCCTAATCTTATTCCCTTCACTCAGGGGCTCTGTGAGACCCCACTCCGAATCCCAAAAGACACCTTCTGCAGTACAGCACAGCTCTCGTCCCTGCCCACCTGTTCCTGGCCGCAGCTCCACGGTGCAGTAGCCCTCAATCCACTGATAGCAGGGGAAATGGGACACCGTACCATCCGGTTCGGTGACACAGATGCGGCTGCAGTACCAAGAGTCCTTGCGGAAGAAAGCATAGCGCTCCTTGTGTACACGCAGCAGCAAGAGCTCACCCAGCTCCGCTGAGCAGCGGACCTTGTACTTCTGTACCTGAGGGGACCAAGAGAGCAAGCAGGTGAGAGGCGGGAAACTGCCAAGGCGATCCTTGCATCTTGCAAGGTGCATCTACACCTAAGCCTATTCGAACACACAAACCTGATCTGCTGCCAGCCCACACCGGGCTTTTCTATGAATTAGAAAAAGGTGCCTGGACATGGCGCGGGTGGCTCCGTCTGTAATCCTAATACTTTGGGAGGCCGAGGCGGGAGGATCACCTGAGGTTAGGAGTTTGAGATCAGCCTGGCAGACATGATGAAACCCCGTCTCTACTAAAAATACAAAAAATTAGTCCGCCGTGGTGGGGGCACCTGAAATCCCAGCTACTCAGGAGGCACAGGCAGAAGAACCGCTTGAACCTGAGAGGTGAAGGTTGTAGCAAGCTGAGATCAAGCCACTGCACTCCAGCCTGGGCAACAGGAGCGAAGCTCCATCTCAAAAAAAAAGAAAAAAAGAAAGAGAAAAAGGTGCCTGAGCACAATGGGTACTGCATTTCACTAGCTTCCTAGGAGGGCTGGGAACCCTTGTGAAGGCCATCTGGGGCCTTCAGGGCTGGCAGAGGCAGGCAGATCCCCCCTCCAGGTAAGAGGAAATCCAGGCTCAGAGAGGAGAAGCAACTTGCCCAAAGCCCACTGTCAATTACGGGAGGAGTTTAGAAGTCAGAGAGTCTCTCTACTCTCCGCCCAACCCTCCTTCCTCTCCACAGTCCTTCCTGGATGGAGTTTATCATCTCCAGAAAAGACAGGAACCTCGATGGGGAAGGTCGGGAGGTCAGGGCCAGTATCCCGAGTTCAGAGAATAGCACCAGTCTAGGAGGAATGCTCCTCCTGCCTCGGTTTCCCCTACGGGAAACCGCCCCTCAGAGGTCGCGTTTCCCTCTCTCCTTTGTACTCACCGACCCCGGGGCGAGGTCCCTGCCCATTCGATCTAGCCGCTGCTTGGGGCTCTCACCACACGTGCCCACCAGTGTGACAGAGATGTTGTCCAGTGTGCCGGCCTTCAGGTAGGGACCAGTGGTCACACACAGGCGGTACACTGCCATGATGGGAGGGAGGAAGTGCTGCCCCCGGCAACGCTGGCCACAGCAGCAGCCGGCCTGGAGGAGGAGAGCGGCGGGTCGGACACGGCTGGGCTTCTGGGTGGAGGGCTAGGGGCTGCGGGGTAGGATAGGGCTGAGAAAGGGCCCAGCTCTCTCCGGGATGCTCCTGGGCTCTCTCCGAAACTCCCTGCTGGAGGCTCGGGCTCCCTCTCCCCGCCCACACTCTTGCACTCTAATACTTGTTTGCTTGCCTCCGACACAGCCAGTCCCTCTGGCTGGCTCACCCAGATGGATATCAAGAGCCTGGGTTCCACTGCGGAGGGAGGACCCCGCTGCTGAGACAGAGACAAGGAAGAGGTGACGCCTGTATAATTGGGACACTGCCCTCCGCCTGGTCAGTGGCCCGGATTGATGCCCTACAGTGCTTGTCCGCCCACTCCCTAGTGTCCCCCAAGACCCGCTCCTCCCTTTTCCCAGGCGGAGCTGAGCACAGGGCACATGCATTCCTACCTGTGAGTCATCCGTGTGAATCACTGAACAGTGGAGAGCTGCAGTCAGTCATAAATCACACGCGACTACAGCCACACGCAGGTGAGTCGCGCACTCAGAGCCCCTGTCACCCCATACACCGATCCCCCCACACCTGGCCCTCTTTGTCCTCAGCCTTTGTCCTGAGCCCGACCTCAGTCTGTGCTCTGGAGTAGAGCCAGTCAGGAAGACGAAATACAGCGCCGACACGCAGCATCTGAAGGCCCCGCGTGTCATTCTTTCCTCTCCATACCGCCCTGAGCCTGCGGGACCCTGGGCAGGAGCCCGGGTGTCCGGGATCTGGGCCACAAGTGGCTAGGGATGAACCTCTAGGAGAGGGAAGCCCAATAGCCCGCGGCGGCCCCGCGCGGCCAGTTCTGGAGCCGCATGGTTCCAGCCGCCACAATGCTCCAGTCCCTGCGTCCCAGCCTAGGCTGGGGCTCTAAAGATGGGAGTCAGAGAAAGCACAATCAGCAGCAGGCGGGCTTCACTCGCTGACTCTGAATCTGTGCCAGAATAATCTGCTTAGGTATACACAATCCTCTCTCAGTTCTACAAGCCTGGATTTTCATACAGAGAACTCTCTTATAGGCAAGGAGCAAAGCCTACCGGCAGAGCCCGGATAGCTCAGTCGGTAGAGCATCAGACTTTTAATCTGAGGGTCCAGGGTTCAAGTCCCTGTTCGGGCGCTTCCTTTTTCGCTTTTGGATTACCGCACTCCTTCGCATGAAACAATGGAAAACGGTAATAAAAAAGGTTACTACTTTTTAAAATTAAGTGAGACTGAAACTTGGTTTCCACAAAATAGAGCAAATGACGGTGGAGGGTAATAAATATACTTTAAAGCTGTATCTTCGAATTCAATTTTTCTGGTAGCCACACTACAAGGAGTTAAAAGAAACAAAATTAATTTGACGGATCTATTTTACTTAACCTAATATAATCAACATTTTTTACTTATTAATGAAATTTTAAGTCTTTTTGTTCGTACAAAGCCTTCCAAAGAAGATGTGTATTTAGAAGCTGGCGATACATCTGAATGTATATATTTCAAATGCTAGATAACGGTGTCTATCATATCCAACAGCAGATTTTGTTTTGTTTTTGTTTTAAGTGGAGGCTATGGAAGACGCGCAGAATAGAAACTCCAGTAATGTACATAATCTCGAAAATAATGAGCAAGGAGGTTCCATGGTGTAATGGTTAGCACTCTGGACTCTGAATCCAGCGATCCGAGTTCAAATCTCGGTGGAACCTTAGAGTTTTTGAATACCAGTAAGCTGTTGCACACTATTAGTTGATTTTCACACAGAAGATAACGCCTATGACCCAAGAGAATCCGGGAAAAAAAAGTAAACTCGGACACTACCAATTCTTTGTGCTTTTCATACCAGGTAATTGGGCCCTATAGCACAGTGTAAAGAGAACATACAATAAAGTATTTAAATATGTTGTAAGTTGAGCTAACATTTGAAAACATGTTAAAATAGAGATGTTACGAAGAAACGAAATGTTTCAGCAGTTACTCTCAGGTCTTAGCTTTAGGGATGGAAGCAGGCATACATGTGCCTAGAAGACCAAACGCGGAAGATGATGGTGAAACAATTTCCAGGGAAATTCATAAAATTACATGCTGCATGTATAAATAGTAGTTAGTAGAACCTAATGGAATTATATCACGTGCTTTATCCACGAGAAAAACTCCAGCCTGGCAGCGGTGGGATTCGAACCCACGCCTCCGAAGAGACTGGAGCCTAAATCCAGCGCCTTAGACCGCTCGGCCACGCTACCTGCGTGAAAGATAATTTTCCCGTTGTCCTCCTAAGAGACTAGAAGTAAGGAGTGGGGCTAAGCGGATGCTGCCAAATTTGATCCATCTCCTTTTCCACATTTTTCAGACGGGGAACCATTGAGACTCTGGATCGCATAGCAGCAGATGCCAGAACAGATAAACAAGAAGACACAGAAACACACTGAAATTTACAACAAAACTAGTTTATTTGGGTGAGACTACATCTGGGAGTGGGGTGCGCCTGAGCCGGAAGCACCCCCCCAAGTGGGCAGCCGGAGCTCTACACTCGCTCGCTCACTCATTTTCGGGTGCTCTACCTCCCTATTTTTTCGACCTATATGCGCCCTCTCTCTCACCTGGCTAACCTGCTTTGCGCTCGCTACCTCTACCTGGTTTGGCCTCTGAGATCCAAACCGCGCGCTCCTGGCACGTCCCACCCAAGTCCCTTACCTCCACTCCCCCACCCTGCCCTTTCCTATTCTAGTACCCGTAAGCTACAAGACGCCGCTGACTGCCGGTTGGCTCTGTGGCGCAATGGATAGCGCATTGGACTTCTAGTGACGAATGGAGCAATTCAAAGGTTGTGGGTTCGAATCCCACCAGAGTCGATTTTATTTCAATTTTTCTTTTTTTTCCGTTTTGCTCAAAGGCCGCCATCCCTTCTCCCCCTACCCTATCTCTCTCTTTTTCCACCTGGTTTCAATTTCGATCTCAGTCCCCCCTCTGCTCTCTTCTTTACTTACCTGTCTGCCCCGGGGCTTGGGCCATGGAGAGCAGGACTGAGGGTGGGAGACAGAAGGGAAGGGAAAGTGGGCGTGGACGTCGAGATAAAGGCAGGCCCCTGGCTCCGGGACACACGGGGATTTAATAACCACTTTATTCCATGCACTAGGGACTCGGGAAGGGACTAGGACTGGGCTGGGGGCAGAGAGAGTACAATCCTAGACGCAAGGGAGAAGTTAGGGCAGGGAAAAGGGACAGGAACCAGGGAAATATATATTTATATAGACACTCTAATATAGACCACATCTCACTCGCGCGCTGAGCCCGCGCGCCCCGCCGCCCTCCTGCTCTTCCGGACGCCCGGGTCCCTCTGCTGCCCTCGGGCTGGAGTCTCTACTCCACCCCTAGACCCCACCCCCCCCACACCCCCAAGGCTCAGGGCCAAGGTCTCCAGAAAGCGGGCGGCGGGGGCGGCGGGGCCTTGGGCGCCCCGTCTTGTCTGTGAGGCGGCGGTGGTGGCGGCGGCAGCAGTCCGGTGAGGGGCGCCGGCGCGCCAGAATCCCCGGCGCGGGGGGAGCAGAGGGATGGGGACCATGCGCAGCGCGGGCTAGGGGGGCCCTGATGCACTGGGGGGCGCTGGTGCAGCGCGGGGCCAAGGGCCGGTGCGGCGGGGTCCAGGGATGGGCGAGGCGCTGGAGGCCTCGGATCTACCGGCTCGGGCCGGGGCGGTTTGGGGCGCAGGTAGCCATGCAGCGCGGAGAAGAGCTGGGCGCGGGCTGCCGGGCTGGCGTCGTGCGCGAAGGCCGCCAAGCGAAGCAGGCATTCGCGGAAACCGGACAAGTAGCAGCTGGCGAGCGCCTCGGCGTCCTGGACTGGGGACCGGGGAACCCCTGGAGCCGCGGCGGCGGGTGCGGCCGACGGGAGCACAGGTGGGCAGGGCAGGGGCCCAGCAGGGGTGAGGGAAGGGGCGGGGCGCAGAGATACCAAGGCCGGACAGGCGCACAGAGACAGGAAGCCAGATGGACGGAGAGAGGGAGAAAATGAGGGAGACAGAGACAGACACGCGCGGGTGTTATTAACCTCGCCTCGGAGCAGAACCGGCCACTCCCCAAGCCCACCATTCACTATAGGGCCCGCCCGCTCTGCCCTGGCGCCAGCCTCCTGGCGTCCCCCCTCCCTCCCTCCGCTGCCCCACCCCCGCGCTGTACCCGGGGGCTCCACCCGGCTTCGCTCCCTCAAGTAGCCCACGGCGAACTCCAGTATCTCCGCTTTCTCCAGCTTCGGGTTCCGGAGGTTCTACAGACGGGAGGGGAGGGCGCAGAGACAGAAAGGGGTGGGGAGAAAGGGGGAAAGTGGCAGGGGGAAGAAGGGAGGGGCGGATGCGGGAGCTGGGGGGTGCCCCCGATCGCATTTGCGCACTGCCTTGCCCACACAACGCGAGGCCAAACGCGGAGTGGAGATGACCAAGGAAGGTCCTGGCCCCACCCTGAGACGAAATTGTCCAACCCGAGGGGATGGAACCAATGCCTAACGCGTGAGGAGGAAGATTTGAAACCGCAACCCAGGAAATGAAATTAACCACCCGACAGAACAGAAGCTGGCTGATTCCGGGAGTGTGGGGGAGGGGGAAGCGGACATTTAGAGACCCACAGGGTGAAGCTGACCGACCCCCGGAGCGAAATTTACAGAACCAGGCGTTAAACTTACAGACCCGAGGGGTGGCGAAGAAGATCGCGTTCTGGGAGCGAGTGGGGGTCTGGGATGGAATTCCAAAGGCGGGACTCGGGTGAGGATGCCTTGGGACCAGGGTTGTCAACCAAGCATGTGTCCCCACCCCAGTGGGAAGCCCTGGGACGCAGAAACGGGAAGCCTGGGGACCCGGGGCTAGCGGAGGGACTGACCTGGTCCCGGGTCCGCTCCAGCAGCAGCAGCCTCAGCTCTTCCAGGCTGCGGTTGATGCGGTCCCGGCGCCGCTTCTCCACAAGCGGCTTCAGCATCTGGGACCAGCGGGAAAAGGAGAGCGGGCCGACCGGACCGAGACTCAGCGCAGCCGCGCCGGCGTCGGATCCCGCCGCTGGGAGAGCCCGGCTTCCACCCCGACCCCCATACCCCAGATTGCCTAGGGCCGGCTCCATTCAATCCCTCTCCGCTCCCCCTCCCAATGCCCCTAGATCAGATCAGTTTCTGTAGCTCGCCTCCCCGAGTCTTCGCATTCTCCTCTCTCAGTCTCGTCCTCCCTCCTCCCCTCTCTGTGTCTCTCCTCTTTCCTCTCTACGTCTCGGTCTCGGGCAATCTCTCTCTGTCTCAGTGGAGAACTTTGGGGACCCTCTGCGCGCAGGCACGTGGGCCGCACGATGCCGGGCTCAGAGCTGGCGGCGCTGAGTATAGAAAGGGAGATACCTAGCGCGACTGTGCCTCCTCTTCTCCCTCAAAACCGTCTAGGCCGTCATCCTTCTCGACTGGTTCTCCTAAAATCTTCCATCAGTCTGGGGCCTCTGGAACCAATGCCCCGGGGCCTTCTCTACAAGACCGCCTTGGGCCAGCCCCTCCTGGCTCATAGCCAGCGTAAAGCAAGTGCCTATCCTCTTCTCTTTTCGTTCCCACCCTCCTCCCTTGGCTCTGCCCTCTACTTGCTTATTTTACTCCAACACCGGCCCCCTCCCACGCCCTCCAGGCCACAAGATGCTGATCCCCATCACCGAGGCCCCTAGACCTCTGTTTCCGCCGCCCACTCAGGTCTGGCTCTGACCCCTGTCCCCTTCTTCATACTTTGCAGCTTTCTCTGCAGCTCCTAGCTCCTGGAGTCCTGGAGCACTGCTCTCCTTCCAGCCCTGCGTCCCCAGCCTCTCTCCAGACCGATGGCGTCAAGGCCCCGGTCCCCTGGCCAAACCAGGGACTTCTGCTCCATCCCCTCCCGCATCTCACCTTGGGGCCGTCCCTGTTCTCAGCTCGATCCCGGGTGACCATTGCTCCTCCGGACCCTCGTGTGGACCGGGTCCCTGCTCGCCTGGAGTCTTATATTCCGCGGCGCCAGAGTAGGAGGGATAGGACCCGACCCCGCCCCCTTCGACACCCGGATTCTGCCCTTCTAGGACCCGGCACGAGGCTCCCGGAAAGAGGAGGAGTGAAGGGGGGAGGGGAAGGAGAGAAACTGGCCTGGGAGTGTGGGAAGTGAGAAGCGAAAGGGGGCACTGGCTGGTTACGGACCGTAAGGCTGTATAAGGAGGCAGGACCCAGCTGAAGAGAGGAGGCTATTAGGGGCAGAGCTCGCTTGGGGATGATATTCAGAGTTCCTCCAGAATTGTAGCTTTCTTGGAGGCTTACTGTACCCTCACTAACCCTGAAACAGAAGTCAGCACCTGTCGGCCCCCAGGCTGAAGTTTATACATCTCCGAAGTTCGCTTCCTAGTCGAGACAGGGAGCAACCCGAGTGTGCTGGGTGAATCCGTCCGACTCAACCGAAGCTCTCCCGGGAGGTGGGAGAGGCGCTCTGTTCTAAGTTAGTTACATTCAAGTCCCCATACATCTGCGCTCTCACTGTGCGGACAGGGTACTAGCCTAGGCTTGGGCGAGTCACAGTGAGTTATGCAGGACAGACCCAGCTTATCCCTGCAGGATCTAGTGGAAAAGACCATGTGACATGAAGTAGCTATTACAGAAGCCCAGTGAAGTATGTGCTCCGGGAAAAGGTCTCCTTGAGAATGGCTGGACTGAGGGGGGAACTTCAAGGCAGAGGACGCAAGTCTTTGAAGCACAGATAAGAGTAGAGAGGTCTATCCACTTACAGTACAAGTATTTGATTCAAAACTAGTCGTAGGAGATTCAGGAGTGTGACTGATGGGATACCTCACGCAAGTGTGCCCGCACTGCTTGCTGCTGGAGGTCCCTGGTGACGGAAGGGTAGCAGGGAGCAGGCAGTTTTACTAAAGGGAAAGCAAGAGATACAAAAAAGGAATCAACACCCACCTCAAACCAAGAGCATGGCCCTCCGTACTCGGGGGCTTCAGGACAAAGTGCCTGAGAAGATAAATCAGAAATTCAACAGGACAGCCAAGTTGCCAGGGACAAAGACATGGAAAGACAGGGCTGCAGACCGAGACGGAAGATAGCTGTGCAGTCAGAGACCAGTGGGGTTTCCTCCAAGCCCTCCCAACGGCCCTCTGCACCTTGCTTTTGTCACGGAGCCTTTCTTGCCAAAGCTCGAGCTGGGAGAGGCACAGACCTTGAGGGGGCTCCCATTTGGGACCAGGGGCCCCAGCACATCCCACTTCTCCGTCCCTCAGCCAAATGGGAGCGCAAATGTGTGGCCCCAACAGCCCCCGCCGCCCCCCTCCTTGGGAACCTGGGCTCGGGCTGAATTTTTCTCACCTGCACGCGAGGCTGGGGGGCCCGGGCTGTTCGCACCCGGGTGTGGGGCCGCCCCTGGCCATATGGGGCAGCTTTATGGCCCGGTGGCCGGATCTGGACGGGAGGAAGAATGACCTGGCGCTCCACCCACGTCAACCATTCGGGACCAGTTCCCTGGCCTCCTCCGCAGTTGCCTAGCCGGGTTCTCCTCAACCTCTTACAACTTTAGATGGATCGTGGCACACTCGACAAGCCACGCATTGGTGGTTCAGTGGTAGAATTCTCGCCTGCCACGCGGGAGGCCCGGGTTCGATTCCCGGCCAATGCAGGAGTCTCGTTTTCTTTCCTCTTCCCCCAAAAGAGAATAATACATTTGGTAGCATTTCTAACAAGCATCTTCGTTTAAATATTTATACCAAATATTAATCTTAGCCTTTTGACTATAGCAGAGTTTGCAACCCAGGCTTAGACCCTGTTTCCGCACGCCCTCACACTCCCCTCCTCCCAGCCTGGGGTTCCTGCAACCTCCACACCCCTCCCTCCGCCCCCAGCCCTCACCTCCACAGGCGTGACCCTGAGAAAGGACGCAGTGCTCGGATCCCTACCCCGGGGGTCCTCTGGGGCCCCCGCAGAGGAGGGGCTAGGTCTCCCCGCCCCCCACTCTAAAGCCCTTGTTCTTACCACCTGTCTTCCTCTGTTATTTTCCGTTCTCTCTGAAGTACGCTTCCTTTTCTTAAGTCTGTGGGTCTGGGTCTTTCTTGTGTCGCCGCCTTTCCGGGTCTCTGAGAGCCTCTTAGCTTCTCCATCTCTGTATCACTCACGTTCTTTCAAGGTCTCCAGAGGCTTCAGCCCTGGGTCTCTCTGGGTCTCAGTGGTCTCGTGTCTTCGCATCTCTGACTCCGCGTCTCTCCGGTCTCTTGGCGTCTGCATCTCCGCCTCTGGCTCTTTAGAGTCTCTGGTATCTCTCGTCGTCTCTCCGAGTCTCTGTCGCGTCCCGGGACTCTGCGCTCCCACGCTCCTGCCATCCCCTGGGAAGCTCGCTCACACCTCCAGGTTCCTGCCACCTCCCCTCCCCGCCCCTTCCCGGCCGCTTTGATCCCGCACGCGTCGGGCCCGAGGGCTGGCAGGCGGGCGCACCGCCACCTACAGAGACCACTTGCGAGCGGGGCGGGGCGGGGCGGCGGGGCGGAGCGGCGGGGATCCCCGCGGTCCGCTCCCTTCCGGCGCGCTCCGCCTTCCTCCGCGCGCCTCCTCCTGGCTCTGTCCGCTGTCCCTGCCGGGGCCCTTGGGCTCCAGGCTCTGGTTCGCTGAGTGAATCTGGATCTCCACCTTAGTCTATCTGGGTCTCTCTGAAACTCACCCTGGAGCTGTCTCTCCCGTTTCTTTCAGCCTGTTTCATTTGCTCCAGGGTCTGGGTCTGTCTTTGGATTGTATCTCTTCTCAGCTCTAGGTAGTAATCGTGACCTCCAGAAGGAAACTGTAAAACAACCCGTGCATCTATCTATATGCCTGTGTGCGCAGCTGCTGGATTCATTCAGTCAGCCCATATTTATGGGGTGCCTCCTGTGTGCCGAGTACTGTAAGGAATACATTGGGTCTGGGCCCTCCTGAAGCTTACATTACAGTGGGAAAGACAGTAACTACTAAAGCAGAAAATAACATGATAGCTTCAGATGATTATAAGGCTGTAAGAAAACAGTAACAATAAAAGGGTCGTGGCGATGACTTGAAAGTGAAGGGCTACTTTACTGTAAGTGCCCAGAGACAGCCTCTATGAAGAGGGGATATTTGATGCCAGCACAATCAGCAGCCTTGGGTCTAGGCAAAAGGAACTGCACGTACAGACAGACTCTGAGGCAGGAGAGCTATTTGCTGGTAGGAGCTGGAGAAAGAGGGCCAGGGAACCCTGGATGGAGAATTTGCAGAGTGGCAGAGATCAGATTGGAGAGTTAGGCGTGGCCCATCCCATAGGATCTTGGAGAGCACTGAAGGAGTTTGGATTTTAGTCTAAGGGCAATTGGAAGCCAGTGGAGGATTTTCATCAGGAAAGTTATATTATCTGACTTATGTTTTAAAAAATCACTTTGGGCCACACGCGGTGGCTCACGCCTGTAATCCCAGCACTCTGGGAGGCCGAGGTAGGTGGAACGCTTGAGCCCAGGAGTTCAAGACCAGCCTGGCCAACATGGTGAAACCCAGTCTCTACAAAAAGTACAAAAGTTAGCTGGGATTGGTGGTATCCACCTGTAGTCCCAGCTACTTGGGAGGCCAGGGCAGGAGAATCACCTGGAAGGCAGACGTTGCAGTGAGCTGAGGTCTCGCCACTGCACTCCCAGCCTGGGCGACAGACCCAGACTCTGTCTCAACGAAAAAAAAATTTGCCGGGGGTGGTGGTGCGCGCCTGAGAGGTGGAGGTTGCAGTGAGCCAAGATCATGCCACTGTACACCAGCCTGGGCAACAGAGCAAGACTCTAGATAGGTAGATACTGTCTAGATGGATGGATCGATCGATCAATAGATAGATAAAATTAAAAGATCACTTTGGCTGACATTTGGAGAATGAAGACAGAGGGCACATTTTGGGGGCTGGAGCAGTTTTCTAAGCACTGACTGCCTTGAGGTGGTGGTGGGAAGAGAAGACATGAAGGGGTTACTCCTAGATTATTATTGGCTTAGGTACAGTCATGCATTGCTTAACGTGTGGATATATTCAAAGAAATGCATCACTAGGCAATTTCATTATTCAAGCATCACAGAGTGTAGTGACGCAAACCTAGAGGGTAGAGCCTTCTACACACCTAGGCTATACCATCCAGCCTACTGTGCTCCTAGGTTACCAACCTGTACAGTTACAGCACGCTACTGTACTGAAAACTGCAGGCAACTGTAACACAATGGTGTTTGTGTATCTAAGCATAGAAAAGGTAATGGGTGGCACCACAATGTCATGACAGCTATGCCATCTTTTGGCGATAGGAATTTTTCAGCCCCGTTATATATATATATTTTTTGAGACAGAGTCTCACACTGTCACCCGGGCTGGAGTGCAGTGACCCCATATTGGCTCACTGCAACCTCCGTGTCCTGGGTTCAAGCAATTCTCCTGTCTCAGCCTCCTGAGGAGCTGGGATTACAGATATGTGCCACCATGCCCGGCTAATTTTTGTATTTTTAGTAGAGACGGGGTTTCACCATTTTGGTCAACCTGGTCTCGAACTCCTGGCCTCGTGATCCGGCCGCCTCGGCCTCCCTAAGTGTTGGGATTAGAGATGTGAGCCATCATGCCCGGTCTTTTTAAAATTCTCACTCCGTCCCAGGCTGGAATGTAGTGATGTGATCTCCGCTCACTGCAAACTCTACCTCCCCCTCCCGGGTTCAAACAGTTCTCCTGCCTCAGCCTACCGAGTAGCTGGGACTACAGGCGCACGCTGCCACCCCCGGCTAATTTTTTGTATTTTAATAGAGATGGGGTTTCACCATGTTGCCCAGGCTGGTGTCGAACTCCTGAGCTCAGGCAATCCGCCTGCCTCAGCCTCCCAAAGTGCTAGAATTACAGGGGTAAGCCACCATGCCCGGCCTTTTTTATATATATATACGGAGTCTTGCTCTGTCACCCAGGCTGGTGTGCAGCGATGAGATCTTGGCTCACTACAACCTCCGCCTCCTGGGTTCAACCGATTCTCCTGCCTCAGCCTCCCTAGTAGCTGGGACTACAGGCGCACACCACCACACCCGGCTAATTTTTTATTTTATTTTTATTTCATGTTATTATTTTATTAAATTTTATTATTTTTTTGAGATGGAGTCTTACTGTGTCGCCAGACTGGAGTGCAGTGGCGCCATCATGGCTGACTGCAACCTCTTCCTCCTGGGTTCAAATGATTCCCCTGTCTCAGCCTCCCCAGAAGCTGGGATTACAGGCGCTCTCCCCAAGCCCGGCTTTTAAAAAATATATATTTTAGTAGAGACTAGATTTCACCATATTGGCCAGGATGGTCTTGATCTCCTGACCTCAAGTGATCTGCCCGCCTTGGCCTCCCAAAGTGCTGGGATTACAGGCGTGAGCCATTGCACTCCACCATCCCCATTATAATCTTAGCAGACCACCGTGATATATGCAGTCCCTCATTGACCAAAACGGTGTTATGCAGCGCAAGACGGTAACTAGGTAGATGGTGATGGTGGCTTTTAACTGGGATGGGAAACTGTGGGGTAGGGGAGAGGTTTAAGAAGAGAAATCAAGGCCGGGCGCAGTGGCTCACACCTGTAATCCCAGCACTTTGGGAGGTCAAGGTGGGTGGATCATGAGGTCAGGAGTTTGAGACCAGCCTGACCAACATAGCAAAACCCCATCTCTACCGAAAATACAAAAATGAGCTGGGGTGGGGGCATGCGCCTGTAATTCCAGCTACTCAGGAGGCTGAGGCAGGAGAATGGCCAGGAGGCGGAGGCTGCAGTGAGCCAAGATCCTGCCATTGCACTCCAGCCTGGGCAACAGAGCCAGACTCCGTCTCAAAAAAAAACGGAAGAGAAATCAAGCATTATACTTTAGCCATATTAGTTAAGACATCCTTGCCAGGCGTGATGGCTCACATGTAATCCCAGCACTTTGGGAGGCTGAGGCAGGTGGATCACGAGGTCAGGGGTTTGAGACCAGCCTGGCCAATATGATGAAACCCCCTCTCTACTAAAAATACAAAAATTAGCGGGGTGTGGTGGCGTGCACCTGTAGTCCCAGCTAGCTACTTGTGAGAATGGCTTGAACCCAGGAGGCAGAGGTTGCATTGAGCCTAGACTGCGCCATTTCACTCCAGCCTGGGTGACAGAGCAAGACTTCATCTCAAAAAAAAAAAAAAAAAAAAAAAAAATCAGAGTAGAGGTCACACATATGCTAGGGGTGTACAAGTGTGGGAATCAGAACTGGAGGGTAAATATGCTAGAGTGATTGGGAGATGGATGCCTTTTAGTGCTACAAGACTGGAGCACATAGAGAGAAAGTGTGGCGAGAAAAGGCAGGCTAGGCGACAGCGTGAGACTCCATCTCAAAGAAACAAAACAAAAAAAAAACCAGGCATTTAAAGTTTCAATGCAACTGGTAAAGACCAGTCTCTTTCTACTCTGGTTGATCCTGCTGCCCCTCCATCACATTGCCACTCGCCTCCAGTGTTGGAGTGACTGTGAGCATTTTGAGGGGTCTAGCTGTGGTGGTGAGTTGGATTTGTGGAATACATTTAGATGATTGACTTGTAGTCACTTCCATATAGAGCTGGTTTTTTGGTTTTGGGTTTGGTGGTTTTTTGTTTTTTGTTTTTTGTTTGATTTTTGTTTGAGACAGAGTATCTTGATCTGTCTATCCCCCAGGCTGAAGTGCAGCGGTGAGACTGCAGCCTCAGCCTCCAGGGCTTAAGCAATCCCCTCACATCAGCCTCCAGAGTAGCTGGAACAACAGGTGTGCACCACCACACCCAGCTTTTTTTTTTTTTTTTTTTTTTTTGTAGAGATTGGGGTCTTACCATGTTTTCCAGGCCGGTCTCAAGAGATCCTCCTATCCTGGCTTCCTAAAGTGCTAGGATTACAGGCATGAGCCACAATACTCAGCCAATATTGAGTTGTTAGCCTCCTCATCCAGGGTGGGAATGGCTGCCAGGGATGCTCCTAACCCTGTGTCCAATCACTATGCTTCAGGCTGTAAGTGTGCTGGGCCAGAGGGCACATGTGATGTGAGTATATTTGATGACTCTTGACATTATAAGTACATCGGTGGTAGAAGAGAAACAAGATTTGAATATAGAGAGTTAACAGCCAGTCTATGGAAAATGTTATAGAGGTGTGTGGGGAGCTAATGAATACAATTTTCTGCCTGGATACAGAGGCTCATGCCTGTAATCCCAGCACTTTGAGAGGTCAAGGCAGGTGGATTGCTTTGAGACCAGCCTGGGCAACATGGTAAAACCCATCTCTGCTAAAAATACAAAAAAAAAAAAAAAAAAAAAAGACAGTTATGGTGCCTGCTCCTGTTTCAGCTACTTGGAAGGCTGAGGTGAGAGAATCACCAGAGCCGGGGAAGTCGGGGCTGCAGGGAGCTGTAATTGTGCCACTGCACTCCAGCCTGGGCAACAGGAGTGGGATCTTGTCTCCAAAAAAAAACAAGAAAGAAAGAAAATAAAAAGCTACAAGTTATTTTTCTGGACTTTGTGGCATTTGTCATTTTTTAAAAATTTGTAAGTTGTTGGCTGGGCGTGGTGGCTCACATATGTAATCCCAGCACTTTGGGAGGCCGAGGCAGGTGGATCACGAGATCAAGAGATCGAGACCATCCTAGCCAACATGGTGAAACCCCGTCTCTACTACAAATATAAAAATTAGGCCGGGCGCGGTGGCTCAAGCCTGTAATCCCAGCACTTTGGGAGGCCAAGGCGGGTGGATCACGAGGTCAAGAGATCGAGACCATCCTGGTCAGCATGGTGAAACCCCGTCTCTACTAAAAATACAAAAAATTAGCTGGGCATGGTGGTGTGTGCCTGTAATCCCAGCTACTCAGGAGGCTGAGGCAGGAGAATTGCCTGAACCCAGGAGGCGGAGGTTGCGGTGAGCCGAGATCGCGCCATTGCACTCCAGCCTGGGTAACAAGAGCGAAACTCCGTCTCGGAAAAAAAAAAAAAAAAAAAAAAAATTAGCCAGGTGTGGCAGTGTGCCCATAGTCCCAGCTACTCGGGAGGCTGAGGCAGTAGAATCGCTTGAATGGGTAGGTGGAGGTTGCAGTGAACCAAGATCGCGACACTGTACTCCATCCTGGAGACATAGTGAAACTCTGCCTAGAAAAAAAAAAAAATTAGAAAAAAGAAGATTAAAAAAAGAAGAAGATTCAACCTCAGAAGGTGTAAAGAAAAAAAAATGGTAAGTTGTTGCAATCTCTCATTTCACTCTAAATATTACTTTTTGTACCTAACTTTGTACTTTTTTTGTTTGTTTGTTTTTGAGATGAGGGTCTCAATCTATTGCCCAGGCTGGTCTCAAACTCCTGGCCTCAAGCAGTCTTCTGGCCTTGGCTTCTCAGAGCGCTGGGATTATAGGCCTGTGCCACAACACCTGGCCATATTTCTCCTTAAACACTTAAACAGTTGTTTCCCTCCCCACCTCCCCCTTCTAGATTATTTAAGCTTCAGACCCCCAAACCTAGGGCTGGATCATTTTCTGGAGCTTCCTGCTCCAGTGCAGATGTGGCCTATGATGTCCCCCACCCCATTCCCAGCGTGTCCATGCCAAAGAGTGTCTGTGGGGGTCTCCGTGTGTTTGCACACCTCTGTGTCAGCGTGGGCCTTTGTCTGTGTACATTTGTGGCTGTGTCCGTGCACACCATGGCCTAATGGCCTGTGTGTGGGGATCTGAGCCTCCAGCTTCTTCCTGGCTGTTCTTTCAACAGTGGGCCACACTGGGGCTTCAGGGAGGGGAGGGAGCTCGAGTCCCACAGGCGCTGGGCTTAAGGAACTCCGGGTGTGGGGAAGGAACGGAGTACAGCCGGTAGAGTGACCCAGCCTCCCTTCCCACTTTGTGAAGTCTCCCCAGTCCTGGCTTCCAAGGCTCAGCTCCTCCCTCTTCAGTTCTTCCAAAGGAAGGCTGGCTTCCTGGGACCCCCTGGGCCCTGGATAGGGAGAGTTCCTGGAGGGGTGGGTCCTGGGGGATTGGGGGTTGGGAAGTAGGAGGACCGGGACCCTGGGCCTAGGAAAGACCAGAATAGATGCTCTCCAGGCCCACAAGGCAAACTTCGGGTCCTGCCCCACTCAGCTTGCCTTGGGTGGTAAAACCAAAGAAAAAAGAAGGGGCAGCGCAGACCCAGGCAGAGAAAATGGGGCAGTGAAACCACTTAAGGAACTGTAAAGCCTCCCAGACACAAAAGGCCTGGATCCCTGAACCTCCTTCATCCTTCAGCACATATTTACAGGGTACATACTGTGGGCCTCGGTCTGTCCTAGGCCCTGGGGATATAGCCCCAAAAGAAAAGGACTATGATCTCTACCCAAATGAAACAGACAATGATCTCTGGCCTTATGAGTCATACATTCTTTTAGAGGAAACAGTCAATGTACATTACACAAAACATATCATTTGTTAGATGGTGCCATAGAAAAAAATTAAGCATGGGCCAGGCGCGGTGGCTCATGCCTATAATCCCAGAACTTCAGGAGGCCAAGATGGACAGATCACCTGAAGGCAGGATTTCGAGACCAGCCTGGCCAGCATGGTGAAACCCCTTCTCTACTAAAAATACAAAAGTTAGCCAGGCATGGTGACGCATGTCTATAATCCCAGCTATTCGGGAGGCAGAGGTGAAGCAAGAGAATCGCTGGAACCCGGGAGGCGGAGGCTGCAGTGAGCCGAGATCATGCCACTGCACTCTAGACTGGGAGCAAGAAAAAAAAAAAAAAAAAAAAGGAGTAGACTATAATGGAACTAGGAACAAGAATGGAAGCCAGGAAACAACTTAAGGGATATTGCAATAATCTAGGTGAGAGATGAGGGCGGCTTGGACCATGGTGTAATGGTGAAGATCATGGCAAATAGTCTAATGCTGGACTTTTTTCCTTCTTTTTTTTCAAGACAGCATCTCACTCTATCACCCAGGATAGAGTGCAGTAGTGTGATCACTGCTCACTGCAACCTCAACCTCCTGGGTTCAAGTGATACTCCCTCCTCAGCCTCCCAAGTAGCTAGGACTGCAAGCATGCTCAGCTAATTTTTTTTTTTTTAAATTTTCACCAAGACTGGGGTCTTGTAAGGTTGCTCAGGCTGGTCCCGAACTCCTGGACTCAAGAGATCCTCCTGCCTTGGCCATCCAAAGTGCTGGATTAAAGGTGTGAGTAACCACACCTGGCCCTAACATATTTTAAATAGAAATTGTTCATTTGATGTAGAGTGGGAGAGAAAGAGAACAATCAGGGATGATCCTAAGGTTTTTAGTCTAACCAACTGAAGGAATGGAATTTCCATTTACTGAGATGAAAGGGCCACAGGTGAAGGAGGTTTGGGGGAGAAGCCTAGGAGTTTCGTTTGCACATTTTAAGTTTGTGGTCTGTATTAGGTTTCCAAGTGTAGACGATATGTGGGCAATAATATATAAGCATCTGTAATTCAGGGAAGAGTTCTGGAGCTAGTGATGAAAATCTGGGCTTTATTAATGTATTACCTGATATTTAAAGGCATGAAACTGAAAATGATCAAGGTAGTGGGTACAGATAGAGAAGAGGTTGGAAAATTGAGCCTTGGGAAACAGCCCAACATTTAGAGACCCAGAGGTGAGAAACCAGCAAAGGACGCTGAGAAAGAGCTGCTGATGAAGTAGAAGGAATATGAGAAGGGCGCAGTGTCCTAAAAGGCAAGCCAAGAGAGTGTTTGTTTTTTTCTACACACACACACACACACACCACAAAGGGAGTGCTTCTAAGGGAAGAGTGAGCATCAGTTTCAAGTGCAGCTAAGTAGTGGTCAATAGAATTAGCAATGTGGTGATCATTTGGCAACCTTAACGAGGGCAGTTTTGATGGGGGTGGGGGACGCCTGATTGGAAAGGGTCCAAATGAGAATGGAAAGATGGAATTGGATAACTTGCTTTGCTTGCTGTAGAAGGGAGCAGAGAAATTGAGTGGTAGCTGGACGGGCATGTGGGGTCAAAATAACTTTTGTTGTCTTGCTTCTAAATTGGGTGAAATTAGAGTTTGCAGGCTGATGAGAAAAATCAAGTAGAAAGGGATTTTTTTTTTTTTTTTTTTTGAGATTAAGTTTT
>NW_022436952.1:25024527-25053758 GCF_009761245.1 Sapajus apella | reverse complement strand
GATGGGAAATCTCGTAAAAGTAGGGCTTGGCTTTAAGTGGGGAAGCAGTCATCTACAGTCATGAGGGAAAAGAAGAGTATATGGTCACAGACTCAATTAGGTAGACAGTAGGTAGGTAGGTAGGTTCGATGTGAATGTTGATGGGAAACTCCGGAATGCTTTATTTTCTCAGTGAATCAGGAAGCAGAAGCTGAGGGATGATGAAGAAGGGATTCGTCGTTTGAGGTGAGAGTAGGAATGAAACAATTGCATAGGGGAGTAGGAGAGTAAATGAACTGGGGGAAAGTAGCGATTGCCGAGTAGCAACAAGGAGCCACCTGAGTGTGGGGGCGTTAGGAATTGAAATTGGCAATAAGAAGGCTTTTGCAGGTTAATAGTAGTATGAGGCTCACAAGAGGGCGCTCGCGGCCTGTTCCCTGATGGCCTAGTCTCAGATTTCCAGAAGAACGTAAGAGATTCTCTATGGAAAGGACCAGAAAACAAGCTGCTTTTTCCTTCTCCAGAGACCGAGATACCCTATTGCCAAAACTACTAACGCTGTGAGCAGGATTCGAACCTGCGCGGGGAGACCCCATTGGATTTCGAGTCCAACGCCTTAACCACTCGGCCATCACAGCCGCGTGCGGCCTCTGGCCTGCGCAACTATAGCTGCCTATCAACACGCCCGCCTCCTGCCAGCCCCACCCTCACGCCGCCTTGGGACGCCTGCACGCCTGCGCCTCGGCTCGGTGGCGCAGAGCATGCCTTCCCTGCGGCACCGTCTGCGGCCCGTTAGAGGGGCACCTTTCCTATTCTCCTTCTCCTCCCCAAGCATAGGATGGGAACAAAATGAGTCCAAATTCGAGCCCTGGCTTCCATACCCTTGAGAGCAGACCCTGAGGTGTACACTTCATGCTACTTAATGAAAGCGAAGTGACAACCTCTAGCTTCTACACTAAAAGTGCACGGGAAAGGAGACCCAAAGATGGATTGGCTTGTAAGAAGAATCTTGGAAAGAGTCTAGAAGAAATAAATCTTTCTTCCAAAGAACCAGACAGAAAGGCCCTTTGAAAGTGAAGTACACTTGCAGCAATAATATGTCACTCTCCACTAACTCAGGCACTACTGGGATTCGAACCCAGAATCTCATGTTTACTAGGCAGACGCTTTACCCAGCTAAGCCACAGCACAAGCACCAAGGAGGGATGCCTTATGATAAATCAACTGTTAATGAGTGACAGTAAGTGCAAATCACTGAACAGTGACTGCAGTGGCTCCTCAGTTCATCCCTTCCTGAGTTGCCTCTTCCCTTTCAGGTTGTGAGCCAGAGGGTTCAATACTTTGCTCCTTCATTCTTCCACACCTTTGGGGCCAACTCAACCATGAGTGAGCACATGACTCCATGTGTCCCTGAGCTACCTAGCCTGACCTGCTGAAGGGCCCTCTGTGTGGCGACCAAGCCAAGGAAGACAAACATCCTCAACTACCTCAGGGCACCACGGGGTTAAGTGGGCTTCCTCTGCCTCCGCCACCTGTGACTCAGGCTGGAGCCCACCCAAGCCTTTGGCCACACATGCCTTTCATTTCTCCTTCCCAGGGAAATCCAGCTGAGGCCATGCTAGAGAGGACAGCGGAGACTGAGCTGGGTGTAGACTCAGCGGGCTCAGCAAGGCCCTCACCTGGACAGGATCGGGGGAGAGAGGAATGGGGCTGGTCAGGGGATGGAACTGTGACCCTCACTACAAACTTCCCGGAACGTGCTCCCCTCACCCCACCCCCATACTTCATTCCACAAAGTCCTGGGCTTTTTTATCTTTTTGTATTAAAAAAGTAATAACAGACACAAATATCAAAAACACAAATGCCATCGGCAGAGGGTACAGCTGAGAACACCTGGGTCCCACCTGAGGGGCAGCACCAGGGACTCCATGGTCCACCAACCTCCCCCACCCCAGAGCAGCTAGGGGCTGGAACCCCTGGGTCCTGCTTGGGCCTCAGGCTCTCCTCCCATCTGGGGAGGAGGTGGGAGAGAGCTGTCTCCCCCAATAAATAAGTGCAGCCCCAATCCTCAGGAATCGGACTCAGGCTCAGCTGGGATATGGAGAAGCCACTTCAGCAGCTTGTCAGCAACTCTGTCCAGGAGAGGGAAGGGCTCCTCTCCAAAGGTGGAAGGTGACCCTCCTCTGGGTTGGGCTGCAGAGTTCTACTCTCTGCTCCCTAAGAGGCCAGAGGCAGCCCCTGGATCCTGGGATGATGATGGGGGTCCAGCCCCCTATGGTGGGAGAAGCTGGGGCAGTTTCCCACTGGTTGGTCCAGCCACATCTGAGTTCTGAGAATTGGGACACAGAAGGAAGCTGCTCATGGGCTCCTGGAGATGGTCCCAAAATGGGAGTCTAGCTGGCGCCGTTTCCTGCTGTAGGTAAGGCTGGACTGGCTGAGCTCCTGCCTTCCTCCTCCTCCTCCATGGCCAAGTCCTGAGAGCTAGAGGCCTTGGCCCCAACTTGGGCCCGGGCCTCCTCGCAGCCCTCACCCTCACCACTGCCGCCACCGCTGCTGCCTTGCTCGCCTCCACCCTCCTCCATGGGCTCCAGCCCCAGTCCATCCAGCTCGGAGAAGAGTGGGTCATCAGGGTGACCAGGGTCTTGGGTGCTGCTCCCACAGTCCACACAGGCCTTCGTGAGAGAAACGGATACAAGGGAGTAAGATAGGGTCCTCACACTAACCTGCCTGCCTAGCTTCCCACCCACAGCCCAACTGCGCTTCCTGAAATGTACTCCCAAGCAGCAGCAGTCCACATAGATGCACCTGCAGGCCAACAAGGTTGGGAAGTGCCTTGTGCTCTCTACCCAGATGCCATTACAGGACAGTCACAATGCATGTTAATATAGGATAGGCTCAGGAAATTTCTGCTAAGACTCATGTGGCTTCATATTCTATAATACACAGCAAATGTGGAATCAACATTCTTCAGAAGTAATGATCCAAGGCCACTGAGATCAGCTCTTAGCCTGGATCCCTTGAACTTGAGCTCAACTCTTTCTTCTCCTCTGTCCCAGGCTTCTCTTCTCACCATCACATCAAGAGCCCGAGGCAGCTGGCCCTTCCGGACCCAGGAGTGCACAGCGCCCAGTTCCCGCCGCTGGTCCTCTGAAAACCGAGGCTGCTGCTTCTGCATGGCTCGGAGCCGCTCCCGATCCTGCTTCAGTACGGAAGTCATATCCCTGGCCGAGAAGGGTTCAGAAGGCAGAAGCTGGGATCCAGCACCCAGACCATGGCCCATGAAACTGGTATCCTTCCTCCACGCAACTCCTCACTTCATGCTCCTCCCCTAAACCCGGGCTATGGCAGTTCAAGGCTTCCAAGACCAAGAAACCTGCTCTCTTCCTGGGAGGAACTAGTAACAGGGCTTCAGGGGGCAGGGAGAAGAATAGGAACCTTCTATCCTACCCAGGACAGAGCCAGCCCCCCAAAAGAAAACTGCCTCCTACTACCTCTGACAGGGAGGCCAAGGAGGCCTCTGAAATGCCTCACCTGGAGGGCACCTGGTAAGTCATCATGATGTGCTGATCAGCATTGGCCATGAGCAGCCAAATGGGATCCTGGAGCACGTACTTAATCACCTGGTCCCCGGGCTCAGCCTCTGCCCGAGCAGCCCCGGCCTCCGCCTCAGAAGAGTCGATGCTGCCAAAGTATTTGCTTGTGTGGCTGCTCTGGCTGCTGCCTGTGAAGTGAGGGACCGACCAGTGGAGTCAAGCTGGCCAAGAGCCCACTCCTGGGGCCTCACAAGGCCTCCCTCAAAGGCCACATGTCCAACCCAGTAGCCTTAGGAAGCTCCGCCAAGATGGGTCCTGGGCTCCCTGCTCCCCAGTCACCCCTGACCCTACCCTGGGAGGTGCTGGAGGCGGGGCACTCACGAGTGATGCTGGCTGAGGTGCTGCACCCCTCGTGGGAGCCTGAACCAGACCCAGAGCCCAAGCCGGAGCCCAAGGAGCCCGAGGCTGCGGAGCCTGTGCCAGAGCGCGAGTCCTCTTGCAGCAGCAGCTCCAGCAGGTCACTGGAGCCAGAAAGCGCATCCTGATTGGAGGACTCTGTGACTTCCACCTGGAGAGGAGATGGGCAGGGAGGGATGGAGGGCTCAGCACCTAGGCCTCCCTTCACCTGCTCTCACTGGTCATGGGGAGAGGCACATCCAACCCAAGTGATCTCTGCTCCCCACTTCGTGATAGTAGGGCCAGGCTGAGAGAGAAGCGAGCTGGCAAAGGTAGGGATGTGAGGCCAGACCCTTTCCAAGTGGCAGATGCTCTCTCAGAAATTATTGAGATGTCCTCACCACCTGTCAGACAAACAGGACTGTTCCTTCAAAGAGGAGGTAGCCAATTTCTGCCTCATTCAGAAATTCAGCTGGGGTCTCCCTCCACCTCCTGGAGGCTGAGACACCAGCCTGGCAGAGGCAGGAGGCAGTGCAGGGTGGCAGAGGGTGGGGCTGGTGTGGTGGCTGGAGGATGGATGCAGGGGTCAGTGCTCACCAGTCTGGCCTCTGGCTCAGCAGCCTTCTCACTGGGAGGTAGGGGCCCGGCACTGCTCCCAGGGCCCCCTGCAACAGCAGCCCCCTCAGCACGGGGGGGCTCCTCAAGCTGCAGCAGATTGAGCTGGAGTGGAGAGCTGCATCTTGAGTTGAACAGTGGAGAGTCTGGGCGGTGGGGAGGGCTGGGGGGGAGGGCGGGTAAGGATGGAGAAGGGGAGTGCGAGGCAGGAGTAGAGGGCCCTTCAGCAGGGGTCTGGGGAGCCCCATAAGGATAGCTGGATGGGGTTGGGAACAAATAGTTCGGGAGAACCAAGGCCACCATTGGGGTCACCAGAGGGGCGGGGAAAGCAGCCTGGGGCACAGATGTGGGAGTGGGGGGAAGAGGCTGGGGGCCTCCTCTCGGGGAGAACACTGGGAGAGGGTAGGGCTGGACAACCGCTGGGAAGGGGGTAGTGGCTGGTGGGGGGGGCCAGGGGGTGGAGGGTGGCACAGGTGAGGGGTGTGAGACATAGCAGGGGGCTTCAGCCCGGGGGTTCTGGTGGTGGCGTGAGCGCTTGGCTTTGGATCGGCAGTGGTGTCGGCGGCTGTGGGGTGCAGAGCTGTGGTGGCAGCCTGTGGGGAGAGACTAGGGTTAGCAAGGGCCTCAACCTGGGGTTAGTGTCCCTGCTACCCACACTGCCCTGACACTCTGACCAGGGAGAGGGCAGGCCAAGGCCCCAGAGAGCACAGCTCAGCCCATACAGAATGCAGGGCTCAGGAGGTGGGGCACCTTCAGGGAAGAATCACAGGAGGCAGGGACAAGGGGATTTATTGAGAAAGGAACAAGGGCAGGGAGAGGTTACATGAGGGGTCGAGCTGGGGCTGTGCGGAAAATGGAGGTGCGCTGGCAGATGGAGGAGGCAGGGCGGGTCCATGGGCGCATGGACAGGTGGCTCTGGTCCATCCACCAAGCTCCTGCAGGCACTGCCAGCTTAGGCGTTCCTCCTGCCACTCGAGGCTGTGTTCTGCCTAGCGTGCGATGGGGTGAAGAGTGGGGCTGGAAGGCCCAGTCCTGAGTCCCGCGTCTGCCTGCAGGGTGTCTCCCTCAGGCACCTGGAGGGCTGCCTTCCATCTGCCCTTGAAGCCCAGACCCCACCCAGAGTTGGCCCAGTCTCTTCATCAGTGACAAAAGCAGGCAGACGTCCTGCCTCTGCCCCCAGGCCTCAAGTGGCTTACCTGGAACACAGCACCTCTGCCTGCTGTCCCAGTGCCATCCCCCCAGGCTGCCCTCCTCTGGCTGCAGCCTAAACCCCAACCTAGTGAGGAGAAGCTAGCGAGGGGCCAGTCCCTAGGCAGGGCCAGAAGCAGCACCAGCCTGGGTCCCTGGAGCAGAAACACCTCCCTTAAGACCCACCCCCCAACAGTCCGGTCCTAAACTGGGCAGAGGGCAGGCTCCGGGAGGCCTCAGGTGGCTACCTCGCTCACCAGGGCCGGAGGGGGCTGTGGAAGAGCTGTCGAGTCCACGCAGCCTGCCCAGGTCTCGGAAGCGGCTGAGGAAGGCTTGCTCTTCCTTCTGTGTGTGCAGGGACAGCACGGCCTTGGTCAGCCCCACTGGACGGTAGGCATCTGGGGCTGGGTCAGGGGCTACTGTGGGGCTGGGGGCTGGGCTGGGGGCTGGGCCTGGGGCTAGGCCAGGCAGGTCCTCCATCATGATGATGTCTGAGGAAGATGAGATGGGGAAAGATCATCAGAATCACCTCGGGGTCAACACATCCACACCACACCCTCCCTGTCCCATAGCCTAGCCAACCCCTGGCCCTGCCCCACAGCCAAGCCTGGTCCCCATGTACATTTCTTGGTCTCCTTTCTGCCAAAGGGTCCTCCCTCTCCATGCAAAGCTGTCCCAGAAGGAGAGCGATAGATATTCAGTCCCCTCCACTGGCCACTCCCTGCCAGGAACTCCACTGGGATGACCCCTTCAAAGCACTCGATGGAAGGGAAGCCCACCCCTTGGCCTTCCCTCACACATTTTCTTTTTTTTTTTTTCTTTTTTCAAATGGAGTCTCTTTCTTCCAGGCTGGAGTGCAGTGGTGCGATTTCGCCTCACTGGGACCTCTACCTCCTAGGTTCAAGCGATTCTCCACCACGCCCAGCCTTTCACCATGTTGCCCAAGCTGATGTTGAGCTCCTGACCTCAGGTGATCCTCCCACCTCAGTCTCTCAAAGTGCTGAGATTACAGGCCTGAGCCACCATGCCCAGCCCCTCAAACATTTTCAGGATCAATATCCAAAGACCCCTCAGGGGTCTTCAGTTTTCCTCACCTTCAGACCCTCTGTGGTCAGCACCTCAGGGTAAACCCCCTACCCCAGACTTTGTGTTTCAACTGACAGTAACAATACAAGAAGTAGATCAGGGGAAGGGCAAAGCCAAGAAGCCTGGCAGGGAGGGGAGAACAAGAAGCCGTAGCCCCAAGCTCCAGATCAAGGGAGGGGCTGGAGGGTAGGGAAAAGGCAGGAGGGAGCTCTAGCTGGGAGACCGGTAGAGCCCAAACACTGCCCCCAACTCCACGCCCATACCCGACTCCGGGAGCTTCTTGTCTCCCACATGGACGATGGTAGAGCTGAAGCTACACTGACTTGTGACGGACACCACGCTCTCCGCCTTATTGGCCAGGGTGAGCGGGCTCAGGGTGCCTCCCACCACTGGCTCCTTCCGTGGGGTGGCCCCCTCCCCAGACAGCACTGCTGACGGCGGATCTGTGTGGAGAGATGGTGCCAGTTACCATCCCCACCCCCACCAGGTCAGAAGAGAGGAGCCCAGGGAAAAGGGGGAGGAGGGGTTGATGGTAGGGAAGAGGCTGGAGACCAGGAGACTGGGGAGGAGGGCAGGGCAGAACAAGAGCCCCAGAAGCAGAATGGAACAAACACAGGGCCACCAGGCCAGGACAGAGCAGTGGGAGCAGGGGGCACTGGGTCTTTACCTTTCTTGGTCCCCGCAGGGACTGGGCCTGTCCTCTGCTTGTCGTCATCAGAGGCTGAGGAGGTGGTGTAGGAGGAGGAGGAGGCACATTTACGCTTGGTGGTGCT
This sequence comes from Sapajus apella, assembly GCF_009761245.1. Taxonomy (NCBI): domain Eukaryota; kingdom Metazoa; phylum Chordata; class Mammalia; order Primates; family Cebidae; genus Sapajus; species Sapajus apella. The sequence goes on along the minus strand of NW_022436952.1, from coordinate 25,046,188 downwards.
GGGGATGTTGCAGCTCTCCAAGTACCTGGTGATGGATGCAGCAGAGGGCATCAGGGCATGGCTTGGGGTGGGCAGGGGTAGGGCCCGAGTTGGGGGAGATGCCTGGCAGGCCTTACCTGAGGATACTGTCCAGGCAGTTGATCTGCTGGTAGGAGGAGCTCGAGGTCTCTTTCCTCTCGGCCTCCTCAGGGGCCAAGGCTAGTGGGGCCTGGATGGGAGCAGGACCTGTCTCTAGCTCTGGGTCTGGGGATTGGCAGGGAAGGGCCTTGGCCTTGAACATGCCTGTAGCTAGGGCAGAGAGAGAAAGAGGAAAATGGTCTTCTTAAGCCCACATGGGAAAAAACAGCAAATGGGTTGGGGATAAAGGTCAGGGGACCCCCCCTAAGTCTGTCTCTCCACCCACACCTCCTCACCAACTCACCAGGGAGGCGGGTCCGGGGCTGAGGCCAAGCCCGAGACTCAATAAAAAGCTGCTGCCCCTGGTGCTTCACCAGATGCACATCCTTACATATCTGCTGGAAAGTCACCTGTGGGACATGGCCAGTGTCAGGGGCCAAGAGCACAATAAAACAAGAAGGTACCAGTGGGGAGGCACAGACACATTGATGGGAGCACGACAAGAAGGAAAAGGAAGGAAGGAGAGGGAAAGTGGGGATTGAGCCAGGCTCCAGGACTGGCAATGCCGATTCCGAGGAGGAAAAGGGAAGGGGTGATCAGAGGGTAAGGTAAGAGCAGGTCACTCACTGGCGCAGGAGGCCCAGGTCCCTCTGCATCACCCCCGTTGCTATCACTGGAAGAGCCAGGGCTGTGGAGAGGGCCTGGAGATGCCACGGGGCCAACTCCAGAGAGTCCTGTGGGGCTTGGGCTGTGCACGGGCTGCAGCGGGGAGAGGGCAGGTCAGACGGCTCCATGCTGCTTCCTGCCCCCTTCCTCACCTCCCAAGCTCCCTCTCGAATACTCTCACCTGCAGCAGCAGCCGGTGGATCTGCTCTGACAGCTCCTGGATATCAGTGTCCAGGGGCGGAACTGGGCTGGGGGCCGGGGGAGTGAACACGTCCTCATTGAGGGGAGCCCTGGAGGGTGGGGAAGAGTAAGTCCAGCCCTGGCCCAGTCTTGCCCCCCACTGCACTGCCCTATCCCCAACGCCAGCTCAGGGGATGGCCCACTTACGTGCGGACTTTGTGGCGGCCCAACACGAAGGCTACCTTGCGGCTCCAGGGGTGCACAAAACCAGCCCAGCTAGTGTCCATGGTGACATACTCCCCGTTGCGGGCACAGAAGCGGATAGGGGAGTGGTCAAAGGGCTGGCCCGCCAACTGCAGGACTGATGGAGTGGGAAAGGAGGAGGGGTCAAAGGGAGGGAGAGCTGAGCAAGGGGAGGCCACACCACTGGAGATCCAGGAGACCAAGGCACCAAGAAACACAACCACAAGAGGAACTGTTCAAAAGCCTGGGACAGTGGGAAGGGCGACAGGGTTAGAGGAACTCACTCTTCTTGTGGATAGCCAGCATGAGGGGTCGGTCCTCAGGATGCAGGAACAGGAGCACGGGAGCCCCCAGGAGGTCCTGGGGCAGGTAGCCCAGCAGTGGGGCAGCCCTGGAAGCCAAGGGTGTATCAGAGTGGCCATGGCCTCAGCCCTGGCGCCCTCCTCTCCTCCAGGCCCTACCCTCACCTTTCATCCACATCCTGGAAGAGGCAACTGGGTGTGTGCCTCGTAGTGAAAATCCTCTTGTCAGGAGGTATCCGGGGAGCTGAGGCACAGAGAGTGGAGAGTGTGGTCACCGGGTTTCGCTCAGAATGGCCCAACTCCTCAGCCCTCCACTCTGCCCGGGCCCAGGCTGGCTGACGATCTGCCACACAGCTCCACCCTGGGCACTATGGGCCCAAAGATGGTCTGGGCTATTCCTGTGCCCCATGCAAGAAATACAACGGAGAGCAAGCAAGGCATTCTTCTCTGCCCTCCTGTAGCTCAGGGATCTTATTCAACTCTCCCTCCAAAAGGAACACAAACCCTTGTCCTTACAATAGCTTTTCTTATTCCAAAGTTCAAAGGGTCAGGCTCATACCTCCCATGTTCATGTCTGGCCAGGAGGAAATGTCCTTCCTCCCAACCCCCACCAGACCAGGCCCCTGACCTGCCCACCTTCATAACCCGAGTGGATGCGTTCTGCAATGAGCAGGCAGCACGGCTGTGCAGGCACCCCATCTGAGACCCGGATCTTGGTCACATATGGGGTAAGGCGGAATGGCTGGTACCGAGGCCCTGGGTCCCGGTCAGGACCTCCCCTAGCAAGGGAGAGAAGAGCATTAGGGACTTTCAATAGATAGTCACCCACTCCTCCAACCACCAGATCCCAGCATATACAGCAAAGGCACAGGGAAGGGGTTAGGAGGAGGCAGAGGTCTGCTCCCGCTTCCCTCACCTACCTAATACGGCAGAAAACAGACTTCTCCTGGGTGAAGTCCCTGAGGCCTGAACCTGGGACAGACAAGAGAGCAGTGAGGACAGCCCCCTGCCCCTTCTTTAGACTGTGAAGAACCCACTAAGGGAAAGTTTGGGTCCCCTGGCCCCTCACAGCAGGAACTTCCAGGGACTGCTCATACCTCCCTGCAAGTGCTTGGGCACCTCACCTGCAGAGGCCCCAGTGCCCCAGGTTGGCAGGCGAGATGGAGCAGTGGAACCATAAAAAACTCCCACATCCTGGGGAGCCAGGAGTTCAGCGAAGCGGGTACCCAGGAACACGTCTCGCTTGCAACGCAGCAGGATGGCTGCCTGCTCCGAAATGTACACAATTCGACCCGTCAGGAAGGAGACAGCCACTGAGAAGGTATCCTGGCAGGAGGGGGAGAGCAAGAGCAGATGCCAGAGCTGTGGGAGAAGGGACAAGGGTGCATGGGGATGGGGAGGCCAGGCTGCCGCTGACCTGGTTACGAAGTGTGTACTCAGATGTGATGTGCTCCAGCTCCTCCAGCGTGTAGGTGGACATGTCCATGGAGCAAGGCTCGCCCTCCTCCAGGCTCCACTGCTGGTAGTATTCCTGGTTGGCTGCAGGTGGAAGCAGTGCGAGATTCAGGACGGAGACTGCCTCAGCACAGGAGCCCAGGCCCTGGCCATCCCTTCCTGGGCCGCACCACTTACCCTGCACCTGCTTCACACAGGCCAGCGCGTACTGCAGCGTGGCCAGGGTCCCAGAGCGGCCCTTGCCCCGGCGCTCTGGCGGGAGTCGAAGCTTGAGCTCTCGAAGTGCTGTCATGAGTTCTTTCTGGGTCCTCGCCCGGGCTGACTGTTCACTGCTGCAGGACCCACAGGGAAGAAGAAAATAAAGACATTAGCCCCAGAGTGTGGCCTGGGCCCCCAGACCTCTTCTCCGGCCTCACTCCATGTACCTGCAGCCACTGGTGGATGGGTTGTCCTGCTCTGAGCTGGCACTGAGGAGGCTATAGGCGATGGAACTGCTGGGTGGGGATGGGCTCTGAGAGTTTGTGCTAGGAGACAGCAACAGGCAGTTACAGGCAGGGCCAGCAGCGTGAGGCCTGTCACCTAGGGCTGCCTGCTCGCAAGACCACTCCTAGACCCAACATACACATCCATACACACCTCTTGCTGCTTTCAGTGGTCTCCAGCAGGGCTGAGTCCTTGCCGTTGCCTGAGGAGGAGCTGTGTGAGCTCCGTTGAGACGCACCCCTGGACTCATGCCCATTGGACTCATTGCCGCTTGAACCATTGCTGTTGGCATCGGTGTCATCGGCCAGGCTGGGGCCTGGGCAAGGGCGGTGCTGTGGAGGCCCAGGGGATGGGACTCCTCCAGGACAAAAGGATTCTCCAGGCCTGGGGTCCCCTCCCCCATCTGCCCCTTCTAGGGGGCCACTCATGTCTAGGCCATGGGGAGAATAGAACAGGGAAGGCGGAGAGGCCACCACGGATGCAGGAGGGGGCCTGGAGGCCTGGCTGCGGGAGCGAGGTGGAAGATCTAAGTCTCTGAGGATTGAGAAGTTCGATCACAGCCAGCACCTGGAGAGGGAGATCAGGAAGCAGGGCTTGCAGAAAGCTGGTTTGTTAACTCCACAGCACCTGCTGGCTTCACTCAGACCTTCCCGGCCTGGTCTCATGAAGGACTGATAGGAGTGGGACTCAGGCCTGGGGCTTCCAATGGGGAGTCAAGTTGTTTCCTGTATCCTTAAGGGGGCTGCAAGTGGGAAAGGGTTTCCCGGGGCCTTCCTTCACATCCCTGCTACCCTGACCTGAACAGTCAATGAGAGCTTCGGCTGTGGGCAAAAATCTGGACACTTTCCATTCCCAAGTTCCCATTAGGCCTCCACTCTGCCTGGGCCTCCAAGGCCTTGGAGCAGGGGTGAGCTGCTCGCCTCCTATATTTAGGCCTCCAGGCTAATTTTATCTGGGGGCGGTGCCACCCCCGCTGCACATGCGCACCGACATGCGGGGCCCCACCACACGCTTCCGCCGCCGCCACGGTCGCCAGGGAAACCGACGTCAGCTGCTGAGCTCAGCGGTTGCTGAAGGGACCACTGGAGGGCGGGAGGAACGACCCCTCCCCCATTTCCCGGCGGAAGTGGGGGAACGACCCGCTCTCACACTGGTGGGCGCGGCCGGGGGTCACCATCCCTTACCTATTCCCAGTCCCAGGATGGCTCGGGGCCATACAAGGTGGGACGGTCTATTAGGATTCCAGGGTTGGTCCTGGCTTCTCCAGGACGACGGAAACACATCGGCCACCGCCCTCGGCGCAAAAGCCCCTCAACCTGACTCTCTCCTGGAGTCCAGTCATTCTGGTCAAGACATCACAGCCTTTCCTTTATTAGCCCCTGCCCAGCTTCCCGACCACGAGGACCGAAGCCAGCAACCTGCCATCGTCAAGGACCCGAAGATCCTCTCTCCTCAGTCCCCTACTTTTCTAGCCAGATCCTCACCCCAAACCTTGGGCAGAAGACGCACAACAGCCAACAGATAGTTCTTCCCCTACTCCCAGTCCAACCACACCCCCACTAGTGAGCATTTTCTGAGCGCCAGGAGAAAAGGGAAGGTTGTGGCCAACAGCAGGAACTAGCGCTGGGAACGGGATGTTCCAGTCCTTAGCGGGCTGACATCACAGGCGGCGCAGAGCCAGGGACTAGAGAGCAGAGAAGCGAGGAGCGCCGAAAGCCTAATGGGGTCCTGGTGCTGGGGCAAACCCGGGGCCTCTCTAGTAACGAACACGCCCGCTGAGAGTCGGCTGTGGGGCCGGGAGGGCTGGAACGGGGAGAGGGGGACAAAGCTGGAGGTAAGGTGAGCGAGTCCAGAGTTCGGACTCCCTGTGCAGGATTTTGAGGAGCACTTCGGTCCCCAGGGGCAGGGAGAGGGTGGGCGGCGGTTAAGGACGACGGTGTGCCCTCTGACTGCCTGGGCCCAAAGTAGCCCATCAGATTGGAAGTGGCAGCAGTCCGGCTCAGGAAAGAACGGCCCCAGGATGGCCGCGAAGATGCCTACCTGGTCGTAGGAGTGTCCTCCGCCTGCCTGCCCGCCGCCGCTCCAGCCCGCAGCCGAGTGGAAGCTGCGCTGGGCGGGGAGGCGGGTTGCATAATGCCGGGCACGGCCCCCTCATTGGCCTCTTGCCTGCGAAGCCACAAGCCCCGCCCCCGATTGGCTGGGGAATCTCTTCCCGGCGCCTGATTGGCTAGTGGTCTCCACTAAGGTCAGGGCTGTGTCACACACACGGGCGCACGTGGACCTGGGTGCTGGTGCTGGGCTGAAGAGCCCCAGACACCGCCCAGCCAATGGGCGCAGGACGCTTGCATAGTGAATAATGGAAGGGAGGAGAGGGGAGGTTCGCTGCCCCTCTTTAGGGAAAACGCCCGGGCCAGTGTAGGTGCTCAAGACGTGTCTACTTCCTGAACGCACTAGCCTTGCAGAACACAACATCTTGGCATCTTCGCCTTTCCAGGGGTGCGGAAAACGAATGGCCCTGGGAGTTAGCCACGCTGGATGAGATGGCTGGTCCTTGAGAGGAGGGGAAGAGACAGAAACCTGGCTTGGCCTTTCCTGGGTTCCTGTCCCAACCGGTGTTCCCTCCCAAACTTCATTCTACATAATGAAGCCCTTTAACTGAAGCACTTCCCCTGATACTTCAAATCCTGGGAAAGGACAATTAAGGGTCCACGTGTGATTGGTGGGTGAGTGTGGGTGGAGGAAGAATGCAGACAATGGAAGGGGCGGCCAGAGCCAATAGTGGCTGTGAAGGGAAACAATGGCAGGTGCTTCTATGGCCACTCAGAGAAAAGGTCTCCTGGCAGCCTACGTGGTGTCTAGTATTTCCCTCCAGAGGACGCGGCCACCCACAGTTAGGGCTGCTCCAAAAATGGGGGCCAGGAAGCCAGGACTACAGAGGAACAAAAGGGATGGCACAGAGAAGAGGCCAACTGGGGCCCTAGACAGAGAAAGGTGGGATGGCAAGGGCTTCATATTCCCACTGCTTGGAAAAGAGAAAGCCAAGCTCCAGGGGCGAGCAGGAACGTCATTTGTCTCATTCACTGTACTCTCCAGAGACCAGGACAGGATCTGACACACGGCAAGTGATCAATAAACATTATTATTTTTTTTAAACAAGGATAGGTTGGGGAGGTGGGGAAAGAGCATCAACAGGAGAAAAAGCACTAGGAATTCTATGTTAAAGAGAGGAGAGAGCAGTCCTAGAAAGAGAACAGGGACACGATTTGTCGCCACCTAAAATGCTAGTCTGGGCCCAGGAGAGCTGCAGTTACACAGCCCCTCCATCCAGGATCGTGATGAGTAGTTCCTCGCAGGGCTCCCTGGAAACGTGGGTAGTAGATGAACAGACCTCCAAGCAGCTGCTGACATAATCATTGTGGGGGCACTCCCCTCACTGTCACGTGGCCTAAGCTTTCATGAACAATGAGGGGAGGGTGAAGGGGAGGGCTCTGTAGAAAAGCTGGGACAAGAGTGTGTTATAAATTAACCCAGAAAAATCGAAACAGGAAAACAAAAAAGATTCAGGAACCTGGATTCTCAGTCTCCTCTCCCTGAAAATGATCCTCCCCACCCCAGCTCATACTGTGGTCTTGTCCTTGTCTCATTTGCAGACACCTCTTCCCTGGAAACATGTTTTTTCGGCCCCCCCAGGGATTTAGGTATGATCTCCCCTGACCCAGGCAGTCCTTGCTCTCCCGCCTCCATCTGCCTGTCTTTTGCATAGACAAAAGGATCCAGCCCTCCAGCGGCCCCTGCTTGCTCCCAAAGCCCTTGTTGTCCTGCTTGTCCGTCCCCACAGTAACCAGGCCCTGCTGCCGTCAACGAAGGCGAGGGGGCGGGAGACAGCGGTGACGTCAAAGCGGAAGAAGGGGGCGGGGCGAGGCTGCCGGGGAATGTGGGGCAGGGAGGCTGGAGAGACTGGAGAGGCAGCGGTTTTGGGAGGCGGCCAGCCCGAGAGGGCGGCGGCCAGCGCACTTGGGAACATCATGTTCTCTTGGCTGGTGGCCCAGGACATGCACCCAGCCTGGGCGCCTCCCCCAACCGAACGACAGCCGTCCTGTCCCAAAGCCAGAGATTCCTGGAGAGAGGATTAGGAGGAAGGGGGCCCCCTCCCCACACACCGCCTCCCGCCCCACGCCTGGCTCTTTTCAGGACTCCCGCCTACCCACCCTTCAGCTTGTTCCTGCAGCTCTGGCTTTTCCTCTCTCCCAAACTGTACACATCTGCTGGCATGGTACCAAAGATCCAGGGCGGAGAAGTTGGAGACCCAGACTCTGGGAGAAAACACGCACCTTTGCTCCCTTCCAGAGGCCCCCTTCAGAGTCTGAATCTCTTGTTATTATGGCAGCCGGGAGAGAGGGAGGAGGGAAAGGGAGGAGAATGAGCCTAGGATGAGAAAATCAAACTGGAACAGAGCAAGTGGCCCAGCCTGGGGCCTGAGGCCTGGATCCTGGGAGAGGGCCAGAAGGGAGGAATGAGGGAATTTGGACTGCTGCCTGAAGACGAGAAGAACTAGGAAGAGAAATGGGGCTCCATCAAAACTTGCAGAACAACTTGAGAATGTGAGAATAGTTCCCAGCCACAGCATTCACATAACTCTCACCATGACCCAGGCGTTATGCTAAGCACTTTCCATTATTTCATCCCCACAACAACCCTGTGAGATAGGTATTATTATCCCCATTCCACGGGGGATAACTAAGGCACAGAAGTAGCTAAATTTGTCCAGTGCCTCATAACATGGTCTCAAGCTCCTAACAAATGAAGCCCAGCGTTGCAATCTGAACTCTAATAATGGCTTGGCATTCTGGTATCTTACCCTTCAGGAACGTGTGAGGTGTTAACCAACCTGTAAGCTGCATTCCAGCACTGGCAAACCTGGCCTCTCAAATATCCATCCAATTCTAGGCTGGGTGCCGGGAACACAGACTCCATCCAACCCCTTTCTCTGCCTTGGGCCTGATCTCAAGACACTGTTTGCACTCCCCACACACTTAACATCAGAGCCCGTTTTCCCAGGCTCACAAAGTGCTTCAGATCACCCTAGCAGCCGTCAGTCCCCATGATTTCCTATGAAGCCCACTTCCTCTCTTTTCTACCTTACCTCAGGCCACTTTACCACACGCCTGGCCTGGTCGTTTGTACAGACAGATACCAGAGCACTCAGTTGGTGCATCCCCACCTCCAGGGACTCAGAAAAACTTGCACAGCCAATATGCACAAACCCCAACCCTATCGTTCCTCTCAGGACTCAACAGTTGCTACCCCACGTCTATTCTTAAGGATGACTCTGAGGCCTAAACCCTTCCGTTTAACATGAGAAAGACACCCGGAGCCATACTGTGACTGGCTCTGGGTCTCACAAATTATCACACCATCCTTTCTCAAATCAGCATGTCAGCCCTTTGGTACCCTCCTACTTCCCCTACCAGGGCCTCCCTCCAGCCTCGGAACCTCTACCTTTTTCAAGAGTTTAAGGCGACCACCCAAACAGCAGCCACTGAAACATCTTCCCCCAACTCTCAAGGGTCCCGTTCCGTACCTCCCCAGGAGCAGGGGCTCCTTCAGTCTCGACCTGAGAGGGAGCTCCCTCAGGTCGCTGAGGGTTTCCGAGTCCTTCCCCCTGGGCAGTCAAGAGTCCAGGGACTCTAGAGGTGCGAGGGATCTGATGTCACTAACTCCCACCCCGTCTCTCTAGACCTGAGTTCGTGGTCCCTATTCTCCACAACCATCAGAGCTCCGACCGCGGCTACCACGCATTTGCGTGATCCCCCCCACACACTCTATTTAACATCCTTCCCGACCGACCACACCACCCCGGAAAAGCCCACATCGACCGCCCCCATCTCTCCCCATCTCTCCCCATCCCCGGGCTCTCACCGCTCGGTACGGACGCAGACCCCAAATTTTTTCTAGGACTTCTAGCACTGCACGGGGCTCCTCCAGACCCGCCCAGCAGCTGGGCTGCCACGCCCCCCAAGCTTATTGGCTTAGGGGCGCCGACCCATGCCCCGCGCCGCGTGCAGCTGCCGGCCCCCGCACAGCCTCTATTGGTGCCTCAGGCCGCCATCGTTTTCTCATTGGCTAACAGGCCAACCGTCGAGGAGGGGGGGAGATACACGTGCGAGAGGGACCGCCCCGACGCGGCGATTGGAAGCCTGACCGGAAGCCACGCCCTATGCACGTCCGAGATTTTTATTGGCTTGAGGCAATAACCCCGACCTGCCAAGATTGGTGACGTAAATGCCAGTCCCGCTCTCCAAGCTTTCTTATAGGCTAAGAGGTCTTGGAGCTGTAGGGTACACGTGCCGGCGGTCTCACGCGGCAACTTGTTTACCCAGAAGCTGGGGATTTTCCTTGACGAGACACTTACCCACGGCTTCTAAATCTGCGCAGGCGCAGCGAGCGTGACCTGCACGCAGGCGCAGATGTGAGCGGTGGCCTCGCATAAGGCCCACTTCGTAGAGAGACCCGGGCGTGACAAGGACGCCTACGGCCCTCGGTCCCTGAGGCTCCCCGAAGCTCGAAGGTGCGAGCATTAAGGTGAAGCGGTCTTCAGATCTCAGCACGGCATATTGATGACGATGAAGATGAGAGCCTCTTTCTGATTGTTCTCTGCGGGCCAGGCCAGGCGCTTCTCACAAACTCTGAGGAGGCCGCTCACGTACTCCCCCTGCCTCACAAATGAGACTGAGATCCAGGGGCGTTACATAATCTGTTCGCCTGTAACACGCTGGTCAGTAACGGGGCTAAAACTTGAACCCAAGTCCCCGACACCGTAAAGCAGGCGGGTCCTAGGGTCCATGGGAACTCTTAAATCTGGAAGGGATTTGAGTTGGAAGTGCGAAATCCTGAGCACTGCCTGGAATATAGTTAAGACTTCTATCAAGTTGGACGTTCTGGTAATGATAGTGTACATAAGAATCACCCGGACCCTAAGAACCTCTGCATCAGAATCTCCAGGGGAGGGGCCTGAAAAAATTTTATTATTTATTTAAGAGTCTTGCTCTGTTACCCAGGCTGGAGTGCAGTGTCATGATCTCAGCTCACTGCAACCTCCACCGCCCAGGTTCAGGTAATTCACCTGCCGCAGCCTCCTGAGTGGCTGGGACTGCAGACGTGCACCACCATTCCCGGCTAACTTTTGTATTTTTAGTAAGAGATGGGCTTTCACTGTGTTGGCCAGGCTGGTCTTGAACTCCTGACCTCGTGATCTGCTCACCTAATAGTGCTGGGATTACAGGCGTGAGCCACCGCACTTGGCCACTCACTGTTATAGCTCCTGGGGACAGGGATGCTAAGTTCAATGTGGGGTCTAAAGTCACAGTCATAAAACAGAGTAGAGGGGTAATAGGTTATCTACAGGCAGCTCCACCACATCAGCTATGTCTCTGCGAGCCAATTACTTAAACCAGTATTTAGTAACCCCGTCGGGGCGCTGGCACTGGGTTAGGCACAGAGGGGAAGAAATGCTTCACAGAAGTGGCGAACTACTATCTACTGCCGCAAGGGAGCAACTGTAGCGCATCTTGGGAGTTAAATCCAGGAGTATAAAGGAGTCCAACAGTAGAAACCTGCCCCAGGAAAGGGAAAGGAAAGCTGGGAACCCCAAACCGGAGGGCTCACCAGGCTTAGAGACACAGGAGTTGGCTATGACACTTCCCATTACCAACGCCTGGTGCCCCCCTGTGACCACTTTGGGAATCACACTTTGCCCTGCCCAAGGTCAGGGCCTCTTGCAAAGTCCAGTCCTTTACCAATGCATCTTCTCCACCTTCCTGGCATACCTTCGGATCCAATATTCTTACCATTGGTTAAGAAAAGATGTTATTCTCCCCCCACAAAAAAAGATAGAGAAAACCATAAAGATCTTAGAACAGACAACACCTGGTTACTCATTACACATTTATTGTACATTTTCACAATCTGGATGCGCCACAGAATTGGGGGAATGGGGTGGGGGAAGGGGGGGCAGGGGACACTGGGATAATATGGGGGGTCTAGAACACAGCACCCCCACCCCCAGCATCTCTCCTACCCTTTCACACCACAGCTTAGATATCCCTGCTCCCCCTCCACACAAAAAATCTCGAGTGTGCGGGGAAGAAAGTTTGGGGGACCCCTTCCCGTGGCAGGTTAAGGGACTGTACCCTCAGACCCTTAAAATTGTGCCATTTAAAAAGACAATAGACCCTTCCTCTATCACTTCACCCAATGAGAGGACAGCTCTCTCTGGGTTCAATAGCCCTGGAGAGGGGCAAGGATCCTCGTTTTCCAGCAAGTCCCATACACACATTGGCAGTGACTAGTACCCCCACCCTAAATTCAGGGCAGGGGCAGTCAGAGGAGCTGGGCAGTGACGGGGGCAACACCCCCCAAATTGGGGAGGAGGGTTTTCAGTCCAACCCCCAGCAGGGGTGAGGCCAGAGATTTCAGGCAGGAATTGGGGGGATTCTCTGCCCTGCCCCACTCCTCCCCAAGGCAGTGATGACCTCCCACACACTGGTAGCCACCCCTCCCAAGATATCAATTGTGGCCAACCCCCAACTCTCCTGCTGGGAGGAGGAGGTGGATCAGGCAGATAGGAGGGAGGGAAACCCCATGGGAATGTCAGTTGAGTGCCCCACATGAAAACTGGGGAGCAGGAATGTGGGGAGAGACCCCAAGTGGCAGAATTATTGGTCCATCATAACATACTGAACTCCAAGACACTTACATACCAGCTGGAGGAGGGAGAGGGGGGTACAAGAGGTTTGGAAAATGAGGGTAAGGGAGGCAAACTGGACTAGAAGGCTAGAAGGAGGCAATGCTGGGGGCCAGAGCCGCCTGATTCCCCAAAAGCCCAGGCTCCCACCACCTGCAAGTAATGTCGTGCAAATGAAAATGTAATACAAGTACTAATGGGGACTAACTCCTTAGTAAAAAAACAAACACAGGTTAAGAGAAGAGTGATGGAACAAAAAGAAATGGAAAGAGACTGCAGTATGCAATGATACGCTAATTAACATGCTGGACGCTCCCAAAGACCTTGGGATTCTTAGGACCAAGTGGGGCCAGTCTCAGAGCCTCCTAATGGATGCAAAGAAGATGCACCTAAGGAAGCCCGGACAGGTGCTTTTCGTTTTTGTTTTTTTTTTTTTGAGGGCGGAGCAGGGGGAGCAGGAAGAAGGGGAGAGGGAGGAGGAAAGGAAGGCCAGGGTGGGAGGAAGGATCAGCTAAATCCGAGGGAAGGAGGAGGAGAGGAGAGGGACTATTGCATAGCAGATGCAAATGAAGGGACTTGGGGCTAGTCAGGAAGAAAGGGAAAGGACAGGAAGGCAAGAGAGAGGAGGTGAAGGGAACCTCAGGAAGGGGTGTTAAGGACAACTGGAAAAATCTTCTAGTAATAAAACTACAAACAGACCAAATATATATAATATTATATATGTATAAATAACAGCTGGCTATTTACAGGGGGACACACACACAGACACACACACACGGATCCAGGGGAGGGGGACTGAAAGATATGGCTGAGAGGTGGAGGAACGGCTGAGGGTGGGGGGAGAGGCCCTTCTCTAGGCAGGGCAGACTCCTCAGGGATTTAAGTGCTGAAGTAAACTGTGGAGAGAGAGGAAGAAGATAAGGAAGAGGGAGAGGGGGGGAGGGAGAGAGAGAGAAAGAGAAAGAAAGCAATGTGTCAGGCCTGGCCCTGCTCCAATCCTCCCCACTCCCCAGCTGGTTGACACCCCTTCCCCTCTCTTGGCCTCAGCTTCTTCATCTACAAAGCAAGGGGCTAGACAGGTAGGTTCTGAGGTCCCTTCAACTCCATGGTATGGCCGTGAGGCCACAGATGCTAATTCTCTGAGCCTCTGAGACTACAAGCTTTAAAATCATGGGGTGGTTGGCTTCCTGGTCATGTCTCAAGCCCCTGGGCCTTTCCTTTCTCCCACTCATCAGTTCCAGGGTTCTTGGACTGGGCTCTTAGGTCTAAAGGGTCCTTAATGGATACATCAGCTTTCCTTTTACCAAATGTTAACAAAACTGTCCAGAACCAGGCAAACTGCAAGCTAAATAACATCAAAGTTTTTGGCTCTAGATGAATCAGAATTGCCATTAGCAGCTATGTGTGTTTTTGGCTGAAGAGTAAAACTAGGTTAATGACCTTTAAAACCCAGAATCCACTTGGGGAACCTCTCCAGGAAAAGGGCCCCGGCCATTCCCACCCTACTCACCTATGATGATAATGAGGATGATGGCGCAAATCACTCCCAAGATGATCATCATCTGGGGATGAGAGGGGAGGATCAGTGAGACAAATCATGATACTCCATTCACCCACCAGTCCCCTACCTGTCCCCATCCTTACCTTGAGGTTTTTCCACCAGTACTTGCGCTTGAGCTTGGCTGCACTTGTTTCAAACTGGGAGGCCCCCGCCTGGAGCGCGTCCGCACGGTCGTCCAGCTCAGATAGCTTCTGGTCCCGCTCCAGGACCTTGTCCACGTTCACCCTCATGATGTCCACCACCTGGGAGAGGGACCCACGAGGCAGGGGGGGTGTGCCAAGGCCCACCTCAGTGAGGGCAATCCTCAAACATGTGCCCACTGTGCCATGCGTGGAACATGCACCCTGATGCTGCCAGGTTAACATGCCAAGGACACACACAGAACACGCCTAGCACACCTGGGGACATGCAAGGAGCACACATCAGGGGCATGCTGCTGACACCTCAGATGTCATAGCAACACGCTCTCTCTATTGAGCCCCAGGCGCTCTGTCCATCATCAGAGCACACCTGCCCAGGCTGGCACACCCCAGGCTAGCAAAGCTGATTAACACCCCTAGTGCCCTTCCAAGTGCGTGCTGACAGGGAGACAGGGATGGGGCATGGTATCTTTGTCTGCAAACCCACAGGTGTGAAGTGTCATCACTCCCAAACCAACATGGGCCCCTACACCTATATGCCAATCCCCAGGGTCCTTCCAGCTGCCTTTGACTCCCCCCACACTCACCTCATCCACCTGGGCCTGGGTCTGCTGCAGTCTCCTGTTACTAGTGAGGTTTGGAGGGGGCGCAGGGGGGCCACCCTCCCCAGCCGGGGCGGCAGGGGGGGCCGTGGCAGCAGTAGCAGACCTGAGGAGCAGGGACGGATTAAGATCCAGGGCCTGGAGCCTCCCGGCCCCACAGCCAGGGCTCCGCCCATCCACCTGTCCATCCTCGTCCCTCCAGTCCTTTTCGGGAGGAAGGCCACCCGATAGAAGCCCTGGTCTCGGTCCAGCCCCGCCGCCGATGAGCTGCGTGACCTTGAACGAGTCCCCCCCTCCCCCCCGGCCTCAGTTTCCCCGCCTGTCAAATGAGGGCGACCTCACAGATGCGACAGGGGTCGACCCGAAAAGACAGGCGGCCGCAGTGACAGGGGCGGGGCGGGGCAGGAAGACACCGAGTCAGCTCCTTCCCGGGGCCATCGCCCGAGCCGGCCAGACCGGGACGCGGGGCTTCTCGGCCGCCTGCGCGCAGTCACCGGCTTGGGCCTGGCCCCGGGTCGCGGGGTACGCGGGGGAAGCGGGCGAGACCCCCGGCATTCCCCGAGGCCGATTGCCCAGGGCGGCGGCCGGCGCGGGGAAGCGCGGCGGGGGTGGCGGGCAGCCGACTCACATGGCGGGGGCAGCGGGCGGAGGACTTGGCAGCAGCAGCGATGGCGGCGGCGGCTCGCGCTGGCTCCGACTGGCGCTGGCTGCCCGGGACGGGAAGATGGCGGCCGCGCGTCACCCGCATCCGGGCACTGCAGGCGGGGGCGGGGCTCCGCGGGCGACGCAACGGGAGCTGGGCCGGGGGCGGGGCGCTGCCGTGTGGGGGTCGTGCCGGGCGGGGCCGCGGGCCTGGAGCCCCAGCGCTGGGGCAGCTCCTTCGGCACTCGACGGACCCCAAGGTGGACTGTTGCGGCTTCCTCAAACCCACCGCCACCCCGCCTGTCTAACCACAGCCGCCTCCAAACCCTCTGCTACCTGCTCCTTAGGGCACATCTCAGCCAGGCCCCACACCCAAGCCCCAGACCACCCCCGCAATCGTGATCCCAGTAAACCAGCCTGCACCCCACACAGCCCAAGGTCTCTCCCCGTACTCAGGCCCCAGCACCGAGCGACCCGCCTTCAGCACTTGGAATAGGCTGGGGTTGGGAAATCAGAGAGAGCTAGTGCAGGTGCTGGGGCAATGCCAAGAGCGGGGACCCCGCTGCTAGGGTGGAGGGGAGTGGGGGAGCTTGGTCCCACCCCATCACCCCGCTGGTGGATGTCTCAGAGGAAGCCTGGGGTCCCTAGCCACTGGGTAGGAGGGTAGGAAGAAAAGATGAGGCAGGCTCTTCCCGCCCAAACTAGTCCGGGGAGCAGGGGACGGGGAGTGTCTACAGTAGGTGAGGAGGGGGCTGCCCCGCCTCACGATTGAAGTTCAGACTAGAGGTACTTAGCTGCTGGAGCAGGGCCGACGGAGGTGGGCTGAGGACCCCGAGGAGGAGGAAACAAGGCTGCCGTGGGGGCTGCTTCACGTGGTAGGCTGCTGGCTGGCCAAGACCTAGCTTTGCCCCAAGCTTGGGTCAGCGACGCCAACTGCAGGGGAGGTCTCAGGCTTTGGTCCCAGGCACCGGGCCTGGGCCAAACAAAAACAAAAAAAGCCTTTTTCTCTCATTTTTTTTTCTTTATTAGTAGGCACGGGGAACAGGTTACAGGGTGCTGCTTTACATGCGTGTTCACCTCGCAGGTGTGACCTTGGACAGTTGCCCTCCTCTCTCTGGACCCCAAATACATTGCGCATATAGGTACTAAATCACTATTTGTTAAATGGCATGATGTGGATAACATGGTAGGAGATTACCTACCGCTGGTCCATCTGGGGCTGATCTCCATTAGGCCCTCTAAGTGCACCCAGCAGCTGTACACACTCCCACCAGCTTGTCCAAGAAGATGGGACCAGGGAAGCTGTCGCTCTGGTAGAGTGCAGGGTGTCAAAAGCAAGCCTCAAGGGTGCAGGAGGCATTTTAGGAGAGGCCCTTTGGCCCTGGGGTGGGGGTGCTTACTACATCCCTGGAAGGGGCAGGGAGGCTGGTGGCCTTGATCTCTAAGATAAACAGGAGCCAGCTTCATCCCTCCCCCACTCTGGCTTCCCAGGGCCTCTGGGTGTGAGATCTTCCCCCACTGCAGTGCCCCACCCCATCCCTGCAGAAGCCCAGGCACTGGCTCTGTCACCAGAGGTGTCATTTCCCAGCTGTCTGGGGGAGGTGAGTGAGCAGGGAATATGTGTGCTGGGTGTGGGAACTGAGCCCAATCTAAGGAAGATACTCTTGGCTTCCTCCTCCTCAGAGGAGCAGCCGAGTCCCTGGTCCTTGTGCACTGACAGTCCTCGGTGGCTCAGCCTATGTGATGAGAAAGAGAAGAGCAGCTTCCACAGGGGTCTCAGATCACGCTATGGGATGCTGGCTCCTGCTTTTTGGTGTTGAGACGATTCTGCTTTCTAGTCAGAGAACGAAGATGCCAAATTCCAGCCTTTTAAGTTCAAAAGCCTCAGTGTCTGCCTGGGTATAAATAAGACAGGGAGGATTGGAAAAGGCAGGCACAGGAAGCACCCCTGCCCCAAGTTGGACATGCTGCACTTACCCGGGAGCCTAGTGCAGGGCCAGACAAGGCGTTTGACCCTGGTTTGGGGGGTGATGTGGAAGGGACAGAGCCCCAGATACATTGTCAAGGTTACGGGGCATGCTACTGCTGTTGGATTGTGGGGGTGGCAGCAGCAGAGTAGAAACGAGGGCACGTGTGACCCACGGAGATGAGGGGGCCAGGAAGATTCATCTCAGAGAGAGGACTCTCACCCAGCAGCCCCTCCCCAGCCCACCCCACCTAGGCTGTGGCTCAGAACTCCCCAAATTTAGATCAATGGTGGAGGTGGGAGAAGGAGTGGGATGACTTCAGTTCACCTGGAAGTGAGTGAGAGAATGTTTTCTGCAGGCAGGTAAAATGAAGACCCAAATAGAGGTGAGTTGAATGATAGGAAAATAATGTATTTGCATAACTCAGATTTGGCTTCTACATGTACTAGCTGCGGGAATGGGCCAATGAATGTCTAGGGCACACCCCCAAGACTCATTCAAAGGATGTAGAAGGGGCTCAAGGTGATTGTGATGTAGGCAACAGAGACCACATTATCATAACGGCTTTCTTTTATTTTTATTTATTTATTTATTTTTGAGATGACGTTTCACTCTCGTCACCCAGGCTGGAGTGCAACCGCGTGATCTCAGGCTCACTGCAACCTTCACCTTCCGGGTTCCAGCAATTCTCCTGCCTCAGCCTCTCTAGTAGTTGGGATTACAAGCGCCCGCCACCATGCCCAGTTTTGTTTGTTTAGTAGAGGTGGGATTTCACCATGTTGGCCAGGCTGGTCTTGAACTCCTGACCTCAGGTGATCTGCCCACCTTGGCCTCCCAAAGTGCTAGGATTACAGGCGTGGACCACCACGCCTGGCCTATTTTTTATTTTTTAATTTTTTTTCTCTTCAGACAATTACTGGTTTAGAAGTTGGGATGAAAGGAGACTGGGTCATTCCCACACAACTGACTCATGAATAGTGCCATCCACATGAGTCAAACCTGACTGAACTTATAATTAATTTCAGAGGCCTTGTGTTTCCTTCAATGCAGCTTGTGAAGTAAAGTCCTTATAATGAAGAACAGAAAGGCCAGTCCCCCCCATTGCAATCAGCTGTGACGTCTGCTGAGCACCGCCCCCCCCACCCAGGCCAGAAGGTTCTCACAGCTGCCTGTCTAGCGCTGGACTCCTGGAAAGAGGAGACACTCCAGGGACCCACCGTGTGCCAGACGCTTAGCATGGATTGCCATGCCTCTTGACCCACCGCGCCCGGCTTATTTTTATTCTTTATTTTTTTCAAGACACAGTCTCACTCTGTCACCCAGGCTGGAGTGCAGTGGCTCAATCTTGGCTAATTGCAACCACCTTCACCTGTATTCAAGAGATTCTCCTGTTCTCCTGCCTCAGTCTACCGAATCCCTGGGATTACAAGCATCCGCCACCATGGCTGGCTTTTTTTTTTTTTTTTTTTTTTTTTCCCCCCTCCCCCCCCCCCCTTTTTTTTTTTTTTTTTGAGATGGCATCTTGGCATGGTCTCAGCTCACTGCCACCTCTGCCTCCCGGGTTCAAGCGATTCTCCTGCCTCAGCTGGGATTACAGGCACCTGCCACCACACCCAGCTAATTTTTGAATTTTTAGTAGAGACGGGGTTTCACCACCTTGGCCAGGCTGGTCTGGACCGCCTGACCTCGTGATCCACTCACCTCGACCTCCCAAAGTGCTGGGATTACAGGTGTGAGCCACCACGTTCTTCTAGCTGGCTAATTTGGGTATTTTTAGTAGACACAGGGTTTCACCATGTTGGCCAGGCTGGTCTCCCGACCTCAGGTAATCTGCCCACCTTGGCCTCCCGTGCTGGGATTACAGGCCACCCCCTCACCCGGCCTTTTAATTATTTTTTTGAGACAGTCTCCCTCTGTCACCCAAGCTGGAAAGCAGTGGCAGGAGCTTGGCTCCCTGCAGGCTCTGCCTTTTGGATTCCAGTGATTCTCGTGCCTCAGCCTACCAACTAGCTGGGATTACAGGCGTGAGCCACCATGACTGGCTAATTTTTGTATTTTTAGGGTTTCACTATGTTGGCCCATCGGGTCTCAAACTCCGGACCTCAGGCGATCCACTGGCCTTGGCCTCCCGAAGTGCTGAGATGACAATCGTGAGCCACCACACCCAGCCTCAATTCGTTTCTTAATCATGTAAACCTGGCTGCATGCTCCTCATAAAATGTTAAAACATTAAACATAGAGGCCAGGCACAGTGGCTAACTCCCGTAATCCCAGTACTCTGGGAGGCCAAAGCAGCTGATCACCTGAGGTCAGGAGTTTGGGACCAGCCTGGCCAACATGGAGAAACCCTGTCTCTACTAAAAATATAAAAATTAGCCAGGCGTGGTGGTGGGCACCTGTAATCCCAGCTACTCAGGAGGCTAAAGCATGAGAATCACTTGAACCCGGGAGGTGGAGGTTGCAGTGAGCCGAGCCACTGCACTCCAGCCTGGGTGACAGAGCAAGACTCCATCTAAAAAAAAATAAATGAATAAAAATAAATACGGTCAGGCAGGTCAGATGCAGTGGCTCACGCCTATAATCCCAGCACTCTGGGCTGAGACAGGAGAATCGCTTGAACCCAGGAGGCGGAGGTTGCAGTGAGCCGAGGTGGCGCCACTGCAATCCAGCCTGGCAACAGAGTGAGACTACGTCTCAAAAAAAAAAAAAAGATAAATATAAGTAAATAAATAATAAAACATTAAATATAAAGCTAAAGTTCCTTTGGCCACCTTTCAACTCATTTGTCTTTTTTTGTTTTGCCTTTCTGTTTTACTTTCTGGAAGGTTTCAAGTGCCCTCCTTTTTTGGGAGGGAAAAGAGCTTTTTGTTATATTTATTTTGTTTTCAATCCAGAATGCAATATCTTCTCCATATATCTGAGAGTAATAATTATTAAAAATAGGTAATATTCATATTGAAAAATTCAAAAGGCATGAAAGAAGGGTCAGGGAGCCCTTGTTCTGAACTATCTAGTACCCCCACACTGTCATAGCTCCTGTCTCTAGTCTTGTAAATTCTCCAGACATAGTTGGTGCATACACAAACATACACATAGAGACTTCTTATTTTATTTATTTATTTATCTTGAGATGTAGTCTCGCTCTGGCCCAGGCTAGAATGCGGTGGCGCGATCTCGGCTCACTGAATCCTCTGCCTCCCAGGTTCAAGCGATTCTCCTGCCTCAGCCTTGAAAGTAGCTGGGATTACAGGTGCATGCCACCATGCCTGGCTAATTTTGTTGTTGTTGTTATGGAATGTTCGTCTGTTGCCCAGGCTGGAGTGCAGTGGCATGATTTCGGCTCACTGCAACCTCTGCCTTCCAGAGTCAAGCGATTCTCCTGCCTCAGCCTCCCGAGCAGCTGGGACTACAGGTGTGCACCACCACGCACAGCTCATTTTTGCATTTTTAGTACAGATGGAGTCTCACCATGTTGGCCAGGCTGTTTGTGAGCTCCTGACCTCAAGTGATCTGCCTGTCTAGGCTCCCAAAGTGCTGATTTACAGGCATGAGCCAGTGCACCCAGCCAGGAATGTGTCTCTTTTTGTATTAAAGCATAATATAAACACATAAAACACATAAAGTGGTATCTTTTTAATATGTGCAGTTCTCTCTGAAAAAGTACCAAGCACAGTGCCAGCAACAAGGCAGGCAAATGAATAATGCATAGGAGGCAGATAGACTGCTAATGGGAAGGATGGGTTTGGGCAGAGCCTATGTGCCCAGTGTTCTGTAAGGACAGTCCTGGTTGCACTGGTGAAGCATGGATCACTTGTTACTGGTTTCACAGGAGCTCTGTCAGCTCCTGTCACAGCAACAGAGCAGGCCCAGGCCCTGGCCACTGGAAAGCAGGGCAGTGTGGGTGGTGGGGGTACCACATGACAGAGCCCTATATGGGTGGGAGAAGACATAGGCAGATTATAGTCTCCTGTGATTGGATGCCTGGAAGGACTCCTGGTTCCAGTCCCTCACTCTCCAACCCTCCATTCATTAGAGATTCACTGGGTTTAACAAGCTCCTTTTAGCCAGGCGTGGTGGCTCATGCCTGTAATCCCAATACTTTGGGAGGCCAAGGTGGGCAGATCACCAGAGGTCGGGAGTTCTAGACCACCCTGACCAAGATGGAGAAACCCAACCTCTACTAAAAATACAAAATTAGCCGGGCATGGTGGCACATGCCTGTAACCCCAGTTCCTCAGGAGGCTGAGGCAGGAGAATCACTTGAACCCGGGAGGCAGAGGTTGCAGTGAGCCGAGATTGTGCCATTGCAGTCCAGCCTGGGCAACAAGAGCGAAACTCTGTCTCAAAGAAACAAAAAATAAGCTCCTTTTGTTTTGAAAGGGGGAGGAATGCCCCTCCAGATAGAGAGGTTGTCAAGAAGCCACATCAGGCCGGGCGCGGTGGCTCACGCCTATAATCCCAGCACTTTGGGAGGCCGAGGCGGGTGGATCACGAGGTCAAGAGATCGAGACCATCCTGGTCAGCATGGTGAAACCCCGTCTCTACTAAAAATACAAAACA
>NW_022436952.1:25021640-25024127 GCF_009761245.1 Sapajus apella | reverse complement strand
TGAGCCACTACAGCCAACCTTGTATATTTAAAAACACACATACACAGTACTTATGTTCAAAATTTCAAAAGTTCAAAAGAGCACATGGAGAAAGTTTCTCCCCTACCCTGTATCCTAGCCACTCAGTCTGCTTTCTCACAACAGCCAATATTCCTGGTTGACTATGCCCCCTTTCGGAGATGCTCCATGCATATGTAAGCAATCATCTGTGTAGTTACACCAATGGAAGCAAACTACATGCACTTTTTTGCACCTTGCTTTTGTCATTTAATGTATCTTGTACATTATTCCATTATAATGCATAGAATCCACTTTCTTCTGGCGGCATAGTATTCTACAGTATGGATGTATCATAATGTAACCAGTCCCCGACTGACAGACATTCAGGTTTTTTCTAGCCTTTTGCAAAGTACAAGCAAAGCTGCAAAAAATAATCCACACATTCCCCTTTCACCTGTGTGCAAAAATATGTAGGGCTAATTCTTAGCCAGGAAATTACTCTCCAGGTGTGGTGGCTCACACCTGTATTCCCAGCTACTTGGGAGGCTGAGGTGGGAGGGTCACTTGAGCCCAGGATTTCTAAGGCTTCAGCGAGCCATGATCTTGTCACTGCATTTCAACCTGGGCAACAGAGTGAAACCCTGTCTCAAAAACAATAAAAATAACAAAAACAAATCCCAGGTCAAAGGAATAGGTGTTTGCGATTTTGAGTTTCATGGGAATTGCTAAATTGCTCTCCATAGATGTGTTACCAACTTTTACTCCCACCAAGTAATAGGCAAGGCCTGTTTGCTCAGACCCCCTCCAACACTCTATGAAACTTTTTGATGATTACAAACATGCTAAGTTAAAACATAATGTGCATTTCTCATTGATGAATGAGGTTAGGCATCTTTTCACATATTTGAGAGTTTTTTTGTATTTCCTTACCAGTGAAATTTCTGTAGAAATGTTTTGTACATTTTTATTGGGTTGTTGGTATTTTTCTTATAAATTTGTAGAATTATGTAAAGTTAAAATTAGCCCTTTCAGGCTGGGCGTGGTGGCTCACACCTGTAATCCCAGCAGTTTGGGAGTCCAAGGTGGGTGGATCACGAGGTCAGGAGTTCGAGACCAGCCTGACCAACATGGTGAAACCCCGTCTCTACTAAACATACAAAAAAATTAGCCAGCTGTGGTGGCTTATGCCTGTAACCCCAGCTACTCAGGAGTCTGAGGCAGGAGAATCGCTTGAACCTGGGAAGCGGAGGTTGTGGTGAGCCAAGATCGTGCCATTGCACTCCAGCCTGGGCAACAAGAATAAAACTCCATCTCAAAAAAAAAATTAGCACTTTCTCTGCAATATGAATTAAAAATATTTCCCCTAGATTATCATCTATTGTTTGACATTTGCTTATGATTTTTTAAACTATGAATAGTTTTAACATTTTAATATATATTTAAGTGTGTGAGTGTTTTATGTCTTCAGTGTTTTATTACCATACTCTGAGACTTTTTGAGACAAGCTTGAGTAACAAAGTGAGACCTTGTCACTACAAAAAAGTTAAAAAATTAGCAGGGCGTGTTTTCACCTGCCTGTGGTCCCAGCTACTCTGGAGGCAAAGGTGGAAGGATTGCTTGAGCCCAGGGTCAAGGCTTCAGTGAGCTGTGATGGCGACACTGCACTCCAACCTGGGTAACAGAGTAAGATCTTGCCTTAAAACAAAACAAAACAGGCCAGGCATGATGGCTCATGCCCATAATCCCACCACTTTGGGAGGCTAGGGCAGGCAGATCATGAGGTCAATAAATTGAGACCATCCTGGCCAACCCTGTCTCTACTAAAAATACAAAAATTAGCTGGGTGTAGTGGCACGGGCCTGTAGTCCCAGCTACTCGGGAGGCTGAGGCAGGAGAATTGCTTGATTAAACCCGGGAGACGGAGGTTGCAGTCAGCTAAGATCACACTACTGCACTGTAGCCTGGCAACAGAGTGAGACTCCATCACAAAAAAAAAAAAAAAAAAAAAGCCATCAAAATTTAGCAGGTAGTGGTGGTGTATGCCTGTAGTCCCAGCTACTAGGGAGGCTGAGGTGGGAGGATTGCTTGAGTATGGGGCAGTAGAGGCTGAAGTGAGCTATAATGATGCCACTGCACTCCAGCCTGAGTGATGGAGCAAGACACTGTCTCAAAAATAATAATAGGGCTGAGCAAGGTGACTCACATTTGAAATCCCAGCACTTTGGGAGACTGAGGTAGGCAGATCATCTTAGGTCAGGAGTTCGAGACCAACCTGGCCAACATGGTAAAACCCCATCTCTTCTACAAATACAAAAATTAGCCAGGTATGGTGGTGTCCATCTAAAAAATAAATAAATAAACAAATATATATAAAAATAATAAAAACTTTGAAAAAGTTTTTTTTTGTTTGTTTTTTTTTTTAAAGATGGGGTTTCACCATGTTGGTCAGGCTGGTTTTGAACTCCCGATCTCAGGTGATCCACCCGC
>NW_022436952.1:25011865-25021540 GCF_009761245.1 Sapajus apella | reverse complement strand
TGTGTGTGTGTGTGTGTGTGTGTGTGTGTGTGTAACAGAATCTCACTCTGTCACCAGGCTGGAGTGCAGTGGCACGATCTCAGCTCACTGCAACCTCCACCTCCTGGGTTCAAGGAATTCTTGTGCCTCTGCCTCTCAAGTAGCTGGGATTATAGGTGCCCACCATCACACCCGGCTAATGGATGTATTTTTAGTAGAGACAGAGCTTCACCATGTTGGCCAGGCTGGTCTCAAACTCCTGATCTCATGATCCACGCGCCCCCGACTCCCAAAGTGCTAGGATTACAAGTGGGAGCCCACTGCACCCAGCCCCAAATTTATTTTTAAAAATTCCCCAAGGGGGCATATTACTTCCGTGGCATTCTTGGCAAAAATTAATAACTTCAATGTAATCATGAGAAAACACTGAAATAATAATCCAAATTGAAGGATATTCTGTAAAATAACTAAATAATCCTCTTCAAATGTGTCCAGATCACAAAAGGAAAAAAAAAAAGACTGAGAAACTGTCTCAGATTGGAAAAGCCTAAGGAGATATGCCAACTAAAATGTGACAGGAGATCCCAGAATAGATCCTAAACCAGAAAAAGGGCATTAGCAGGAAAATTGATAAAATGCAAATAAGAGATGTAGATTAGTAAATAGCATGGTATCAGTGCTAATTTCCTGGTTTCTATAATTATATCCTGGTTATGCAAGATGGTAACATTTTGGAAAGCTGTGTGAAGGGCAGGAACCTTCCACTATCCTTGCAACATTTTTGTAGGTCTAAAGTTATTCAAAGGCCAGGCGAGGTGGCTTACACCTGTAATCCCAGTACTTTGGGAGGCCAAGATGGGCAGATCACCTGAGGTCAAGATTTCAAGACCAGCCTGGCCAACATGGTGAAACCCCGTCTCTACTAAAAGTACCAGTATCAGCCGGGCATGGCAGCGTGTGTCTGTAGTCCCAGCTACTAGAGAGGCTGAGGCAGGGGAATCGCTGGAACCCGGGAGGAGGAGGTTGCAGTATGCTGAGATTGCGCCACTGCACTCCAGTCTGGGTGACAAGAGCGAGATTTTGTCTTAAGAAAGAAAAGAAAAAAAAATAAGTTATTCAAAATATAATATAAAGGTTAAAAGTTCCAAGATTTATTTGAGTTAAGTACTTTTATGCTTTTTTTTTCTTTTGAGACAGAGTCTCCCTCTGTCACCCAGGCTAAAGTGCAGCGGCATGATCTTGGCTCACTGCAACCTCCACCTCCTGGGTTCAAGTGATTCTCCTGCCTCAGCCTTCTGAGTGGTTGGGATTATAGCCATGCGTCACCACACCTGGCTAATTTTTGTATTTTTAGTAGAGACGGGGTTTCACCATGCTGACTAGGCTGGTGTTGAACTCCTGACCTCAGCTGATCTGCCCACTTGGGCCTCTCAAAGTGCTGAGACGACAGGCATGAGCCACCATGACTAGCCTTTTTTTTTTTTTTTTTTGAGACAGAGATTCACTCTTGTTGCCCAGGCTGGAGTGCAATGGTGCCTTTGTATTTTTTTTAGTAGAGATGGGGTTTCTCCTTGTTGGTCAGGCTGGTCTCAAACTCCCAGCCTCAGGTATCACCCGGCCAATAATTTTATTTTATAGCATGCTTTTATTTCTAGGAAGTGTCCAGGCTTCTCTTTTCCTAAAAGTTCCAGCAATAGTCATATGTTGTCAAGGTTTATGCTTCAACAATTCACTTCCCCCAGGAAAACAGTATGAGCCCAGAGAGGAACGGTAGGGAGGGAGTGGCTATTAGCCTCTTTCTCACCACATGGACTAAAAACAGGGAGGTGGCCGGGCTCACACCTGTAATCTCAGCACTTTGGGAGGCCGAGGCAGGCAGATCATAAGGTCAGCAGTTTGAGACCATCCTGGTCAACATAGTGAAACCCCATCTCTACTAAAAAAAATACAAAAACTTAGCTGGGTGTGGTGTTGGGCGCCTGTAATCCCAGCTACTTGAGAAGCTGAGGCGGAAAATTGCTTGTACACGGGAGGCAGAAGTTGCAGTAAGCTGAGATCACACCACTGTACTCTAGCCCCTGCGACAGTGTGAAACCCAAAAAAAAAAAAAAAAAAAAAAAAAAAAAAAACAGAACAAAAGAAAAATGGTGGTGCTATCAGCATAAAAAAGGATGGATGCTGAACAGGCAAAAACAGCAGCTGTCCACCATGATGGGAGAATCCCAAGAGCCAAATCAACTCAGGGAAAAGGCACTGAGCAGTTACCACAGGCCTGACACTCTGCTACCCTTTTATCCCAACAGATAGCTGTATTGTCTCACTTAATTCTCTTAGTGATCCCATGAGATACTGTTGTGAACTGATCTGAGCCAATCTGTCCCTTTGGTGGGTATAAATAGCCTTTCCCCACCACCTGGAAGAAGTTGGAGATGCGGGAGAATTCTGCTACACATACAGGAATCTACTACAGAAAATTAGCAAGAGGTTCAAAACGGTTGATGCAGCCTTGATGAAGTCCCTGAACCCTGTGGGAAAAGATCACCTGAGGCTGATGCAGCATTACCCCAGAGACAAACTTGTTACTCACATAAAAAATGAGAGTGTAGCCAGGTGCAGTGGATCATGCCTGTAATCCCAGCACTTTGGGAGGCCGAGGCCGGTGGATCACAAGACCAGCCTGGCCAAGATGGTGAAACTCCATCTCTACTAAAAATACAAAAATTAGCGAGGTGCAGTGGTAGGTGCCTGTAATCCCAGCTACTCTGGAGGATGAGGCAGGAGAATTGCTTGAACCTGGGAGGTGCAGTTTGCAGATCAAGCCACTGCACTCCAGTCTGGGTGACAGAGCAAGACTCCCTCTCAAAAAAAAAAAAAAAAAAGTGTGTGGATGAGGGAACTGAGGCAGAGAGAGGGAAAGTGACCTCCTGCCCATCACACAACCAAGAACAGAAAAAAACCGCACTTGGACCTGGCAGGCTGTCTGGCTGCAGAGCTTGTTCCTGTAGTCCTTAGTCCTTGCCCTGGGCTAGGGCTCAAATGAGCGAGCTGGAATCTGGAAACCAGCAGCATCTAATTGACGTCTGAAAACAAGAGATGGATGAAGTTCACCCGAGGAGTAGTGATCACTGGCACTTATGGAGCAAGTAGAGGAGACAACCCAGTATTATGTCCCCAGTAACTGACACACTGCAGGTACTAAGTATTTATTGAATGAATGTGAGAAGGAACAACCTGAACAGTGGTAGGCAAACCAGGGGAACCATTGTTCCAAAACTAAGGAAGGAAAAAGTGCAAAAGAGGGGAGTGGGCCAGGCACGGTGGCTCATGCCTGTAATCCTAGCACTTTGGGAGGCCTAGCAGGGAGGATGGCTTGAGCCCAGGAATTTGGGATCAGCCTGGGCAACACAGTGAGAACCTGTCTCTACAGAAAATTTTAAAACTTATGGGCATGGTGGTGCTCACCTGTCATCCCAGCTACTCGAGAGGATCATCTGAGCCTGGGAGTTCAAGGCTGCAGTGAACCATAATCCCACCACTGAACTCTATCCTGGGTAACAGAGTGGGAATGTCTCAAAAGAAAAAAAAAAATAGAGAGAGGATGGTCAATATACCATATGATAAAGAGAGGTCAAGCTCAAGTCTGAAAAGTGAGTCTGGATTTGGGAATGAGAAGTCATTGGTGACAAGCAGTTCCTTGGGGGTGTACTGGTAGATATTTAACAACCAACTCTCCAAAAACAAATATATCTATGTATATACATAACTGTATGATAAATTGTACTGGTATAAAGTATGACTAGCAAAAAATTTACAAATAAAAAGGCCAGAAGCAGTGGCTCATGCCTGTAATCCCAGCACTTTGGGAGGCCGAGAGGGGCAGATCACCTGAGGTCGGGAGTTCATGACCAGCCAGCCTGGCCAGCGTGGTGAAACCCTGTCTCTACTAAAAACAAAAAATAAAAAAAACAGCCAGGCATCGTGGCACCTGCCTGTAATCCAAGCTGCCTGGAAGGCTGAGGAAGGAGAATCTGTTGAATTCGGGAAGCTGAGGTTTCAGTGAGCAGTGTACTCCAGCCTTCACGGCAGAGCGAGACTCTACCTCAAAAGCAAAGGTGGAAGAGAGGAAAGCAAACAAGTAAGCAAGCAAGCGAAACATAGTTCCTATTGAATGAGTATTGCTTTCGCACATCCTAAGAGGAACCACCAGTATATGCACATTAGAGTTACCGATGTGCAATGTTTTCTGAGAAGAGGTAAGCGTCAAAGAATAAAGAAAAATAGAAGTCCATTTTGTATTAATGCAACTCCTTAATTCCAGGAAGTAATAACAGAAAGACAAATCACAATTTTCAGGCACAAACCTCAGCAACATCAATACGATAACTTGAAAATCCTCTAGCAAAAATGCAAATAGCGAAGCATAACAACAACTTTACTTAAATTCTACTCTTTAACACAAAAAGATAGAAAAATGATCGTCAGGAAAAATCAGATAGGAGCAATCAGGGTGTTGCAAGTCCTGATTACGCAGAGACGTTAATCACGTTTCATGCATCTCCAATCATCATGCTTTATCTGTCCTCCAACGGAGGAACAGGTAAGGATTATCCCACCTGACGATATCTCGTAAACCCCGGACATTCCGCACTCAGTGAAAAATATTCCGTTATAAGCTAGGGTGAATATACAACGCGTCGGTACGAGCAACTTTGTTACTTAGCATCCTTCCAATTGTATTGCTATATTTGCTTGCACCTCTTTTAAAATAATTTTTTTTCATTCAGCTGCAGAAAAGGAATAAATTATTTCTTCCCAGAATGCTCCAATAACTTACGTGCTGGACGTTCTAACTGTACGCACTTTTATTTACATATCCCCGCCCACTCCCTTCCGCCAGACGTCTACCGTAATAACCGAAATAGAAGCGATATCAAGTATCTTACGTTCTGCAGGACTAGAAAACAGCGTAGTTGTTGTTTCTTTCGTCAATAGTTAAGTCATCCCAATTGTCCCCTGAAAACTGTATATAACTCTTGATCTTACTACAAAACATATTTTATTACAAAACACTAAATACAACGCTGATAATCCCATACTCGGGAGGTAATTATTCCAACACATATCCTCCAGCAGAAGCAGTTTCCGAGGGGAAGACTGAAGCCTATGCCTTCCTTCTTCCAGGAATACGAAGCGGCCTCCCCTGTAGCCTTCGATCGTCAGGACAGTGATCAGAAAGGTTTCTTTTTCAGCCCAAAGATGGCGATGAATAAAGCCATTTCAGTGACAGCTGGAAGGGCACTACCGAGGCAGGTGGTAGATTCAGAAATCCTTTCACTGTAAATACACAAATCTCCAAACCAGAGACCCCGCCCCTGAAAGTGTGGGGCAGGTGGCATGGGGATGGGGGATGAAAAAGACTACAGGATCTCATGCATGGAGGAAGGGGCCGGGTGGGGAAAAACTTTCAGATTTAGGGTAAACCTTCCTCCCTCATCCCCAAATATGGGGTGCTACCACACCTGCAGAAGACAAAAATGTACCAATATGTAGTGCACTCCCAACGCTCGAATATGAAGAAGGACAGGGCTACGGATGCACTACAGTGAGCCCCAATGGCTTGGGAAGACACCAGAGTTAAGGAAAGTCTTTGGATCGACAGGTAGTGATGGGTCAGAAAAGGTCAGTGGTGGGGTTGGCATCTGCACTCAGGTTCATCGCTTGCTCCCTCACCATATTGCAAGGGCTAGAGTCAGCAGCCCTGACTTCTGAATTGTAGGATGGTCATATGAGGAGAGACCAGAAGTAACTGCATAGATGGGACCTCAGGCTAGCCTACCCCACATGTAGAGGCCAGCCTGGACCCTTCAGATGAGAGGTAAGAGTAGGCTCTCCTACCATGCCGCACAGGAGTGCTGACAGCGAATTGATATGCTCTGCTGGAATCAGCCTCCAGTGTCCTAGTACTCCTGGTCCACAGTTCTCTGAACCACGCGCCTCATTTCCTTTGCCATTTCTGAGTTCCCATTGTGCTTTCTACCTTTTGTTTGTTTTTTGACGGAGTCTCACTCTGTTGCCCAGGCTGGAGTGCAGTGGCGCGATCTCGGCTCACTGCAACCTCTGCCTCCTAGGTTCAAGTAATTTTCCTGCCTCAGCCTTCCGAGTAGCTGGGGTTACAGGCGTGCACCACTACGCCCGGCTAATTTTTGTATTTTTAGTAGAGATGGGGTTTCACCATGTTGGTCAGGCTGGTCTCAAACTCCTGACTTCAAATGATCCACCTGTCTCGGCCTCCCAAAGTTGCCTGAAGTAAAGGCGTGAGCCACCGCGCCCACCCCTTCTTTACACACTTCTATAGCACCGTGCTTATCACACTGAAATAGAGATATGTGTCTGCCTCCTCCTCATGGTAAAAAAAAAAACAACGGTGAAGTTTTTATTATTACTATTATTTTTGTAGACATGGGGTCTCACTCTGTTGCCTCAAGTGATCCTCCTGCCTGGGCCTCCCACACTGCTTGGAATACAGATATGAGCCAATGGGCCTGGCCAAAAACTGTTTTACTCTCATTTTGGGATTTTAAGTGCCTAGTAAACAGCAGGATTTAGCACATGTTTGAAGATCTCTGAACTGGAGAGACTGGTTACAGCAGACATTATGGTGTCAGGTGGCTGAAGGGAGTCCTGATGGAAATGGGTAGTGTGGGAAAGGTGGGCAGGCAGAAAGGATACAGATGAGGCTCT
Source organism: Sapajus apella (assembly GCF_009761245.1). NCBI lineage: Eukaryota > Metazoa > Chordata > Mammalia > Primates > Cebidae > Sapajus > Sapajus apella. The sequence goes on along the minus strand of NW_022436952.1, from coordinate 25,014,820 downwards.
GGGTGCTGTTGAACATGGAGACTCCTAGAAGGAAACCGGCCAGCTCCACTGCAAAGAGGCCCAGAGTGACAGAGAGGGCGGCCACCAGCCTGCAGAAAGGAAGTGGACAGCCTGAGGCCCTTGGACTTCTAAGAACCCTCCATTCCCACCACCTCTTCGTTCTGACCAGCCCATTCTGAGAGAGCTCACTGAATGTCCTCCTTCTCATACTCCTCGGGGGTGAACCTGAGAGGCAGGCAGGCCTGGATGTTGCTGTCCTGGGGGCAGGGCAGAGAGGAAGAGAAGTGAAAAAGGGGCGGGCGGCGAAGCAGGCCTGGGGGCGGCGGGGAACGAGAAGACCCAAGTGGGTAAGACACTGGGAGAGAGGCAAGGTGGGGCTGGGACCACTCCGAGGTGGGAATAGGGGCGGACGGATGGCAGCTGTGGGTCTTACCCGGGACCAGAATAAGGTGATGACGACCACCAGATGCGCCAGGAGCGTCAGAAAGCGAGAAGGTACGAGCCCTGAGACCCGGCCCATGGCCCTCGGGGACAGGGGCAGCGGTGTCAGAGGCCGGAAGTTCAAAGAGGCGACTCCTGAAGTCTCCCCGCAAGCGGACAAAATCCAGCCGAACGCCTCCTTCCCGCCCGCTCAGGCACCGCCCAGTTACCTTGGTAATTGTGTACGCGGGCGCGGCGCCGCGTTCTCGGAAAACCTCGCGAGAGCAGTACATTCTCCAGCTGCCGCTGGCCTCTTCCGGCTTGCACAGATTAGGGGTTTCCCGAAGGCGATTCTAACTCAACGGATGGGTACCCGCGCCCAGCCAAGCCCTTTGTTCCTGAGGGTGCGAGGTGGCACGGCCCCGCAGCGCCCGATCTGCCCGCGCAGGACCGACGAACGGAAACCGACCCTGGCCTATCCTGCGACACCTCGGCTTCCGCCGTTGCCCACGCCGGGAGTGGCCCCCAGCCCTGACAATTGTGGATCTCCTGAGGCCGCCGTCACCGCCATGCCGGGCTGAGGTCCCGGTCCCCGCCATGCCGAAGTCTCAGACACGCTCTCCCCTTCCCCTCCTCCGCATGCCTTTAGCTTCCCACCAAGCTGGGCCTCAGAAACAAGGGTCCCGAACGTGGAGAGGCGGTGTCCCTAGACTGCTCAGCAGTCACAGATGGTCACGGAGCCCCTGGATGTCTGAGGACCCCAGGCCTGAACTTCCCTTGAGGAAGACTGATTTCTCTCAGACTAACTTTGCTCAGTTTGGTGAAAGATTTGCAGAGTGCAAAAAATGGCAGAGCAAGGGGACCGGAAAGGGTGGGAGTGGATGAAGGGAATGGGCAGTCCCTGCATCCCTGGGAGGCTTGGAGCTGACTGGAACGGAAAGTCAAATCAGATTTCTTTATCTCTTGGAGGTGCTGGGCCTCCAACATTACCCAGCTACAGTCCAAGAAGCTCTTATCATCGGCGACCTCATGACCTTTGGGCCTCAGCGCAGGTCCCCGCTGATCGGAAAGCTCTTTCTTCTCGCAATGCTCAGTCAAGTCCCATCCTGAAGGGTCCTCCCGGCTCATTTCCCAGGAGAAAAATCGCTTCCTCTTCCTCACTCCCCATCTCAGTGCCTTTAGCCAGTCTAAACTATAAATAAGCCCAAGAGGCATTTCTCATTTCTTCAACAAATATCTTTTGTATTTATTGATTACCTAGTAGGTGGATTCTAGTCAGGGAGATCAATAACAGACATGCAAACAAATCCGCAAGATACTACATGCTATGAAAAGGAAAACGCTACAATTATAATTCTATAAAAATAATGGGGCATTTGTTCTTAAACTTTATTTTAGAAAATCTGGCGTGCGGTAGCTCATGCCTGTAATTCCAGCACTTTGGGAGGCCAAGGCGGGCAGACGGCCTGAGGTCTGGAGTTCTAGACCAGCCTGATCAACATGGTGAAAACCCGTCTCTATTAAAAATATAAAAATTAGCTGGGCATGATGGCGAGCACCTGTAATTCCAGCTACTCGGGAGGCTGAGGCAGGAGAATCTCTTGAACCCTGGAGGCGGAGGTTGCAGTGAGCCCAGATCGCGCCACTGCACTCCAGCCTGGGCAACAGAGCGAGACTCCGTCTCAAAACAAAACAACAAAAAGAACAGGCCGGGTGCAGTGGCTCACGCCTGTAATCCCAGCACTTTGGGAGGCCAAGTCGGGAGGATCACGAGGTCTGCAATTCGAGACCAGCGTGGGCAACATGGTGAACCCTCATCTCTACTAAAGATACAAGAGAGAAAAAAAATAGCCTGGTGTGGTGGTGGTGTGCCTGTAGTCCCAGCTACTCGTGAGTCCGAGGCAGGAGAATCGCTTGAGCCTGGAAGGCAGAGGTTGCAGTGAGCCGAGATCAGTCCACTGCACCCCAACCTGGGTGACAAAGCGAAACTGTCTCAAAAAAAAAGATGATTCTCTGGCTATTCCAGACGCAGGGAGATTAGAGAGGAGTCTGCTACAACAATCCAGCAAGAGAGGCTGAGGGGTTGTCAGTGGGAGGGGGAAGGAGGGTCGGTCGACAAAGGGACTATTATTGAGAAAATAGAATTGACAGGATGTGGTGACTGGAAGTAAGACAGTAGGGGGAGGGAAGAGTCAAGGATGCATCTCCCAGTCTGGGCCTGGCCACTCTGGGAGCGCAGAAAGACTGGAAGAAGTATGGCAGGGACAAGTGAAAGTTTCAGCAGCCACTAGAAATCTGAGTCAAGAAGTGGGAGCCAGATTCAGGAGCCCTCATCACGCAGGAAATAGCTGAGTCCATGGAACATGTGTAGCATGAGGAAAGAAAACCTTACCAGAGGAAACCCAGGATATACAGGGAGAACCAAAAAAGAGACTAGAGCTGGGCGTTGTGGCTCACACCTGTAATCCCAACGCTTTGAGAGGCTGAGGCAGGTGGATCACCTGAGGTCAGGAGTTCCAGACTAGCCTGTCCAAC
>NW_022436952.1:24985889-25011765 GCF_009761245.1 Sapajus apella | reverse complement strand
GAAGGGAAGGAGGGAGGGAGGGAGGGAGGGAGGAAGGAAGGAAGGAAGGAAGGAAGGAAGGAAGGAAGGAAGGAAGGAAGGAAAAGGAAAGGAAAGGAAAAAGAGACAGGAGAGAGGAGCCTCTTGGGAAGAGCCAGCAAACTAGTGTCAAGGCAACCATGGGAAATGAAGGCTCTTGGAGAAGATGTTGCCTGAAGTTGGTTAAGGCCAGGCCTGAGAATGTCTATGGCCTTTGACACCTCTGTGGTCCCTGATAACTTTCCAGAGAGCCACTGTGTACAAATTTGGCTTGGATGGGAAGGAATGAGATACAGCCATGACCTCCTGTGCCATCTTGGCCTGTTGAACTCCTTTCATTTTTCAAGAAACAAATGAGGCATCTTCCAGCTCCAGGCGTTTCCCTTCAGCAGTTCCCAATTTTGTCTCACCCAGGGAGCTTTAAAAAATACCCACGTTGGCCAGGCGTGGTAGCTCACACCTGTAATCCTAGCACTTTGGGAGGCTGAGGTGGGTGGATCACTTGAGGTCAGGAGTTCAAGACCAGCCTGGCCATCATGGCGAAACCCCATCTTTATATTAAAAAAAAAAAAGAAAGAAAGAAAGAAAAAGGCCGGGTGCGGTGGCTCACGCCTGTAATCCCAGCACTTTGGGAGGCCGAGGCGGGTGGATCACGAGGTCAAGAGATCCAGACCATCCTGGTCAACATGGTGAAACCCCGTCTCTACGAAAAATACAAAAATTAGCTGGGCATGGTGGCGCACGCCTGTAGTCCCAGCTACTCGGGAGGCTGCGGCAGGAGAATTGCTTGAACCCAGGAGGTGGAGGTTGCGGTGAGCCGAGATCGCGCCATTGCACTCCAGCCTGGGTAACAAGAGCGAAACTCCGTCTCAAAAAAAAAAAAAGAAAAGAAAAAAAAAAACACCGATGGTTATGGTGGTCAAAATTAGAATAGAAGCCAGGTGCAGTGGCTCATGTCTGTCTGTAATACCAGCAATTTGTGAGGCAGAGGCGGGCAGATCACGAGGTCAGGAGTTGGAGACCAGCCTGACCAACATGCTGAACACCACCACCACCATCCCACCACCCCCGTGTCCACTAAAAATACAAAAATTAGTCGGGTGTGGTGGTGCGGGCTTGTAGTCCCAGCTATTCAGAAGACTGAGGCAGAAGAATCGCTTGAACCCGGGAGGCGGAGTTTGCAGTGAGCTGAGATCCCACCACTGCACTGCAGCCTGGGTGACAGAGCAAGACTCCGATTCACAAAAACAGAAAAAATTAGAACAGAGATTGCTTCTGGGAAAGAAGGAGTGGGGATCCGTAGAGAAGGGACATGCAAGAACGTTGAGTGATGGAAATGTCATATATTTTTAAAGAATTGTGTGAGTTACGCAGTCTTATATATTTATCAAAACTCATCAAAATATATACAAGATTTATGTGCCCTCAAACAGTTGAAATACCGATATTTTTCAAAATTTTACATACCGATGTCAGAGCTCTTCTTTGGACCGTTTAAATCGGAGTCGCTGAACCCGGGGGTTGTGCGTGCCTACATTCGAAGGCTCCGCAGGCGATTGTAAAAGTGCAACCGGTGAGGAGACCTGCTGCTGGGGGAGCGAATCTCTCACCCCTTCAGGTGCCCGAGGCTCTGGCACTGCTCCATCATGTTCCGTCTGGTTCCTATCCTTCCATCCGTTTCTAGACAGGTCCGTTACCGCTGGGCTATGAGCTTTGGGTTCCCCTGGTGATCAGCTCGGGACCCTCTTTCTGGGCGTTGGCAGGACGCTGGGGGCTGGGCGGGACAGACCGCTGAGCGGGAATCCCATAGTCACTGCCCTGGGGTGCCACCCGCCCCACTCGTCCTACAGGGCCGCTCGGCGAGAGCAGATACGACCCCGCAGGTGTTCAGAGGGGCAGAAATTTCCTAGGTGCCCAACCGTGCCTCGATTACCAGACCCTGGCCTCCTGGCCGTACAGTGGTCATAGGGAGAACTGAGCATCCATAGGGCCGGCGGACCTCGTGGCGCAACGGTAGCGCGTCTGACTCCAGATCAGAAGGTTGCGTGTTCAAATCACGTCGGGGTCAGTGGGGATCTTTTTCCTTCTCTTGTTGAACTCCCTTTATATTAAGCTACAGTCGACCTTTGGCGATCAAGTCAGAGAAGGAGCAATCTCTTTGGGGCCTGAAGCGGAGGGGCTTCTGGCACCACGTTTCGAGGCCGCGCAGTCTGGGCAGCACAACTGTCTCGCGGGGATTTTCGCGATGGATCCGGGTACCTTAATTCTGGATGGATACGGCGGCTCCTGGGAACAAGAAGAGTTCCAGACCGTTCAGCAGAGGGAGGAGGGTCGGGCAATCACGCAGGGGAGAAGATCCGTCTCCGATTTGCGAGTCTTCCTTCCAGTGCTGAACGGTTTCCCCTAAAATCTTCCTCTCGTGCAGACTTCACGAGAGGCGAGCCCCACAGGCAGGAATAAGAGTTCAGGCCCCAGAAAAGAGACACCCAGTTGTCTGTCCGCAGACGAGGTGGCCGAGTGGTTAAGGCGATGGACTGCTAATCCATTGTGTTCTGCACGCGTGGGTTCGAATCCCATCCTCGTCGGCATAGGCGATGCTGTGGTTTGAATTCAGTTTTGTAGCATAAAAACTAGGACTTCTCTTGTTACCTCCAGTGACTCCATTCAGTTTCCGTGTCTTTCCCAAGTGCATCCGTGCTTTCTGCTTTTCCCAATGCATCCGAGTGTTACGTGTCACCTTGGTATTCATTCGCTGCAACTGAGCTGACCTGGCCAAGGAAATAAGATGCCACCTGCTCTTCCGGCGGCGCCGTGGCTTAGTTGGTTAAAGCGCCTGTCTAGTAAACAGGAGATCCTGGGTTCGAATCCCAGCGGTGCCTCTGTGTTTCTCCACGCTTTTGCCAACACTAAACTCTGCGAGGAGAGTTGCAGAGCCTCATAGCTTCCAGCCTATATGATTTACTCACGTGATCACCTATCCTTTCTCTGTGCAGCTGCCACATGCTGTTAAGTTTTTTGCCCTTCGTGCATGTCGTACTTGAGCCTCAATCTGCAATTACACCAGTCGCATCATCTGTACTTGGCAGTACTATGGCTTGTCTGTTACTCTTCTAGGTGCTCAGCTAGTCAGTTTTCTTATTCTGTTTTCATTTACCATAAAGCAGTCCTACAACTAAAGGTTTTTCCATAGGGGACTCAACAAGCAGTTTTCATACCTTCAGTTTAATCACCGCTTGCAGACTGGCCGGTTAGCTCAGTTGGTTAGAGCGTGGTGCTAATAACGCCAAGGTCGCGGGTTCGATCCCCGTACGGGCCAGATATGTAAAACTTTTCAGAAGGCTGAATCCTCCTTCCGTTTTAGAGCCAGATAACGTCAATGGGTAACACTAGCGAAACATTTCCAATCCCAGAACAGGAAGCGTATTGGAGCTTATTCTAAAATGGGCGTGTCTCCAGAGGAAAGTATTTAGAGAAACTGGAGTTATTTCGTGATCTCTGATTCTACATCTTATAGCCATAGCAAGTGGCTCCTGAACTTACTGTGTGAATTGTAAACAAAAGGCTGCTAGGGTTGGGACAAATCTATCTCAAAGCACGTGGCACTGATCTGCAAAGTGTGAGAATGATCAGGAATGGAGCTGATTAGTGTTCCCAGCCTTCCTCCGGAGCTAAGATGTTCAATCCATCCAGCCCCTGCCTATTCATCAGGATCTGAGAAGGTAATTTTTCCCCCTCCTCTTCTAGAGCACCTTGCTTAGGTTTCTGTGGTTAGTGGATCTCTGGGCCTCTGTGAGTGATGATCTGTCTTCACATTTCCCCTCAGACCAGATACTTAAGAGCGGCAACATTATCCTTCCCCACCGAGCCCGAGACACCCCCACACCAACCCCGGTCCCAGCCCCAAGGGAGCTGCGTCAACAACACCGACCCTCATTCCCATTCCTTTGGCTTATTAATCATTGCAACCCCACACAGACTCAGCCTTCGCAGCAGCAGCACTTTAATTCCACAAAAACTCAGAAAGCCAAAACTGATTAGAACACTCCACAATAGGTGGGATTCAAAACCAGCAACATTCTACCTGAACCCTGAGCGCAGTGAGACGCCTCCCATCTCAACCCCTTGCAGCGCATTCCTCCTAGTTGCACCCCGGCTCTGGCTGGGGAAGTGGTATGGTAGAGGGCCAGAGGGCAGAAGCAGAAGGCTATCCAAGTGCAGGGGTGCATCCTTGCCTGCGGGGGGGGGGGTTTCGCCAAGGACAACTCAAGCTCCCACAGTCCCTGGCACCTGAGATGTGGCCACTGGAGTCAGGACAGCCACAATGGAGGCTGGGGCTTCCTCTGTCCCTTTCCCCTGATTACATGTGGGAGTCATGTCCTCACTTTCAAGCAGACCTAAAGCCCTGTGTTCCCAGGGCTGGTGCTCTAGCTAGGGAGGAGAGTTGGGAAGAACAGGGTAGCTACAGATGACCAACCGAATAAAAGCAGAGCAATATCCCTTCCCACCAGGAGAGCCGTTATAACTTCCCCATATACACCAGCCTAAGGCCCAGCGAGTGGGCGCTGGCCAGCTGAACGCATCTGGAAGAGCCTTCAACACACAGGCTTCCCCTCAGCGAGCACTTCCCACCAGGACTCCTTGAAGAGTCCTTAGGATCCTGCTGGGCCCTGCCCTGGCCAGGCCCGGCCTCTCCTGTCCTCCTGGTCACTTGCACAGGGCCTCCAACACCTCCAGAGTACGTCGGATATCCCGGACTTGGCGTGCCAGCCCCTGAACTGGCTGCAGAGCCCGCTCCAGCTCCTCGCAGCGCGCCAGCAGGGTGTACATGCCCTTGATGCTCATGTCCACGGCTTCACCTAAGGAGTCCACAGCGTCGCGGTAGGTCTGGATGCAGCCCACGCTCAGTGCCGTCAGCTCCTGCACCGCGCCACCCAGCCCGCGAAGCAGACGGTCCACCCGGCTGCCCAGCTCCCGACTCAACCGCTCTAGATCCTGCAGCACGTCAGGGTCGATGGGGGGGATGGCCGGTGTGGATGTGGGTGCAGGAGCTGGGCAGGGCCGCGCAGGGTTAGAAGGCGGGGGTGGAGGGGCGCCGCTTAGACGGATCTTGAGTTGCAGGTTGTTGGCGACAAAGTGGGTGAGGTCGCCGTGGCGGCTCACTGTGCCCTCGAGCTCCAGGGGACTGGAGATGGTGGCGCGACGTCCGCCGCCCGCGCCGGACTCAGCACTCCCTAAGGACCCGGCGCCACCGCACGCCTCGCTGAGCCCGTCCAGGCTGCGGCTGTCCTGAAGGCGGCTGGAGAACGAGCGGCCGCCTCTGCCGCCCGCGGCCGCCTCTTCGTCGTTGTCTTCCTCCTCCTCCAGCTCAACATCCATCCCGCCGCCCGGTCCCCCTCGACGGCAGTCCCTCCCGGAGGCAGGCTTGCCCTCCGGCGGCGCCGGGTCCTTATACCGGGAGGACAGGGGCTGTTCGTGCTCGGCACCCGGCGACCCCCTGCGGCTCCTGGCCCCAGACGGCGTCCCTTGAGGGCCGGGCTCCTTCTCCGGAGCCTCTCGTTCCGGCCGGTGGACGACGCTGCAGCTTGACGTCTTCGGGGCCGTCCTAGGGTGGCGGTTCGCGCCCCCAACGTTCTCGACCTCTTCCTCCCCGGACACCCGGAGGCCTGAGGGCGACTCAGAGGACGTTCGGTCCGGCCTGCCGCCGGAGATTGCGGCCTGCTGTTCCGTTACAGCCAGAAGGTCCGACTCCGGCCCGGGCCGCCCCCGAGACGACTCCATACTGCAGGTGGGGGCCGCAACCCAGGAATTGGTTCGGCCCGGCTCCGGAGGTGGTGGCTGCGCCTTTAAGGGGCGTTGGTAGAGGCGCGCCGATTGGCAGCGGCTGACAGTGGTAAGGACAGGAAGAGCAATTTGATTGGTCGCAGCTACCAAAAAGTCCCGGAAGAAGAGCTGTTACTGCACAGCGGAACACACGTGAACGCCGGCCGGGTGGAGAGAAGGCGGTGATAGCTGCCCCCGTCGCCCCGCCCTTTCTGAAAGCTGATGGGGCAGATCTTAAAGACCAAGGCCCTCAAATTCCGGAGTCTCTCGGGGCGGGGCGCAGACTTTTTCGGTGTAGAATTGTCCCGCTCACTATGTGCCTAACACACCTAGTGGAGATCCCTTTTGGGGTTCCTAGAGAGGTTCTTGAGATGGGAATGGCATATCCTGTTTGGACCATCGGGATTGAACCTAGTTGACTAAGAAGGAGGAAATCAGAAGTCCAGCATGAGCATGAATCGTCTGCTCTATCTTCCTGGGTTAACAGACCTAGCCGTTGAACTGCTCAGAGCAACCCATTCTGGTCGGCGCAGCGGGCCTTTGGCTTTCCTACGCGTTTGCCACTCTTGTTCTGTGTCTCTTGCCCCTTCCACATTGAGAGCCGCTCCCCTTAGAGGATGGTGTGTGATTTTGCCACAAGGTAAAATATTCAACAAATGAGATTATCACAAATTTTGATATGTGCTATACAGGAAATAAAGTGTTATGATTGAGAATATAAATGAGCGGGCATTAGTTTAGATAAGGGTCAGGAAAAGACCTCTTTGGTGAGACTTTTAACTAAAAAGATCCAAAAACATCCAGCCACTCTCCAGGCAGAGGGAAGAAAACTTGAGCTACCTCTCAGAGACAAAGAAGTCTTGACATATTCAAGAAACTGAGGTGGGAGTGGGCAGGAGACATTGGGACTAAAACAAAATCTGCAAGGGGTAAAACTTCGAGTCAAGGGGCTGAACAAGCAGGCAGCGGCCATCTCATACAGGGGGCCTTGTAGTTCCTGTTAGGGAATGGAAATTTCTTTCTTTTTTTTGAGATGTAGTCTCACTCCGTCGCCCAGGCTGGAGTGCAATGCTGTGATCTCGGCTCACTGCAACCTCTGCCTCCCAGGTTCAAGCAATTCTTTTGCCTCAGGCTCCCAAGTAACTGCGATTACAGTACAGACAGTTTCGCCATGTTGGCCAGGCTGGTCTCGAACTCCAGACCTCAGGTGATTCGCCCGCCTCGGCCTCCCAAAGTGCTGGGATTACAGGCGTGAGCCACCGCACCCGGCGCAGAGATTTCTTCTAAATACAGTGGTGCAGCAAACATTGGAAAGGCTGTAAATTGCAACACATAGCCAAAGCCATGAGACATTAGTATTATTTATTTATTTATTTATTTATTTTATTTTATTTTATTTGAGACGGAGTTTTGCTCTTGTTACCCAGGCTGGAGTGCAATGACGCGATCTCGGCTCAGCGCAACCTCCGCCTCCTGGGTTCAGGCAATTCTCCTGACTCAGCCTCCTGAGTAGCTGGGATTACAGGTACGCGCCACCATGCCCAGCTGATTTTTTGTATTTTTAGTAGAGACGGGGTTTCACCATGTTGACCAGGATGGTCTCGATCTCTTGACCTCGTGATCCACCCGCCTCGGCCTCCCAAAGTGCTGGGATTACAGGCTTGAGCCACCGCGCCCGGCCTTATTTATTTATTTATTTAAAGACAGAGGCTCACTCTGTCACCCAGGCTGGAGTGCAGTGGCACAATCTCGGCTCACTGCAACCTCCGCCCCCTGGGATCAAGCGATTCTTCTGCCTCAGCCTCCCAAGAACGTGGGATTACAAGCACCCGCCAACATGCCTGTTGGGTACCAGCCCCAACCCCGTACATGGGTGCCCTTAGTCCTGGCGGTGACAAGCAATTGAGAAAAGGAAATAAAGACAGAGACACAGGAGTAGAAGTTACAGCATGGGTCCAGGGGACCAATGCAAGCGTAGGAAACGCATTAGCCCCGAGCTCTGGGCTGCAAACACTTATTATGTGCATAATTTCTTTGATCTTATGATCATGGAAGGGAAGAGTGAAGGGGTAGGTAAGATGGGGGTAGGTAGAGAGCATGTGAGATCCTTCTAAGACATGCTAAACTAGTACTCTGAGTTGATCACCAATGGTTACCAAGGTGCGGGCCTGACCACTCCCAGTGCACCAATGGGCTTTTATCTCCTGAGCACTGAGGACATAGAGCAATTAAAAATCACTCCTTATTCCGAGAACCTAGGCAGAGCCTGAGGCGTTCTGTGATCTCTGCCCTGCAAGGCTTTTTCTCCTGCTTGCCAGCTCCCATCTGCAAAGACCCTCCTGGATTTTGTGAGCAGAAGTTACCTCCCTTTCAGAGATCTTTGCATAAGCTCTCTTTACGAGGCCCTCATGCAGTCCCCATGTTGAGAAGGTATTAGTGTAACCAGAGCAGTATTGCCTGCTCTGCAACCACCCCAAGGTGCTCCCTGGTGTTTCTGCACTCTCGATGGTCTTTACCTTAGGCCTCCTGTTGCCGCTTGATTTCTAATTAACTGCACCAATAACATAGTTTAGTTCGGTGTATAAAATTCAGTGTACTCTGAGCCAAGCAAGCTTATAATTATTTAGCTAGAAATAACATAGGTCTCCCCTCGGCCATCTTGACCCACATACGCCCAGCTAATTTTGGTATTTTTAGTAGAAAAGGGGTTTTACCAGTTGGCCAGGCTGGTCTTGAACTCCTGACCGCAAGTGATCCACCCGCCACGGTCCCCCAAAGTGCTGGGATTACAGCACACCACCGTGCCCGGCCAGACACAGTATTTAATAAAAACAATTTGCTAACTCTTCTTAACTGACAAAGGATGTGGCTGTTTTTTTCCATTTGGATAGAGAGATGACTTGAGGCAGTGTCATGCCAGCATTCAGAAGTGCAGCTGCCCGGAACGTCCCAGCACCACTATCCCCAGGTGCCTACCAGGGTCCTTCATCCTTCTGAATGCAGACTGGCTCAGGGAAAAGCCAACCCTAATGATAGTAGCACTCACCACAGCTGAGAAGTCCACAATTGTCAGCTGTCTGTATCTTACAGTCACCTGCAGCTTGACAAAGCCTGTCATTCCTTTGCTGTGGAGGGTGGGGGGAACTAAAAAGGCCGAGTGCAGTGGCTCACGCCTGTAATCCCAGCACTTCGGGAGGCCGAGGCAGGCGGATCACTACATCAGGAGTTCGAGACCAGCCTGGCCAATATGGTGAAACCCCGTCTCTACTAAAAATACAAAAATTAGCCTGGTGTGGTGGCGGGTGCCTGTAGTCCCAGCTACTTGGGAGGCTGAGGCAGGAGAATCGCTTGAACCTGGGAGGTAGAGGTTGCAGTGAACCGAGGTCGCGCCACTGCACTCCAGCCTGGACAACAGATCGAGATTCAAAAAACAACAACAAAAAAAAAACCCTAAAAACATCATATATATTTGGACTGGGTATATATTCCTTAGAAGATAGGAAGACTTCCTTGAGAATGGGAAGCTGAGCACAGGAGAGTGATGTAATGGGATTCATGTTTAGGGATTACTGGCTGTTGTGGAAAATGTTTGCAAGGGACACCATGGACCATTGAGGAGGCAGTCCCAAGTACCAGATGATAGTAGCTCAGCTTAGCACGATGTGGGTGAATGCATTCTAGATGTATCTTGAAGATTTTCCTGGAAAAATGGGATACCCTACGTCTCTCTGTGGAGGGGAACCTCCTCACTCCCCACCTCCCCATTTGCTAGGGTGTTGGTGCAATGACAGTCAAGAATAGGCACGTGATCCAAACCTGGCCAATTAGAGTACTTCATCCTTCTCATTGCAGATTGGCTCAGGGAAAAGCACATGACACAAGGTATGACCAGTAAAAATCCTCCACATTGTTGTTTGTTTCTAGTTTTGTGGAGAGTACGACGTGACTTTCTGTTCTCTTGAGAACTCAAGCTGGGTGTCAGCTTGTCCATCTTTCATGTCCGTAGAAGGAATGAATGAGGCTGATAAGGAAGAGAACCAGAGACAGAAGATGCAGAGGCATGAGTTCTGAGAGCGTTTGAATTCCTGTGGCAGCCTGAAGATAGCCCCACCTTTATCCTTCGTGTGACTTCGTTCCTTGCCCCATCCGCATCGCACCACCTCCCCCGCAAAACCTTGTTTCCTCCTACGGTAACTTCTTTCTCAGTAAATGGCAACTCCATCTTCCCAGCGGCTGAGGCCAAGAACCCTGGAGTTGTTGCTCTTGACTCCTCTTTTTGTCATAATCCATGGCCAATCCTTTAGGAAATCTTATTGGTTCTTCTCAAAAACACATCTAGAATCTGACCACTTCTCATCCTTACCATTGCTTCTGCCCTGTTCCAAGCCACCATCATTTTTTGCCTGGATAAATGAAGTTGCTTCCCAAGTGGCCTCACTCCTACCCTCACCTCTCTACAGTCTATTCTCAATAGACAACCAGAATGATCCTTTAAAAATATGAATTAGTGGCTGGGAGGGGTGGCTCATGACTGTAATCTCAGCACTTTGGGAGGCCGAGGCGGGCGGATCACAAGGTCAGGAAATAGAGACCATCCTGGCCTACATGGTGAAACCTTGTCTTTACTTAAAAAAAAAAAAAAAAAAAAAAAAAAGCCAGGCACAGTGGCGCGTGCCTGTAGTCCCAGCTACTTGGGAGGTTGAGGCTGGAAGATTACTTGAGTCCAGGAGTTCTGGGTTGTAGTGCGCTATGCCGATGGGGTGTCCCACTAACTTCGGCATCAATATGGTGACCTCCCGGGAGCGGTGGACCACCAGATTACTTAAAGAGGAGTGAATCGGCCCAAGTCTGAAACGGAGCAGGTCAAAACTCCGTGCTAATCATTAGTGGGATCGAGCCTGTGAATAGCCACTGCACTCCAGCCTGAGCTACATAGCGAGACCCCGTTTCTTAAAAAGAAAAAAAATTTTTAATACAAAAAATTAGTTGGGTGTGGTGGCCCGCAACTGTAATCCCAGCTACTTGGGAGGCTGAAGCAGGAGAATCGCTTGAACCCGAGATCGTGCTATTGCACTTAAGCCTGGGCAAAAAGAGTGAAACTTCGTCTCAAAAAAAAAAAAAATGTACCATGAGGCCAGTGGTCTGCTCGAAGCTTCTTCCTCTCTCTTTCGGGGGCTGACATCTCCCTTGTCTTCCTTTCACCCCTCAGCGGGTGGATGTTTATCATATATAGCTCTGTAGCAAGTGACAGAAAACAAAACTTGAAACAACGAAAGCAACAAGGAGAACTTATTATGTCATGCAGTAATGGTCTTAAAACAGAGAGCTTCAGAGAAGCCTGGATTCAGTAATCTAAGGCAATTTCAAGGACCTGGTTACTATCTATGGGGGCAGCTTCATCCCAAGTGCGTTTCTTCATGGTGGTAAAATGGTTATGTCATTTGTCATTCTTTTTGACCTCCTATGATATGAATCCCAGTGTTTGAGCACTCTTTCATGAGGCAGAGCCCATCTCCCATTACAAAAGCTCAAATGCCTAATAGTCTTTCCCAGCTCCCATAGTACATGATTCAGGCTCTACCAAGGTCCCCTGAACCATTTCTTTACTGGAAATTTTCCTGGCTGTGTAGACTCTAAACCTGGTCCTCCGGCACTCTTAGAGAGTCTGTGAATTACCCAGGATGGTTTTAAAAACATATTTATTTATTTAAGATAAAGTCTTGCTCTGTCACCAGGCTAGAGTGCAGTGGCATGATCTTGGCTCACTGCAACCTCCACCTCCTGGGTTCAAGCAATTCTCCTGTCTCAGCTTCCTAAGTAGCTGGGACTACAGGCACCTGCCACCACACCAGGCTAATTTTTGTATTTTTGGTAGAGACAGGGTTTCACCATATTGGTCAGGCTGGTCTGGAACTCCTGACCTCAGGTGATCTACCCATCCTGGCCTCCCAAAGTGCTGGGATTACAGGCATGAGCCACTGGGCCCAGCCCAGGATGCTTTTAAAAAGTCCTTTTCTGCTTAAATTAGCCAGAGTTGTTTTCTCTTGCATACAACCAGCAACTCTGGCGGATATATTCCCACACCTTCCAATGGGGAGACAAGAAAAGCTTCCATTAACTCTCTCAGGAGGACAAGGCTATTTTTTTTTTCCCCAAAGCCCCAAGGAAAGAGGGGCTTCCTTCATCTCAATGGCCTAAATTTGTTCACATGCCCAATTTAGTCAATTTGACCGGATTAATGCCATGTCTGACCGAGTAACCACAAGCCATCACTCCACCAAGGGGACAACAATTAACTGATTTGGCTGGGCATTGTGACTCCTGCCTATAATCCCATTGACAAAAAAAAAAAAAAAAAAATTGGCCGGGCGCGGTGGCTCAAGCCTGTAATCCCAGCACTTTGGGAGGCCGAGGCGGGTGGATCACAAGGTCAAGAGATCGAGACCATCCTGGTCAACATGGTGAAACCCCGTCTTTACTAAAAATACAAAAAATTAGCTGGACATGGTGGCGTGTGCCTGTAATCCCAGCTACTCAGGAGGCTGAGGCAGGAGAATTGCCTGGACCCAGGAGGCGGAGGCTGCGGTGAGCCGAGATCATGCCATTGCACTCCAGCCTGGGTAACATGAGTGAAACTCCGTCTCAAAAAAAAAAAATTGGCTCATGCCTGCAATCCCAGCACTTTGGGAGGCCCAGGCGGGCAGATCACTTGAGGTTGGGAGTTGAAGACCAGCCTGGCCAACATGGTGAAACCCTGTCTCTACTAAAAATACAAAAATTCGTCGGTTGTGGTGGCACACACCTGTAATCCCAGCTACTTGGGAGGCTGAGGCAGGAGAATTGCTTGAACCTGGGAGGTGGAGGTTGCAGCAAGCCAAGATTATGCCACTGCACTCCAGCCTGGGTGACAGAGCAAGACAGTCTCAAAAAAAAAAAAAAAAGGCCGGGCGCGGTGGCTCAAGCCTGTAATCCCAGCACTTTGGGAGGCCGAGGCGGGTGGATCACGAGGTCAAGAGATCAAGACCATCCTGGTCAACATGGTGAAACCCCGTCTCAACTAAAAAAATACAAAAAATTAGCTGGGCATGGTGGCGCGTGCCTGTAAACCCAGCTACTAAGGAGGCTGAGGCAGGAGAAATGCCTGAACCCGGGAGGCGGAGGTTGCGGTGAGCCGAGGTCGCGCCATTGCACTCCAGCCTGGGTAACAAGAGTGAAACTCCGTCTCAAAAAAAAAAAAAATTAGCCGTACACGGGGATGTGGTGGTGCGTGCCTGTAATACCAGCTACTCAGGAGGCTGAGGCAGGAGAATTGCCTGGACCCAGGAGGCGGAGGCTGCGGTGAGCCGAGATCGTGCCATTGCACTGGAAACAAGAGTGAAACTGCGTCTCTCCGTCTCAAAAAAAAAAAAAATTAGCCGGACATGGTGTTGCACACCTAGAGTCCCAGCTACTCTGGAGGCTGAGGCAGGAGGATTGCCTGAACCCAGGAGGTTGAAGCTGCAGTGAGCTATCATTGCACTATTGCACTCCAGTCTGGGCAACAGAGATCTTAGATCCTGTCTCAAAAAAAAAAAAAAAAAAGGGGGGGGCGGTGGGAATAAACTGATTAGGTTAAAACAGTTATGCTCCTCCTGGAGCTAGGGATGAGTCAGTTCCTTCCAAATTCAAGTAATTGCAACATAGTGGGGAAGGGAGGAGGGGATGTCGGGAGGCTCCCACAGTGTCCACTACAGTAGGGTTCAGCAAACTACAGCCCAAGGACCAAATCCAGCTCAACACCTATTTTTTACGGCCATGAGCTAAGAATGTTTTTATATTTTTATTTGTTTGAGACAGAGTTTCACTCTTGTTGCCCAGGCTGGAATGCAATGGTGCAATCTTGGCTCACTGCAACCTCTGCCTCTTGGGTTCAAACAATTTTCCTGCCTCACCTCTCAAGTAGCTGAGATTAGCGGCATGTGCCACCACGCCTGGCTAATTTTGTATTTTTAGTAGAGACGGGGGTTTCACCATGTTGGTCAGGCTGGTCTTGAACTCCTGAGGTCAGGTAATCCACCAGCCTCACCCTCCTAAAGTGGTAGGATTAAAGGCATGAGCCACCCCAACCGGCTGTTTTTGCATTTTTAAATGGTTGAAAAATAATCTAAAGAATATGAAAGTTGACTGGGCACAGTGGCTCACATCTGTAATCCCAGCACTTTGGGAAAAGGAGGCGGTTGGATCACTGGAGGCCAGGAGTTCAAGATCAGCCTGTCCAACATGGCAAAAACCCCGTCTCTACAAAAAGTACAAAACTTAGCCGGCATTGTGGTGTGTGCCTGTAGTCAGTCTCAGCTACTCGGGAGGCTGAGGCAGGAGAAACACTTGAACCCGGGAGGTGGAGGTTTCGGTGAGCTGGGTTCGTACCACTGCACTCCAGCCTGGGCAACAAGAGCAAAACTTCGTCTCAAAAAATAAATAAATAAATAAATAAACTAGAGTCTATACATTTTCCGTGTTTGAGACGACACACCCAGCTAATTTTGTATTTTTAGTAGACACGGTGTTTCTCGATTTTGGGCAGGCTGGTCTCGAACTCATTCCCGGTGTGAGCCACCGCGCCCGGCCCCCGAGAAGTTTTTAAACAAGTGCAGTGAAAGGGCTAGATGGTTGAATTTGATCGGTATATGACCTTCCTGGCGGGGCGCTGTACCAGGAAGGGCGAATTTCCTCTAATGAGCATGCGCTGGACCTCCCAAACGCTGGCAGGCACTGCGTCTGCGTTAATCTGAGCTTCAGTCCGCTCAGGAGAAAAAGAAAGGGAAGAGGCAGCCGGGGAAGAGGCAGCCGGGGAAGAGGCAGCCGGGGAAGAGGCAGCCGGGGAAGAGGCAGCCGGGGAAGAGGCAGCCGGGGAAGAGGTAGGGGCATATTTAAAACTCTAAACAAAGCGGAGGGAGCGCTTGATTTTTCAAGTCGCCTGCTTGGTCCTTTTCTAAGTGTTCTGTCTTTTGTAATAAACTCTCACTTTGCTTAAAAATCAGTTCTCCTGTCGGGCGCGGTGGCTCAAACCTGTAATCCCAGCACTTTGGGAGGCCGAGGCGGGTGGATCACGAGGTCAAGAGATCGAGACCACCCTGGTCAACATGGTGAAACCCCGTCTCTACCAAAAAACTACAAAAAAAAATTAGCTGGGCATGGTGGTGCGTGCCTGTAATCCCAGCTACTCAGGAGGCTGAGGCAGGAGAATTGCCTGAACCCAGGAGGCGGAGGTTGCGGTGAGCCGAGATCGCGCCATTGCACTCCAGCCTGGGTAACAAGAGCGAAACTCCGTCCCAAAAAAAAACAAAAAACAAAAAAAAAAACAGTTCTCCCTTCTGCCTGAAACCTTGCCTTTTTCTCATTTGAATTATTGCCTTCGAGAAAACAGAGGAGCTAGGCTGCTGCAGAGTTTCCCGGATAGCTGAAGACTTACCCGCAGGTAAGAGTACGAGTAGAAGTCAGCGTTAAGGATGTGGGAAAATGGATGTCCTTTATTATTGCCTGTGGGAGTGTAAACTGTCCGCCACTTAGAAGGGCATTTTTGGTGCTATCTATACACCGTTTACCTGCGTGTACCCAGCGTTACCATCTTTCTCTAGATGCTTGTACTCAGCATTGCCCTGTCTTTCCCTAGATGTCCCCTAGAGGACAACTAGAGACCATCACAAAGGTGCACGAAGGCATGCAAAAGACACTGGCCACAGTGCAAAGCATTGCAAATAATCTGCATGTCCATCAAATAGAAGGGTTTAAAAAAAAAAAAAATCCTAGGGATATCCATATTAAGGCTTATAGGCCAGGCCTGGTGGCTCACGCCTTAAATCCCAACACTTTGGGAGGCCGAGATAGGCTAATCACTTGAGGTCAGGAGTTTGAGACCAGCCTGGCCAACATGGTGGAGCCTGGTCTCTACTAAAAATAAAAAAATTAGCCAGACGTGGTTGTGTGCGCCTGTAAACCCAGCTGCTTGGGAGACTGAGGTAGGAGAATCACTTCTGCCCAGGAGATGGAGGTTGCAGTGAGCTGAGATCACACCACTGCACTCCAGCCTGAGTGACAGAGCAAAATTCCATCTCAAAAAATAAAAAATACATTTAAAAGCACTGTGCCCATTTCTCTCTCCCTAGAGATAGCCAGTTTCAGGTCTTTTCACTGTTTGGGTTTTTTTGGGTATTTACATTTTAAAATCACATGCTTCTGTTGCTGCTTGTTATGTTTCAATTTTAAGCATGACCTGTTTTTTTTCTGCTATAAAATTTAAGGAATTCACTCTTCCACCCCACTGTCACCGTAATTTTGGTTAGATTTGACAGTAGACAGTAGTTACTGAGTGTCCTGTATATTCCAGGCACTGTTCTAGTGGCTTAGTGTAAAGCAATGAATTTAAAACAACACCACCAGCACCAACAACAACAAAAACTGGTTGGGCGCAGTGGCTCACGCCTGTAATCCCAGCACTTTGGGAGGCTGAGGCGGGCAGATTGCTTGAGATCAGGAGTTCGAGACCATCCTGGCCAACATTGTGAAATCCCAACCATCTCCACTTAAAAATACTAAAATTAGCCAGGCGTGGTGATGCACCACATAGTTGGTGGTGTAGTTAGTCTGTAACCCCAACTACTGGGGAGGCTGAGTTAACAGAATTGCTTAAGCCCAGGAGGCAGAGGCTGCAGTGAGCTGAGATCATGCCACTGCACACCAGGCTGGGTGACATCCGTCTCAAAACAAAACAAAAAACAACTTGGCCGGGCGCAGTGGCTCATGCCTATAATCCCAGCACTTTGGGAGACTGAGACAAGTGGATAACCTGAGGTCAGGAGTTTGAAACCAGCCTGGCCCACATGGTGAAACTCCATCCCTACTAAAAATACAAAAATTACCCTGGTGTGGTGGCGTGCGCCTGTAATCTTAGCTACTTGGGAGGCTGAGGCATGAGAATTGCTTGAATCCAAGAAGCAGAGGTTGCAGTGAGCCACTGCACTCTAGCCTGAGCAATAGAGCAAGACTCAGTCTCAAAAAGAAAAAAAAAAACAACTTTTTTTGGTGGGCGCAGTGGCACACACCTGTAATCCCAGCACTTTGGGAGGCCAAGGTGGGCAGATCACCTGAGGTCAGAAGTTCGAGACCAGCCTGGCCAACATGGAGAAACCCCATCTCTTTAAAAAAAAAAAAAAAACAAACACAAACTTTTTTTTTAATACTCTTAGTAAACTAGGACTAGAATAGGCCTTCTTTAACCTGATAAAGGGTATCTATGAAAAACCTACAGCAAGCTTCATACGTGACAGTGCAACCTCGTGTCAGGAACAAGACCAAATCACTACTGCTTCTTTGGCTCCTGTACCAGAGTAGTAAAAGAAACAAGCAAAGACAGCTTCTAGGGTACAGCATTGTTCAGTCGCTCCTACAATGGCAAAGGGGCAGAGAATGAACCAGAAAAGGAAAAACTAGAAGTCAGACAACCGAGAGAGGTGAAAGAAGGTGGCCAGAGATGGCAGGTGTGCCAGTGTAGCCAGAGTCAGCGTCTCCAGGCTCTGGGAGCAAATAGACAGTGAGGGTGGAGGTGGAAGTGGAGTGGGGTTGGCTGGGAGCTGACCAGGTGAGAGTCAGAGCTGAGAGGGTACGGTGTTACCAGGGATAGCAAAGTAATGCTCATCCCAGCTCCTCAGGGTGGACCAGCTCTCCTAAGGAACAGCTTTCTCCACAGCAAAGCCTCCACCTAGGAACATCTACACTCATCAGTATACAAAAAGCTTCAGCCTTTATTAAACAAAGGAGGAAGTAGAAGACAGACAAGGGAACAGGTCAGGACCCCTTCTTTCCCCTGTACATACATGGACATACAAACATAGACACACCCGAGTGAATGACAGGGACCATCAGGCAACAGATTGAAGGGCAGAGGGAGGCAGCACCCTCCGAGAGTTGGCCCGGACCCAAGGGTGGGCTGAGACCTGGGCGAGGGGCAGCCGTTCTGAGGGGTTATGCCTGAGCAGCTTGGAGATGAGGTCCTGGGCTCCCGTGGGCACAGAAGCGGGAAACTTTAGGTCCACCTGCAGATATGAAGAGATGGAAGGGCTGCATCAGTTTCATCCTGGCTACATCTTCCTTGACTACCCATTCTGTTTGGAGTTACTTAGGGCCACGCAAATACACTCTGCCCACACACCCTCAGCCCTCCAGCCCCCCAGCCCTGGCCTCTGCATCTGGCATGAAGCCCAGGCCGCCCTCCCACCTTGACGATGCGCCGATAGGTCTCATTGTGTGACGCACTCTCAAAAGGTGGGTTCCCCACCAGCAGCTCGTAGCAAAGTACTCCAATGCACCACAGATCCACCTTCTCGTTGTGCATGCGCCCCTCAATCATCTCAGGGGGTAGGTAGTCCAGGGTACCACACATTGTCTTCCTCCTGGGAGGGATAAGCGGTGTGGGCAGGGGTCGCAGTGACATACAATCTCTCCTTTCCCTGCTGCCTGGCAGCAGGGAGCCAAAAGATCACGGGATGTGCCACGGGAGAGGTCCAGCCAGGCAGGGTTACTGGGGTGGGGGTGGGATGATGATATATCCCAAAGCCCCAGAGGTGAGCCTGTACATAGCCCCAGCAACTCTATACTGAAGGATATATCTTAACATAATCCGAGGCCGGGCGCGGTGGCTCATGTCTGTAATCCCAACACTTTGGGAGGCCAAGGCGGGCGGATCACGAGGTCAGGAGATGGAGACCATCCTGGCTAACACAGTGAAACTCTCTACTAAAAATACAAAAAAAGTTAGCCGGATGTGTTGACACACGCCTGTGGTCCCAGCTACTCGGGAGGCTGAAACAGGAGAGTCGCTTGAACCTGGGAGGCGGAGATTGCAGTGAGCCGAGACTGTGCCACTGCACTCCAGCCTGGATGACAGAGCGAGGCTCCATATCTTTCTGTTTTTGTTTTTTTGACTCCATCTCAAAAAAAAAAAAAAAAAAAAAAAAAGATAATCCCATATGTGGGCAATGTTTATTTTGGAGTTAAAGGAAGAATTGGAGACATCTCTAATGCCCATCAGGCATGTTCTGCTTAAATAAATCAGGTTATATCTCTATCGTGTGACACTATGAAACCATGAAAAAAAAGGTACGGAAGAAAAAAAGGCCACCGCTCCTGGGCTTTTTGAGACAAAGTCCAGGCTGGAGTGTAGTGGGGCGATCTTGACTCACTGCAACCTCTACCTCCGGGGTTCAAGTGATTCTCATTGCCAGCCTCCTGAACAGCTGGGATTACAAGTGTGCACCATGTACTATTTTTAGTAGAGAGGGGATTTTGCCATGTTGGCCAGGCGGGTCCGCTGATCTTGAACTTCTGGCCTCAAGTGATTCAACCGCCTTGGCCTCCCAAAGTGCTGGGATTACAGGCGTGAGCCACCGTGCCTGGCCAAAGTTTTACCACTGGCCTGGACAGATACCAAACCTGTGACCTTGGCATTATCAGCACCACACTCTAACCAACTGAGCTAACCTGAAACTTGTTCCTGGAGAGGTTTTAATGGCCCAGCCTCACACCTAGGGCTGGCCTCCCAGGCCACCATACCTCAGGGAGGGCGCATGCACGGACCAGCCAAAGTCAGCAATCTTCAGCTCTCCCTTGAGCCCTAAGAGCAGATTCTCTGGCTTTATGTCTCTGTGAATCACCTTCTTCCCATGGCAGTACATTAGAGCATCTGCCAACTCCTCCATAACCTGGGAGGGCCAATGACAGGCAGTCAGACAAGGATGGACCTCCAGCTACAAGCAGCACAAGCCCCTACCGGTGCCCCAGGTGCCCGCCCTCCCAGACCGTGGCTGTTCGCTGCTCGTCAAATGTGCGGTTCTTCTGCAGCTCCTTGTAGAGCTCCCCACGGGGAGCATACTCTAGAATCAAGTAGATCCTCCTCCGGTCATAAAAGTAGTTGTAGAGCCGCAGGATGTTGGGATGCCTGGGGGAAGAAATGAGGAGGTCTCAGGCCAAAGGTATAAAAGAGCTGGGAAGGATGACAGGAGCAAACTGGGGTTAGATGTGGCCAGGGACACCAGGGCTGGAAGTGATAAGGGGAAACTGGAGGCAGATTTCTGGATTCAAGGCTCTGGCCAGGACTAAGAGCTACATGGGGCTCACTGGCCACAGTTACAGAGAGAGCAATCTGGATGAGGTGGGGCTGAATGAGGAGCTGGGGGTGAGGGAGCAGAGGGGCTTCGGCTCAGGGGGCATCAAGCCATACTGCAGGTGGGCCTGGATTTCGATCTCTCTGCGCAGCTGATGCTCCACGCCCTCCTTCTCTATCTGGGACTTGAAGAGGACCTTGAGTGCCACGATGAAATGGCTTTTCTTCTCCCGAGCCAAGTACACGTTTCCAAACTTGCCTTTGCCCAGAGGACGCCCAATCTCAAAGTCATCAATTGTGAAGGACCGCCTGCTTAGAAAGTGGGGGACGGCAGCTCAGAACCAGTTTTGGTTATCTAAGATGTTTGCTTTTTCCTGTTTCCTCATCCCATCCTGTCCTCAGCCCCATTTTTCTTCATTCCTACTCCTGCCCTTAGATTTTACCTCCCCGACTCCCTGCATGTTCACTGCCCCCCTCATCCCTGTCCACCCCAAGGCTTGGGGCACTTACGTTAAGATGTTGGGTGTCCCACTGCTATTCTCCACCACCTTCTGGCCGGGGACAGCTAAGGAGAGAACAGGTAAGTTGAATGAGAACAAGGATGACATTCTCCTCTCTACACCCTCCCATAGACTCTCATCTCCCCAAGTCAGTCCTCTCTCCCTTGCCCCAGTTACCTGTGGGCTGGACATTGGAGCGGCTCATGAGGACAAGTGCAGATGGGGTGGCAGGCTCTTTCCGGAGGACTCGCTGAGGCAGGGTGCTCAGGCCAGATGGAGTCTGAGAAGGAGCAGTGGGTAGCTCTGAGGGTGCCTTTGTGTGATGACCAGGGTGGAATGTGCTGCAGGCAGCATTTCAGCCATATGCTAAAAAGCCACCCGCCCACCCACCCCCAATTCAAATAGAAACATTGACATAACAGTTTTGTTTCCCAGGCTCTGCTCATAGTCCCATATTAAAATGGATTATTAATAAACAACCTAAGTAGGCCTAAGATCAAGCGCAAAGGACTCACCCCAACACCTAACATTTCACCTCTTTGGCCCTGGCCCATACCACCTTCACAGGCATGAAGGTGTCCAATCTGTATGAGTCCTGTCCATAACACCACAGTCATTCATCCAGCCCCTCACTCACAGCATAGTAGAGGGCTGGGTCAATAAACACCTATAATTCAAAGGGGTTAGCACAGAAGTATTCTCAAAATTTTCTAAAAGTTTATTAAGGCTTAGATAAGACCCTTGAGGCCTTGAATGGTATAGCAACAACCAGGATTTACAACTTTGCAAGAACAGGCTTTAGGGACACTAAGAGCTACTCTGATGGGCCTAGACCACTTCTCACTTTCAACTTCTTTTTTTTTTTTTTTTCAGAGTCTTGTTCTGTTGCCCAGGCTGGAGTGCAGTGGTGGATTCTAAGCTCACTACAACCTCCGCCTCCCAGGTTCAAGTGATTCTCCTGCCTTAACCTTCTGAGTAGCTGGGACTACAGGTGCCCACTACCATGCCCAGCTAATTTTTGTATTTTTAGTAGAGACAGGGTTTCACCATGTTGGCTAGGATGGTCTCGATCTCTTGTTCTCGTGATCTGCCTGCCTTAGCCTCCCAAAGTGCTGAGATTACAGGCGTGAGCCACTGTGCCCAGCCTCACTTTCAACTTCTCAAAGTAATAGATGCACTTTCTTTTAGGAGTGACCAAGGTAAAAGTGACAGTGGTTTCTCATCCAGACTCTATTCCTGACAGCCTCATTCTGTGCTCCATGAGGGAGGGAGCTGATGCACAAGGAAACAGATAGACTCTCCAGGAAGCCCGAGCTCCACAAACAGGGAGCAAAGCCTGTGCAGGACCCCTTCCTTCTGCTTCAGCCAAGAGAAGAAAGCCCCAGTGCCCCTAAAAACCCGTTCTCCAAAGTGATATGGGTACAGATCTACAAATAACCAAGTTGAATAAAATACAGTCCAGAAATAGACCCACATCTATGTGGGAATTTATATATAATATAAAATCAGGGGAGACCATTCAATGAAATCTATCTGGACAGTTGGGAAATATGTCCATTTAGATCCTTACCTCACCTTAGTCATTAAAACAAATTCCAAATTATTAATTTAGACTTGCTCTGGGCCTTTTCAACAGTAACCTTATAGCCTTTTAGAGTCCATTTCTATTTGCTGCCTATTTTTTCAGCACATGGGTTGTGAACCATGGCCTGAAGGCCAGGCCCTGTGTGCTCAGTCCCAGATATCATTGGTATGTGATGAGCAGGCTCAGCCCCTGAGGTCCTCACCGGTTGGGAGTCACTGGCTGGTCAGATTCAAGTTGGCAGCACCTTACACGATGTGGCTACAAATGACCAGACTGGGTTCTTTCACCAAATTCTTGGGACCCGTACTTTGGAGCAGAACGGGGAAGAAGGTGCTTAAAGGATTGCTCACTGCAGGATCTCAAGTCTACCAGCAGGAACTCTCCTTGCAGGGACAAGGTGGGGGCGGGGATGTAGGGAAGGGCCTTACCGTCTGCCGGCCGTAGGGCCAGGGGTAGGCGTTCTCCTTCTGGGCCATCCTTAGAGGGAAAGGGGGAGGAGAGCTGGGTGGAGAAGGGAAACAGCCTTGAGAAGCAGAGAAAAAGAAAGAGACGGAGGGGTTGGAGCGATCGGGCCGAAAGCGCTAGCCTGGGCTCGTGAAAAGGACCAGGTCAGCACACCAGCCCCAGTCCAGGCGCTGGTCTTACCGCCCCCACCCTGCTATCGTCCCTACCTCCTTCCAGCCCTGCGGAGTGCGCGCGGGCCAGCCCAGTGGACCTCCGACCTGCCCGATCATCTGCCCACTCCCGGTGCAAGGCCTGCGAAAGGAGGCCAGCTCACCTGGAGCCCAAGGCACTGCTACTCTCCCGGCCTCCAGCAAACAACTAAATCAGTCACGCCGCGCCCTGATCCAGGACCTTTCAAATCTCCCGCCCCGACCTCATTGGTGAGCTCTTCGCCCATGCCTAGTTCCCATTGGCTACGTATCTTGCGACGCAAGTCATGGGAACCCAATGGAAGAGGCGGAATGAGAAGGTCTCACGCTCTGCTACCAGCTTAGAAAGTTTCCTCAAGTTCACCCAGTGAATTCGCTTTTTCTTTTCTTTTCCTTTTTTTTTACTTTTCTTTTTTTGAGATACAGTCTTGCTCTGTTGCCCAGGCTGGAGTACTTTGGTGCGATCTCTGCTCACTGCAACCTCCGCCTCCCGGGTCCAAGCGATTTTGGTGCCTCAGCCGCCCGAGTAGCTGGGATTACCCGCGCCGGCCACTACGCCTGGCTAATTTTATATTTTTCGTAGAGACCAGTTTTCGCTGTGTTGGCCAGTCAGATCTCGAACTCCTGTCCTCAAGTGATTCACCCGACTCGGCTTCCCATAATGCTGGGATTACAGGCCTGAGCCAACGCGCCCGGTCCTCTTCTTTTTATAAAAAAATTAAATCTTTAATATAACTGGAATTTATTCTTATGCATGTGTGAGCTCGGGTCTAACTTCTGCCCGATGGAGAGCCAGCATGGATCACTAGGTCAAGAGATCGAGACCATCCTGGTCAACATGGTGAAACCCCGTCTCTACTAAAAATACAAAAAATTAGCTGGGCATGGTGGTGCGTGCCTGTAATCCCAGCTACTCGGGAGGCTAAGGCAGGAGAATCGCCAGGAGGTTGCAGTGAGCAGAGATCACACCACTGCACTCCAGTCTAGTGACAGAGTGAGACTCCATTTTATAAATAAATAAATTTTGGGGCCTTCTATGAAATAACCAATGGATATTTGTTAAGTATGTATTGTCCAGCATTCTTCTCCTTTCTTCAAACACTCTATTTTTCTTTAGGGGACCGCCTGTCTCTCCAGTCTATGCAGTCGGTTTCTTTAGTAATTTCCGTTGTTGACAACCCCAAATTCCTAGCTTGATGAAGACCTATTTAAATGGCCTTTGTGGTTATCTAGCCAGCATCATTCTCCCAGCTATTCCCACTTCCAAAAGCACTTAGAGTTTTGAGGATCTGAGAAAGAAACTGACTCCATTCCAGGTCCTGAAATGATCCCCAATTGACTTATACTAATCAACACCTTTTATTCTAGATCATGGTCATTGGATCAGGGCTAAGCATGTGACTTGAGTGGGCCAGATAGTGGGAATCAGGATTCTTGCTCAGAATGCTGGGTAACTCAAGGAAACACTTAACATTTACTGGTTTATCATAAAGTGTATTAAAAAGGATATAGACAGAAAGATCTAAAGGGCAAGGTATGGAGGAAGGGATTTCTGGAAGTGAGCAAGGAATGCACCCCTTATTGCTGCTTCTAGTGCCACTGAAGGTAGCAGCCTGACATTGGAGGCTAATGTAGCAGAAGGCAGAAGAGAGGCCTGGAAAGAGCTCCAGGACTTGATGACATTGCTGAGCCTCTGCATGCCTACAGCAGCACTTTTCTTACATGAACAATAGAGCTCCTTCCCAAATGCATTCTAAATGCTATTTACTGTCAAAAGCATACTGTGCAGAAAAAACAAACTATGGCTGGGCATGGCAGCTTACACCTGTAATCCCACCACTTTGGGAGGCCAAGGTGGGTGTATCACTTGAGCCCAGGAGTTTAAGATCAGACTGGGCAAACCCAATCTCTATAGAAAATACAAAAAAATTAGTCCAGTATGGAAGTATGTGCCTCTAGTACAAGCTACTTGGGAGGCTGAGGCAGGAGGATCACCTGAGCTTGGAGGTCAAGGCTGTGGTGAGCCACGGCTGTGCACTCCAGCCCAGCATTAAAGTGACATCCTGTCTCAATAAAAACAAAAAATGGGCTGGGCGCAATGGCTCATGCCTGTAATCCTAGCACTACAGGTGCCACGGCAAGGTGGATTGCCTTAGCTCAGGAGTTCAAGACCATCCTGGGCAACATGGTGAAACCCCATATCTACTAAAATACAAAAAATTAGCCAGTTGTGGTAGTGGGTACCTATAATCCCAGTTACTAAGGAGGCTGAGACACAAGAATTGATTGAACCTGGGAGTGTTGCAGTGAGCTGAGATCACGCCACTACACTCCAGCCTGGGCAATACAGCAAGAGTCTGTCCAAAAAAAAAAAAAAAAAACCACACACACACACACAGAAAACACGAAAAGACCCAATTTTTCCTCTGCCCTCACATCACAGCAATCAACACAGAAGACTTCTGTAACCACATGTATGAGGATATTACCCCACCACCAAGCAAGCAATCAGTTCTGCAGCAGACATCAGCTGGGTGTCTTCCAATTCAATTCTGACACTATCTACCTGGAGAGAGCATCAGATCCCACAGCTTGAGGGCTCAGTCCCACAAGACTGCCCCTCACTTTGGATGCCGACCACAGCGTCAGTTTGTTTTACCTGTATTCGTGACCAACCGCGTATAAATTGGGGTTCCTTCAACTATGTTCAGTGAATTTGCTAGAGCGGCTCACAGAACTCAGGGAAACATATTTACTGGTTTATTATAAAGGATATTACAAAGGATACAGATGAAGAGATGCACAGGACAAAGCATGTGGGAGGGACCCAGAGCTTCCATGCTCTTCCGAGGTGTGCCACCCTCCAGGATCCTCCACGGGTTCAGCTATCAGGAAGCTCTCCCTACCCCATCCTCTTGGGTCTTTTATGGAGACTTCATTGAACAGGTGTGATTGAAGCATGGATGACTGTACAGAAATGTGATTGGACAAAGAGGGTATGATCTAGTACTAATAGGCTGAATGGCAAAACCCGGCAAGGCCTGTCTAGATTCTTCTTGGCTTCTCTGTGCAGTATTCTTCCCACCTTCTGAACTAGGGTCTTATGACCTATAAACAGACAAGATTGGTCAAAGAATTTCTTTTTTTTTTTTTTTTTTTTTTT
>NW_022436952.1:24960793-24975889 GCF_009761245.1 Sapajus apella | reverse complement strand
GGCTAGGGTGCAATGGCGCGATCTCGGCTCACCGCAACCTCCACCTCCTGGGTTCAGGCAATTCTCCTGCCTCAGCCTCCTGAGTAGCTGGGATTACAGGCACGCGCCACCATGCCCAGCTAATTTTTTGTATTTTTAGTGGAGACAGGGTTTCACTATGTTGGCCAGGCTGGTCTGGAACTCCTGATCTTGTGATCTACCTGCCCCGGCCTCCCAAAGTGCTGAGATTACAGGCGTGAGTCACCGCCTCTGGG
This sequence comes from Sapajus apella, assembly GCF_009761245.1. NCBI lineage: Eukaryota > Metazoa > Chordata > Mammalia > Primates > Cebidae > Sapajus > Sapajus apella. Next base: position 24,975,635 of record NW_022436952.1, on the reverse strand, counting down.
CTATACATGTTGATTTTTAAACTTTTATTTATTTATTTATTTATTTATTTAGAGACAGAGTCTTACTCTGTCACCCAGGTTGGAGTGCAGTGGTGCAATCTCACCTCACCTCTGCCTCCTGGGTTCATGCGATTCCTGCCTCATTCAGCCTCCGGAGTAGCTGGGATTAAAGGCATGTGCCCTCAGTACCAGCTAATTTTTATATTTTTGGTAGAGACCTTGTTGGCCAGGCCAGTCTCCACCTACTGACCTCAGTGATTCTCTTTCCTTGGCCTCCCAAAGTGCTGGGATTACATGCGTGAGCCACCGCGCCCGGCGCAACTCTCTCTTGAGAACACCAGCACTCCATTTTCACAGGTACACACTTTTCACTTTACCATAAATCTCCATGCTTTCGCTTTAATTTTATTTCTTTATTTTTAATTCTCATTCTATTACAGGCGTGTATTACAGGCATAGCGCCCGGTCACAGAGCCTGACCCGTACTTTCACTTTTAAAATTCTTTAAAATAATTTTTGTAAACCTTTTTTTTTTTGGGGGGACAGTCTCACTCTCTCGCCCAGGCTGTAGTGCAGTGGCGCCATCTCGGCTCACTGCAACCTCCACCTCCTGGGTTCCAGCAATTCTTTGCCTCAACCCACCGAGTAGCTGGGACTACAGGTACCCGCCACCACGCCTGGCTAATTTTTTGCATTTTTAGTAAAGACGGTTTCACCATCTTGGTCAGGCTGGTCTGGAACTCCTGATCTCGTGATCTACCCGCCTCGGCCTCCCAAAGTGCTGGGATTACAGGCGTGAACCACTGCGCCCGGCCTAAAACAAAAATTCTTCAAAAATTTTTCATATAACCTCCGGGAAATACTACGTAGTGTTGAAAGTCTAGGCTTTTTGTTGTAGCCAACTTTAGAATAATGTACATCTTTGTCTCATCCCCCTCGTATCCTTTGACGGAGAAGGCTATTTCTGCTATCCCGAAAAATGTCATCGTAAGCCTGTTTAGGGAAAACAGCGGCTAGCTTGACCCCGACGTGATTTGAACACGCAACCTTCTGATCTGGAGTCAGACGCGCTACCGTTGCGCCACGAGGCCTGCCCGGTTACCCTGTTTGAGGGGTCTCTTGAACAGATCCACTGTCAGCAATAAGCGGGGGAGTTTTCCCTTGAGGCCCCACCTTTAAGATTTGTTAGTGCTTTTCTCCGAGGCACCAGCGGGCGGGATGTGGGCGCACGTATATAGGAATTAAATTCATCCTCTGGGTAAATAATGAAGAGAAGCAAATTGTATTTATGCGCATTTAACTTAAGGTCCAATTCCTTAACTTGAAACACATTGAGTTCATTGAGCCCACTCTGCAGATGATAAGTGAATTTTATGTGAGTAGGACTGTTTTTTCCTGGAGATGATAAATCATCATGATGTTGCTGCAGTTCTCCCCCAACCCCCAGACAGATCTTAGACCTAATCCTAGCTCTGCCGGTGACTCAGCTTCTCTGGACCTTGGTTTACTCGTCTGCAGGCTGGGCATAACCCTACAGGCTCATGTGGGGTGGATGGCCAGCACTAGCGGTGAAGATCACTACACGTGCGCGCTGGGCAGAGGACAGCAGCCTTTACTTTTACTTCCATCTCGCTGATGCTGGTTCCCTGGCTTGACACGGGTCCAACCTGACTCATCCCAACCAAGCTCAGGTATGAAAGCTAGGGAAAAAAAAGTACCATCCAAGCGTTGGTGGTATAGTGGTGAGCATAGCTGCCTTCCAAGCAGTTGACCCGGGTTCGATTCCCGGCCAACGCAGGCGTGTTTTTTTTCCTCTTCCTTCTTGTGTTCTCTGGGCCCCTGCATCGTTGAAGGTTTTTGTGAGATCTTCCTGAGGAACCTTCCTCTCCGAAAGGACCCGCTCTCGGCTTCACCCGCGACCCCGGCCAGACCACCGCGTTCCTGGCGGATACGCCCTGCAAGCCCTTCCAGGCGAGAGCAAGGGTCGGAATCTCGGCCCGGAGTTGCCTACTATGCCCGGACCACGGTGGGAACCTACAAAAAGCAGGGAGACGAAAGGAAAGAAAAACCCAGGCTCTACACCCCGGACTGCTGAGGGCCAAAGCTGCTCGCCTAGGTTCAAGCGGAGACTGGAAATGAACACTTCCGTCAAGGAGGGAGCAAGCTAGGAGGACAACTCTGAGCGCGGATTACGCTGGCTGTGTGTTTTCTGCTGTTTCCCATCTGTGTTTTCTAAGCTATCGTCAGCGAACATGTCTAATGAACATACTGAGCGGAGGAAATATTGGCCACTTTAGGCACACGTTTGAAATTCAAATTCCTTGAAGTAAAGTGGAAACTTTGAATGCGAGCTCGAGAGGCAGGGCAAACTTTGCTCCTCTTCTCCTTTCCCTGTTTTATACCTCCATCCCAGGAGCCAGGACGGATTTAATAGATTTAACGCAAAAAGGTTGAAGTTTCAAAAGCTACTAAGACTCTCCCCGTCGGGGAATCGAACCCCGGTCTCCCGCGTGACAAGCGGGGATACTCACCACTATACTAACGAGGAATAATCCATACAGCTCTATTGCCAAATCCTTGATCTGGGACTCTACACTGGGCATGCTGACAGTAGGCTTCCTAGGGGTTCTTTTTTCCCACCACGGAGAAATTGTATGTGTATTTCAGGCACCAATCGTCAGATGGAGTGACCGAAAGAGACAGAATGCCTCCGGGGCTCCAGAGAACCAAGTTCTGACAATTCCTGGGCTCTCTCCAACACACCCGAATAGATTCGACCTGGGTCATTCTACCACCTGTCATCCACAACTATAGGTTGATGGGTGTCAATCAAACCGAAACCAGGTTGTGGTGGCCGAGTCGAGGCACCAAGCAAGAAGTCAAGAAACAGAAAGCGTCCTGCACAAGTCTGAGCGTGCCTCCTCTCTTCCTCACATGCCAAGCGAATCTGGGGACCAAGATTCTTTTTGCTACCCCGGTGCCACAAAAGATCTTACTGCACACTAATGACTTCCAGTTAAGCCGTCCACAGCGCTGGTTAGGTAACACACACCCCGAAGACACTCTCGTTTCAGCAAAACGCAAAGGAGGGAGGGCTCGTCCGGGATTTGAACCCGGGACCTCTCGCACCCGAAGCGAGAATCATACCCCTAGACCAACGAGCCGACGTATAAGTGCTGCCGCGGACAGCCTTAGAGGTCGTCCCAGGCTTGGTGTAGTCCCGGGTCCATTACGCGTGGTGGAACGATCCTGGCGCGCGCTCAGGGACCAGCCGCCCCCAAGCCGAGTACTCGTAAGCCATGGGTCTGGGAATGTCTTGGCTCCGGGACTTGAGCTACGACTCCTCCCAGGAAATAGCGTTGAGGAAGTGGGAGGGAGTGGCCTCGGCCTCGCCCCCGTGCCGCCTTGCAGGGCTCCTTTTAACACTCGGGTTCCTGCTATGTCAGTTCCTATGGTCACTGACTCGGTGCCATTCTGTAACCTGGGATTTTGACACTTCCACCTCTGCCTGTGGTCCTCGGACCTAGCCCGTCGTTGCAGAGCTTAGTAGAGAAGCCGTGGAGTTGCTTGCTTTCTGGACGGGCCGGAGATAGTTAATGAGCCCTGAAATCACTAAGGGGAACAGCAGTTCCTGTGTCTTGTCTATTCTCCTGGGCAGAAGAGCAGGGCAAATCCCGGGCCAAACCCGTCGATAGCCCATGGGCTCCCCAGACCGCGTGGCAGTACCCGGACAAGGGACAGAGGGAATGATTTCTGGGGCACAGAAGACCCACGGAGGGCGTTATTGAGCTGAGTCACTGCTGGGGGACAGGGTTTCCAACCTGCAGTGGGGCGGGGCACCAGGCCAGGGGACTAGTCTCAGGGCTTCCGGATTGTAAGATCTGGTTACCACTACTCTCTCGTCTAACCTCTGCTCTCCAGTCCCCTCCTAGAATGGCCTAGAAGGAGACCCTCCTGCCAGCCTCCTAAGACCCCCAGAAGGCTCTGAGGCAAGTGGCTGCATGAATGTGGTCTAAGGCCTGTAGACCCGGCTTGGGATTTAGCAGTGTCCCCAGGGCTGCCCAGTGAGCCTCTAGACTCTTAATACACTCACCATGCTGCTCTTACTCGGTAGCTGCGCAGCAAGATCTGGTGGAGTCAGTAGCAGACCAGGTGACCTGCCTTCCCTCAGCTCAGTGCCTGTTCTGGGGAGTCCTCCCAGGGGGGTTCTGGCCTGCATCGGCCCTGGACCAGCCTGGTAGCATCTCTGGAACCATTTTGTTCTACACCCCAGTTGTGCGATTTGTGGGGCCAGGCCGTTCCTAATGCCCAACCCATAAATATGTTGCTGAGGCCTTCAGTGAAGGATTCAACTCCTGTCTGTCCTTTCCCAGGCGTCCCTGGACAGACAGTGGGGAAGGGCAGCAGAAGTCAGCCCAGCTTTCCCATTAGTGTCCCAAGTCTTTGAGATGGCCAAAGAGGTTCTCAGGGCTGATCTGGCATCTCCTCCCCCATCCCCACCCTTTTTTACTTCCTGTCTCCCTCCCCTTGGACCCTAGCTTTCTCTGCAAAATAATCGTCGCCTCTTTCTTACCTGGTCTCAGGCACTTAATCTCTGAAGAAGGGGAGGCCTAAATCCTTTATGACCCTTGTGAAAGCTATGGCCCCTCTTCCTAGAATGTATACAATCCAGGGAGTTCACAAATACCCTGAAATCTCATCAACACACCCCACTGCTATTTATTTTTTCCTCAAAGAAGTGGCTGCATACATAGACCTTCACTTCTTTGAGGAGAACTAAGACAAAAACAGCTGATCATTTTTCTTTTTCTTTTTTTTGAGATGGAGCTGCATTCTTCTTGCTCAGACTTGAATGCAATGACACAATCTCAGTTCACTGCAACCTTTGCCTCCCAGGTTCAAGCTATTCTCCTTCCTCAGCCTCCCAAGTAGCTGAGATTACAGGCATGTGCACCACACCCGGCTAATTTTGTATTTTCAGTAGAGACCAGGTTTCTATTATGTTGGTCCTGCTGGTCTCAAACTCCTGACCTTAGGTGATCCACCCATCTCAGCCTCCCAAAGTGCTGGGATTACAGGTGTGAGCCACCGCACCCAGCCACTGATCATTGTTTAAACTTTAGTGGAACTATTTTCCTTTTTTGTCTTTTGGAAACGAAGCAGTAGCCCAGGCTGGAGTGCAGTGGTGCAATCTCAGTTCACTGCAGCCTCTGCCTCTTAGAGGCCTGGCTAATTTTTGTAGAGGCGAGGTTTCACCATGTTGGCCTGGCTGGTCTCGAACTACTGGACCTCAAGTGATCCTCCCACCTTGGCTGGGATTACAGGCGTCAGCCACCATACCCGACACTACTTTACATTTTAACAGGAGTCAAAGCTCAACAGTGAAAGATTGAGTTCTGAGGTTTAACTTTGGACACTCACACTTTGATTGAAAGGGTGAGAAGATATCCTTGGTGAATTTGAGGTGGTGGCACTCACCCCACAACAATTCCCTAAAGGAGAATTCTGGCATCAACCCAAATTTTTCTCTCTTCAGACTCCACATCCCATCTGTTACTGAGTCCTATTTTTTTTTTTTAATCCTAAACATGTCTTGATCTCTTCCTGCAATTGCCTTGGTGCAGGCCTTTGACATTTCTATAACCAGCCCCTCTCCCCCAACATGTCACTTCCTTCCCTCTACCAATATAAACTCCAGTGAGGCAGAACTTTTCATTTGTTTCCTGCTGTATTCTCAGAGCCCAGAACAAGACCTGTGACATAGTAGTTGTTTTAATGGAACATTTGGCAAGTTTCTTTCTTTGTTTTTGAGCTGGAGTCTCATTCTGTCACCCAGGCTGGAGTGCAGTGGTGCAATCTCGGCTCACTGCAACGTCCGCCTCCTGGGTTCAAGCAATTCTCATGCCTCAGCCTCCCAAGTAGCTTGGACTACAGGCGTGTGCCACCATGCATCTGGCTAATTTTTTGTATTTTTAGTAGAGACGAGGTTTTACTAAGTTAGCCAGGCTGGTCTCAAACTCCTGACCTCATGATCCAACCACCTTGGCCTCCCAAAGTGCTGGGATTACAGGGGTGAGCCACCGCACCCGGCCATATATGGCAAGTTTCTACATGGTGTTTCAGACTTAGCTGATCACCCTCTACCCTTGGGCCAGATGAGATTCCATTTCTCCCTGTTCTTACAGTGCTCTTAGTGCTGGGAAGGGGACCGTGTCTTGTTCATTTGGTTCTGCATGGGCTCCAACCCAGTGCTTGGCACAAGCATGGTCTCAGCAGTTCTGCATCAATGGCTTGACCTGGAGGTAGCAATTCCTTTAAGCTATTTGCTCATCTTCCAAGGTGGTTCATGGGCCAATGGATGGTGTCTAGAGCTTCCTATCTTCCAAGGAGGTTTAGGTCCAGCCAAGAGCCCACAGATCCTATTTCTCGCCTTCTCTCCTGCATTTACTTCTACCTTAACCAGCCTGGCTTTAGTGCTCCAGAAATGCGTCCTGCCCTTCCACACCAGGATTCCTGGGGACTCCTGACGCTTTCCTGGCCTCTGTCCACACGGCCTCAGCCCTTCCGCACCCTCCTGCAGGAAACCTGGTGCCAGGCCAGGCCAGCTGGATCCTTGCTTACTCCTTACCCTAACATCCCCGCTCATGGAGAGGGATGGAGGTGACTGAATGTGAAAGGCCAGTTAGAAGACCGCATGTAGAAGCCGCACCAAATTTTACATACTGTATATGTAAATACATATTATTTATATTATATACCATATGTATAATATAAAATTATGAGCTGCCAAATCCAAAGAAATACAATGAAGGGCCAAACAAAACAAAGTGGCTCAGGTTCTAGGGTACATCCTAGGGTGGGGAAAGAGGCCTGGAGGGTGGGTGGGCCCTTCCAAGGGTGGGCAGTGGCCGGACCCAGTCCACCTGCAACAGTGGGGTGTGGCATCAGCTGGGCAAAGGACCCTTAGGCCTATGCAGCATTTCTGCCCCAGTTAGAGAACCAGCTTTTAGAGTGGTGATCTCATGGGAGTGGCGGCTCGACTCAGCAGGAAATGTGGGTGCTCTGAGAGCAGAATGGAAACTCTTTCGTGTTCTGATACAAAAGCAATTCGTGAATCTATTAAAGGATGCAGATTTAACCAAAAATTTATGCTGTTTCAGCTGAATAAAGGCACCGCTGGGATTCGAACCCAGGATCTCCTGTTTACTAGACAGGCGCTTTAACCAACTAAGCCACGGCGCCAAAGCTGCCCCAAAGGCTTCTGAAACTCATCTACAAGAATATAATGCTGTGAACCCAGCTTTTCCAGAACCTCCCAGAAATAATTTGGTATATCAACTGGGTCTTGCATCACTGTTTCATTCCTGAGACTTTTTTCAATGTTGAAAGAAGTGAATCACAGATTTCAAGCCTAAATCATAGACTTCAAATCAAATCCTCAATTCTAGAATTCCTAGATGAGAGATTTGGAGGGTGCTGAATGGATCATCCCGTCCTGGAGAAGAGAAATATGGAAACTGAAGAAAAATGACACGTAGTCGGCAGGATTCGAACCTGCGCGGGGAGACCCCAATGGATTTCTAGTCCATCGCCTTAACCACTCGGCCACGACTACAAGGCCTCTGCTTATACTTTCATCTGATGCCTTTCTTACTTCTCTTGACTGACAAACCTCTCCCTCCAACAATGCGCGCTCAGGGAGGAAAAGACGCGGGCACCACACAGGAACTTTCCTTTCACTCGGGGTGCTCAGACTCCTCCCTTTCAAGCCTTCGGGAGCGCCAGTGATTCAGGCAATAGGAAGCAGTGGGTGCGATGTAATTGTTTCCAGAAAGCAAGTGGCCCCGGGCAGAAACTTTTAACAGCAGGAGGTTAGAAAACAAAATACCTGCCTTTTGGCCCGTACGGGGATCGAACCCGCGACCTTGGCGTTATTAGCACCACGCTCTAACCAACTGAGCTAACCGGCCAGCTGTGAAGAAAGCTCTCTCGAATCTTAATATATGGTATTTCCACTATAAAAACAGTATAACTACCCACAAACATGTTTAACCATGATTCAAAAGCTTCCCAAACAAGAAGGAACCCCAACAGCCAGGAAGAAATGCCCTCCCAGTAGCTCTGAAAGATGTGCCTCAGCTCATCTTTCCACCTCTCCTCCTGTCGAACAGCTCCCAGTAAAGAAATGTGGGAACACCAGCCAAATGCATCGGTATCTCCAAACAATTGCTCCTAGATCCCCTAACTCTGTGATTGAGACTTGAGTATCTTCAGGTCTCATGTTATGTTGATCAAGGATCCGCCTTAGGCCTAGCTCCTGGGAAGCTTACAGGGCTAACCCTTTCCTGGGGCCCTATAGCACAGGCACCAGGCTTCCTCACCTGCCCTTCCTCGCGCTTGGCACTTGCCCCCTCCCTCCCCGCCACACCATCTTTGTGCTCAGGAACACCTCTAGGCGCTCACACTTGACTCCTGCAGGGCCCAACCTTACTGACCGAGACCATCATAGCCATGTTCTCTACCTTGCCGCCAACCCCCCAATTTACTTCCTTTACAGACTTTGGTATCATTTCTTCTGCTGGACTGAGAGGGGAGATCCTCTCCCCATCTCCCTCCTCCAAGGCTCTACCTCCTCCCTCTGGATGAAAGGAGGGTAAAGAGAAAAAATACCAAAGAGCTTGAATTCATGGTCAGGCAACTTGCTGACGCCACTGACCAGGCCATAAAGAGGCCCAAGGACTGGGAAAATGACTCCTTTTTCTGTTTCCAGTGTCTCTGCTATCTATAAACCTTGAAAGAGTTGAAAAGAATGTATCACTATCAGCCGGAGCCGGGCACTGGGTCACGTCCTCGTTTGCATGACCTAGGCCCCTCCTGTAAATACCTCTGCCAAATAATAATTTACTTCCTTTATCTTTTCGTAAGCTTCCTCCCCTGCCTGTTCCCGCTCACGCTGCATATGAACTAGCATATCAATGAAACCAAAGGTTGCGAGGTCAAACGTCCAGCCAATGGACAATAATACAGTTTCACCTCTGCTCCCCCTGTAGAGTTGTAAGCCCTTAAAAAGGGAAAGCAGCTGCTTCTCAGGGAGCTCAGTGAATAGGGCTATAGCCCCCAGAAGCTCCTGGCCGAATAAAAAGCCACCTCCTTTCTCAGTTCGGTGTTTGAGAGGTTTGTTCCCTGCTGATCCTGCTATAGGACCAGAAGCTCTTCTCTTCCAAATCACTTTCCACCTTTGGCCCTGGTGGCAAAGGACTGAAATGATGGTGAGTGACTGGTGGATGACTAGGTGTCAGGAGGCCCGGGGCCCCAGAGATGAGAACCAGTGAGAAACGACACCAGAGTTTCACTGCAGGTCAATGCTGTCAGCATCAACCCCATGGCGAGCAAGTCTTTTGTTCCCTTAGCTCCTGCCACAAAAGCAGAACCCAGGTGCTCAGAACTGCCTGTGAGTGCGGGTGCCTTGTCCCCAGTCAGAGGAAATATCAACAGTGCCATGATTTCCTGTTTCCACAATTTCATCAAGGCAGGCTGGCACCAGAATACCAAAGAAGGGAAATTAAAGTGGAGTAGCGGTTTGTGAATCAAGGGATCTGGAGTCCTGGTTCAATCACAGAGCAAGTAGGGGGAAGAGCCAGGACCGAGGCCTTCAGGTTTTCAGCAAGAAGGGAAGAACTCTCAGGCCATCCTTGCAGTCAACAGGAGGAGGCAAGGACCCCCCGAGAGCTGGAGTGCTCTGACTCTCGGATAGAAAGGCACGACAATCGGAGCCTGGGGTGCACGTGAGTCAGGAAAGGGAGCTCTCCACACTGGAATCGCTGTAGCCGAGGAGGTTCTAAGGTGGAAAGAGAGGAAAAACATATGTCTCAGGCATGTGGCTTTTAGTTCCCACCCACCGTTCACCTCCCTAACTCCAGAAATTCCCCATCCGTCCCTCATCCCTCTTCCTCCCAGGGACGCATCTATCTATCTGTACCACCATGATCCAACCCCATCTCCAACCTTACCTAATGGGACGATCTTAGAGGGTTTCCTTTCCAGCTCAAAGGAAAGCACAATAGGACGGAGGACAGATGGGCTAGTACAAAGTGTCCAGAGGAAGACGGTCATGGGCTCATCAACCCTGGCTGAGGACTAGAAAGAGAAACTCAAGGTTAACTAGCTCCTAAACCCTCTGCCAAAGCCCAGGAATCTGGGTATTGAGCCCCTATCTCCCAGTCACATCACACCTCAAGTTGGGCTCCAGGCCCTGCAAACTGCAACAATACTCTGCCTGGCACTCGGACGCACTCTAGGAGGGAGGTCCACTCACTAGGACACAGCCCTAGTGCTGCTGCCACATGGTGATTCCTGCAGGTCACCACGGCTTCAGCAGTCCCATCCTCCACCAGGAGCCTATGGGGAGCAGGAGGAAATAAAAACTCCTATAGCAACCCAGGTCGCCAACACCCTAGACCCAACATGCCTCCCTCCCTGCTCTTTGCAGTCTTTGGTTCAAAGACCTAGGAGCTTACCCTCATTCATTCGTTCAGAAAAATATGTGTTAAGCAAGTCTCGCGAGCCAGGAATTATGCTAACGTAGAAATCGCAGACAGACCAAGCGGTCTACTAAGGAAATAAATGGCATCATGGGCACCCGCTTTGTGCTCTCACCTGATGATGGCCTGGCTTACAGATGTCTGTGTAGGGCAAGTGGAGCCCTGGCGAGTGCACTTTCCCTGGGATGAAGACAGTGGTTGAAAAAGTCCTCTTGGTCCCATCACATCCCTTTGGCACTCCCTACCCAGGTCAGCCCGTTCCTTCCCTTACCTGGGGGCAGATGCTGGTACAATAAGCACACACCCAGAAGAGCTGAAGGCTGAAGACAGAGACAATATGGCAAGAGGTAGTGCCCTGGAATGGGGTCTGGCCACCCTGCAGAAGTTCAGCCAGGTAGATGGGGGACGGGGGAACGCTAAATAAATAGACAGAGACGGGTCAAGAAACAGAACAGGCAAAGGGGTTCTGAAAGTAGGGTGGGTCTAGAAGGACTCAGAAGGCATCAGGATGGGGACAGCACTGGGTTCCATGCTGTCCTAGAAGCCCCATCCCCCACCCTCATTTTGATTCCTGATCTCTGACAGTCATTGGTTATTTTTCAGGTTGGAACACCATGATGTTAGCCAAGAAATATTTCCATGTTAGACTGAAAAGGCTTCAAAAGCCTAGGACACTAAATGATTCTGGGGGCAATGACAGGTATAGAGCATTTTTTATTCGGGGTAGAGGAACTCCTCTGACTCAACATATCTTGTTGGGATTGCAGAAGGCTATAGCGATGGCAAAAGCTCCAGAACCGGGGTCATGTGGGAGATGCAGATGTGAAGGCCAGAAGTTCAGGGGTTGGGGTCTGGGCACTGACCTGACGGTGGTCTCAGGGGGAAAACTCAGGACCTGCACATAAGTGGATGTCCGGAAACAACAATAAACATTGTGGGATCTGCAGGCAGAAGAGGAATAGTGAGTGACAGGAAGACAAGTCAAATTGGAGTAGAAGCTGTGACGCAGAGATCAGGCACCACAGACTGGCCACTCCCAGTGAGGGGCATACCCTGGCCATGGCCCTACCAAAGCTAGAGGAAGACTAGGAGGAGGACTAGCCTGTAACACCTCGTGAGAGTACTGGGCACAGATGGCAGACTGATATACAGAAAGCTGTATGAAAGAGAAGGGGTCATGCAGCGTAGGTAAGCGGGGGTAAGCATTATAGAGAGCCACATCAGCAGTGAGAGGAGGCAGGTTACACTACTCATCTTCACCTGGAAACCCTTTTCTCCAGCTGGCTGAAGTGGACCCGGGCTCCTGGAAGGAGTCCTAGTAAAGGAGGCAAGTGTGGGTCTTCGATATATACGTCCAGGTGAGGGGGGAATTCACAGTCAGAGGTCTCAAGAGCGACAGTTAGCTTCACACACCTTCTCACGGCCCCCGTGTTCCCTAGAGAAGGAAGGTGGGTGTCAGTGGGATTTGTGAAGTCCACGAGGTCCCATCACTCTATTTCATACCTTCCCCACAAAGGAAGGATCTTTACCTGGCTTCATCCAGAGAGAGGCTGGAAGGGGTTCACATAGTGTCCGGAACAAAATCTCAGCAGAGAACGACACCAGGGAATCTGTGAAACTGAATGGTCAGGGCAATACACTGAGAATGGCGGCACAAGAAAACATAGAATGGAGAGTCAGATCAAAGGCAGAAAATGGAGCTAAAGTATCTGCTAGAACTTAATAGATAAAGTCCTAAAAAACACTGAGCTCTGCCAGATTGCACCCTAAGAGTAACAGGGCCTATGGGAGAAAAAGGATTGTGGCAGATCATTCAAAACCTGCACAAGGTGGCTCTCACCCTAATCCCAGCACTTTGGGAGGCTGAGGTGGGCGGATCACTTAAGGTTAGGAGTTGGAGACCAGCCTGGCCAAGATGGTGAAACCCTGTCTCTACTAAAAACACAAAAACATTAGCTGGGTGTGGTGGCATGCGCCTATAATCCCAGCTACTTGGGAGGCTGAGGCAGAAGAATCCTCGGCAGTGGTTTCACTGAGCCGAGATCAGGCCACTGTACTCCAGCCTAGGCAACAGAAATGAGACTCCGTCTCAAAAAACAAACAAACACAACAATAACAACAAAAGAAATACCTGCTGCAGCAGAGAATGAACTCTTCACCATACCCAGCTAGCTTGGGAAAAGAGAGAGTGGCCAAATTAATCAGAGGGGCTGGTGGACATTTACTTGCCACTGAGCAGGTCGGTCAGTGAGGATTCAGGCAATGCCTTGTTTGTATCCAGTACATCTTGGATGTCCGGGGAGCTCTCAAGCTCCAGAGTCCAATTGTCCTGGACAGTGAGGCCAGGTGCACAGCCAGCCAACTCCAGAGGACGCTGAGACATGTAGGATGACCCATCCTTCTCAAACAACATTGGCGTCTGCACGGAAATGGGAAGAGAACCGCCTATGAGTGTGTACTAGTCTAAGGGGAGGTTCACAAAACACTGTGGCCCAATTTTGTTCTTTCTGGAACACTAAGAAGGAAGTGTGTCGATACACACAGGCTTTTTGGTGTATCTAAATCCAGCCTTCTTCCAGAAGGCCTAGAGAATGACCAGGCACTGGCACACCCTCTTTAGACCCCAACCTCAAAAAAGCTTTCTGGGGAAAGGTATGATGAAGTAGGGCACTCACAGCGGGGCCAGGAGCTATGAGTCGGTACACTTGCCCTGGGTGCAAGAACTCAAACCAGCGGACTGAAGAGCCAAAGAAACTGAGGCGAACCTGTGAGGATGGAGAGCAGAGTGCTGAGGTCCCAGCCAGAGGCTCAGGGCACAGGTCAGGTCCTGGGTCCCTAGAGTTCCAGTTTACCTTCTGATCCTTGTCGTCATTTCCCTGGGGCTCGGGCAGCCCCCATCCAGTCTCTTCCTTCCTCTGGGTGCCCCCAAGCCAGCTCCCCGACACATAGAAACTGAGGGTGGGCTTGGGCACCTCTGGACTTGCTCCTGGGGAGACACAAATATTCCGCTTCATGAGGGCCTCCTTGTGGCAGAGCAAGAATAGCCGGCTCTGTCCTAGGTGGGGTCCCTCTGAGCTGGTGGGATCTGTCTGAGGTGGTGAGGGTGTGGCTGAATGAAGGAAGGGTCTGGGCACAGGCAGGATCAGGGCATCAGCCAGATAGAACTGGACATAGACTCTGTGGGGAGAGAAAAGGAATAGATTTCTTAGTGATGCAGGCATTGGGTATTTTGGGCCCCAGGGTCCCACTCCTTTTGCCAGGCCCTTCCTTCCCCCCAGACTCAGGACAACCATGACCCCAAGGAGCTGACCTGGCCTGCTGCTTCTGGATGAAGCCTGGCATGCTCAGCTCCTTCCAGGAAGGGAAGCTGCTTCTCACGTCCCTCTCTATGATCAACTGAAACCTCTCTGCCCGCACCAGGCAGCCTAGAGGAAGAAAGTTTTCCATTTGACAAGAAAAGGGACCTGTGGTGTGGGTTGTGAGGCAGACCACCCTACAGGTCTCATTGCCCACCCCAGACCAGAGCTGCTGCCTTAACAGGGAAGCCCACACCTGAACCCCCCACCTTAGAGGGGTGACACCTTCTCTCCAAACTAAGAATGTAGGAGACACAGTTGTAATCCTGCAGTGCATGTTAGGAGCTATGGTGGAGAAATGCATGCTGGCAATTCTGGCCGGGGGTGCTCTTGTCCCTGTTCTCTGCCTGCCATTCCAGTCTCCCAAAAGTTGTTGATCAACCTGTGTCAATCCAGCATCCCTAGTAAATCCCAGCAGATGTTTCCTCCCAGGCTCCCCTGGTTGTGAGAACCACCACCCCACCACCATCTTCTTTCCACATCTGAACTCCAAACCTATCAGCCGTGGGTCATTGAGGGGTTGAGAGTACTTGGCCAGGAGCAGGCAGGGCAGGGAACCACTTTGGTCCCTAAGTTGTAGACAACCTTTATGAGATGAAGCCACCAGAACCCCAAGTAAAACCTGCAGGAAGATGAAGGCTGAGTTAGCAAATGTTTATTCAGCAAATACTGAGCATCTACTATTTGCCAGATGCTGTATTACATGGCAAAGCTACAAAGTGAACAAGAAAGACACATCTCTGACTTCAAAGAACTTATATTCGAGTGGGGAAGACACACACGCGCACACACACACATACACACACACACACACGCGCGCGTTCGCACATTTAATGGGAGAAGAGAAAGAGCACAAATAGAGGTTACAGGTAATAGGCCACGTGGGATCTCATAGGACACAACGAGATGTTTGATTTTCCTTTTTTTTTTTTTTTTTTTTTTTTG
>NW_022436952.1:24959755-24960693 GCF_009761245.1 Sapajus apella | reverse complement strand
TTTTTTTTTTTTTGAGACGGAGTTTCGCTCTTGTTACCCAGGCTGGAGTGCAATGGCACGATCTCGGCTCACCGCAACCTCCGCCTCCTGGGTTCAGGCAATTCTCCTGCCTCAGCCTCCTGAGTAGCTGGGATTACAGGCACGTGCCACCATGCCCAGCTGATTTTTTGTATTTTTAGTAGAGATGGAGTTTCACCATGTTGACCAGGATGGTCTCGATCTCTTGACCTCGTGATCCACCCGCCTCGGCCTCCCAAAGTGCTGGGATTACAGGCGTGAGCCACCGCGCCCGGCCTGATTTTCCTTTATATGCACTGAGAGAGCCATGTAAAGAATTTAAGTGGGGTATAGTGGCTCACACCTGTACTTGTAGCAGTTTGGGAGGCCAAGGCAGAAGGATTGCTTGAGCTCAGGAGGTGGAGACCAGCCTGGCAACATAGTGAGACTCCATCTCTAAAAATTAAAAAATTAACCCAGGCCAGGAGCAGTGGCTCATGCCTCTAATCCTAGCCCTTTGGAAGGCTGAGGTGGGCACATCACTCAAGTCCAGGAGTTTGAGACCAGCCTGGGAAACATGGCAAAATCCCATCTCTACAAAAATATAAAAATTAGCTGGGTGTGGTGATGGATGCCTGTAGTCCCAGCTACTCCGGAGGCTGAAGTGGGAGGATTGAGCCTGGGAGGCAAGGTTGCAGTGAGCCAAGATAGTGCCACCACACTCCAGACTGGGTGACAGAGCAAGACTCTGTCCCAGAAAAAATAAAAAAAAAGAAAATTATCCAGGGATGATGGTGAACCTGTAGTCTCAGCTACTTGGGAGGCTGAGGTAAGAGGATCACTTGAACCTGGGAGGTTGAGGCTGCAATGAGCCATGATCATACCAATGCATTCTAGCCTGGGCTACAGAACAAGATCCTGTCTCAAAAAAAAAAAAAAAA
>NW_022436952.1:24912640-24944755 GCF_009761245.1 Sapajus apella | reverse complement strand
TTTTTTTTTTTTTTTTTTTTTTTTTTTGAGACGGAGTTTTGCTCTTTTTGCCCAGGCTGGAGTTCAATGGCGTGATCTCCACCTCCCAGGTTCGAGCAATTCTCCTGCCTCAGTCTCCCAAGTAGCTAGGATTACAGGCACCCGCCACCACACTCAGCTATTTTTGTATTTTTAGTAGAGATGGGGGTTTCTCCATGTTGGCCAGGCTGGTCTCAAACCCCTAACCTCAGGTGATCCGCCTGCCTCAGGCTCCCAAAGTGCCGGGATTACAGGCGTGAGCCACTGCGCTTGGCTAGTGCTAGGCAGCTTTGACACACTTAGCAGTAGGACCTTTATCCTTCTTCCTTAATGCTACTTCTAAGACATTACAGCTCCTTCCCTGGACTTCCAAGGCTCATGTACTAACATTCTGGTGAATCTCATATTTTTTTTTTTTTCCTTTTTGAGATGGACTCTCGCCTAGGCAATGGTATGATCTCGGCTCGCTGCAACCTCTGCCTCCCAGGTTCAAGCGATTCTCCTGTCTCAGCCTCCCAAGTAGCTGAGATTACCACGCCCAGCTAATTTTTTGCACTTTTAGTTGAGATGAGGTTTCACAGCGTTGGCCAGGCTGGTTTCTAACTCCTAAGCTCAAGTGATCCACCCTCTTCAGCCTCCCAAAGTGATAGGATGACAGGCATGAGCCATCATGCCCAGCCTTTCACATTCTTCTAATCTTAAGGAGCTTGAAAAGAGCTCGAAAAGACAGTCTTCCATGGAATCAACCTGAATGCCCATCAACAGTAGATTGGATAAAGAAAATGTGGTACATATACACCATGTAATACTATGCAGCCATAGAAAAGAATGAGATCATGTCCTCTGCTACAACATGAATGGAGCTGGAGATCGCTATCAACAAAATAACCCAAGAACAGAAAACCAAATACTGCACGTTTGTTCCCACTTATAAATGGGAGCTAAATAACAAGAACACATGAACACAAAGAGAAAACAACAGACACTGGGGCCTACTTGAAGGTGGGAAGAGGAAGAAGATCCGAAAAAATACCAATCAAGTACTATGCTTAGTACAGGGTGATGAAATAATCTCTATATCAAACCCCCATGACATGAGGTTACCTACATAATAAACCTGCATATCTACCCCTGAATTTAAAATAAAAGTTAAAAGAAAAAAAACCCAGTCTTCAAGTCCTGGACATCTTCAGCATCCTTACGGCCAACCCTACCACTGACCTTCAGCCCGCCTCAGCCAAAAACTCATTCATGGTCAGAGTTGTGGAAGCTGGAAACTAGACCAAATCACCATTCAGAGTTGCCCCACCAGCATAATCAAAACTCCAACTCTCACACTTTTTGTCTTCCTCTCCCAGTATTCTTTTGTAGCTCCTATTTCTCTGATGGCCTATCCTTTGCTTGGTGCACTAAATACTACTGTCTCTCAAAGTGATCCCATGGCCTCAAGGTGAAATTACCTAAGTTTTGCTAAAAAGGCAAATTCATGTTTTCATCTACTGAGTAAAAAAACCCACAGCATGGGTTTAACAGATATGGCCAGATGATGATTGTCTCTGTATGCCTACTTTAGCTGAGATCTCATTCCTGAGCTTTACTCCTAACCATCTGTCAGACTATCCACGACCAACCTACAAGCAGCACACATGCCCAATACTGAACTTTTCACAAAATTCTCTCCTTTTCTAGAACCCTTCTAGTGTTATGTTCATTAACTTAGCAAATAGTACCCTTAACCAAATAGTTGTTCATCCTGAAATCTAGATGTCCTCCTTAACTCCTTCCTTTCCCTACCTAAGGCCCAGTCCTTTAGATTGTATGATTGTATTTTCTTAACATCTTTTTTTCTTTTTTCAGATGGAGTCGGCTCTGTCCCTCAGGCTGGAGTGCAGCGTCCCGAACCACGCCTGGTTAATTTTTGTATTTTTAGTAGAGATGGGATCTTACCATGTTGGCCAGGCTGGTCTCAAACTTCTGACCTCTGGTGACTGGCTCACCCCCGGCTCGAAAAGTGCTGGGATTACAGGCGTGAGCCACCGGGCCCGGCCAACATCTCTCTCTCTTTTTTTTCCCCCCTATCATCACTTCTAGAAACTCAACACTGCTGCAGTGGTCCAGGTCACCATCCTCTCTCACTGCATTTCAACCACAGCCGTCTAAGGGTTCTCTCTAGTCCACTCTCCGCACTGCCACCTTAGGAAACCAAAGCCCTTCTTTCATCTGATCATTGTTCTACGCTCAAGTTAAAGTCGCTGCTCAGCAAGAGGTACAAGACTGTCAGCTCTGACCCTTCCACCACCACCTAACTGAATTTCTTGAGTTTTTCAGACACCTGCTCTATCCACCTGGCTTTGAACTCGTGTCTGCCTCCGCCCTGAAACCCCTTTCGGCGCTTTTTGCCCACTACGCGCACTTCGGGTCTCAGACGCTTTTCCTTATTACAGTCGCCCTTTTCCCCTACAGCTCCGTCAAGGGTCTTCTCCGGGAACCCACAGCCCCTAGTACCCCCATTAACCTGTTCCTGGTTTTCCACCGGGCTTAAATCTTAGAGAGTGAACGGAGACCAGTTTAAGGCTCGCAGTGGGTGCTGCGTGAAATTGAGGGAATAAAAACATTCGTAGAACCAGTAAGAGGTAGGATTGGACCGACTCACAACCCCCTCACCCATGGGCCGGGCGCGGCCGGCAAGCCCACAGAGACAAGGCAGAGGAAATAGGAAGAGAAAGAAAATCTGTGACAAACAAAAAAGGTAGAAGAGACGGAAGGGCAGCACTCACGGTGGAAGGGGCCTGAACCCGGCCAGCCGCCATGATGCGCCGGAGCTCCGCCCCCCGGAGGTGCGGGTGCTCGCGGGGGCGGAGGGCGCTTGGTGGCGTCACCGGTGGGCGGGTCTCCTCGCCACCTACAACTCCTTCTCGCTGTTCACCCTCTACCAACCCGGAGACTCAGTGCGGCGCCTCGGTGCAACCATCCCAACTCCTGACACCCCTATCTCCTTTCTCTGATTTTTTTTTTTTGAGACGAACTCTGGCTTTGTCGCCTAGGCTGGAGTGCAGTGGCGCGATCTCTGCTCACTGCAACCTCCGCCTCCCGGGTTCAAGCGATTCTCCTGCCTCAGCCTCCCAAGTAGCTGGGATTTCCGGCGCCCGGCTAATTTTTTGTACTTTTAATAGAGACGGGGTTTCACCATGTTGGTCAGGCTGGTCTCGAACCCTGACCTCAAATGATCACACCCCCACGCCTTGGCCTCCCAAAGTGCTGAAATTACAGGCATGAGCCACGGCGCTCGGACCTCTCTGATTTTTTTGAGACTGGGTCTCGCTCTGTCGCCCAGGCTGGAGTGCAGTGGCGCCATCTCGGTTCACTGCAGCCTCCACCTCCCGGGCTCAAGCGAGCCTCCCACCTCAGCCCACCAAGTAGCTGGGATCACAGGCGTGCACCACCACGCTCGGCTAATTTTTGTATTTTTCTGTAGAGACAGGGTTTCGCCATGTTGCCCAGACTGGTCTCGAACTACTGGGCTCAAGCGATCCGCCCGCCTCGGCCTCTCAAAGTGCTCGGATTACAGACGGGAGCCACCGCGCCGGGCCTCGGTCACCCATCTCAGTCACCCATCCCGCAGGCCTTCACATGCGATGGGGTGGGAGAGCTCAGGAGCTCAAACACAGCCCGCCTAGTGGATGACTTCTAAGCATCTTTCAGTCTCCCTGATCTTGCCAATCAGAGAAGCGCTTCCTCGTAATGACGCCAAAGCACAACTTTCACATGCTTGTGCTACGGCTTTAACTCACTGATGTCATTATTTAACTGTCCCCACGGGGACAGGGAACTCAATGTATTTTCACAAACATCAATTCCAGACAGACTTGTGGGAGAAACCACCTGGGGATAATCTTATCCTCACCAAGAGCTTAGAACTCTGCGTAGCCGCCGGGAAAAGTGGGCGGAGCGTAGTTGCTCTGGCACTGGCAGGTCCAGTCTCTGCCCACGGCGCACGCAGATGACGTAACAAGCGCGCGCGACAATTCGAGGTGATCTGTGGCCGCGAGCGCATCTTCCACGTGAGTATAGTTACCGCGTGCGGACCTGGAGTCTCCTTCAGGTGCAGCGTTTCGTCATCCAGCCCAAGCCTGGTCTGGCCGCTTCAGTATCCCCACCAGGCCGAGCAGTGTTCACTTGGGGGCCCGCGCATTTGCTTTAGTGGAGGCGTCCATTCGTTCTATCTTGTGTGCGTTCAGCAGACCCCGGGCATGGCTGACCCCCATGTAAACTTAGCCGCATTGTCCCATTCATGGATTCAACTAAGAGAAAGTCTGCCAGCCTCCCACTTTATATCAGGCACTATGCTGGTCTCTGGGGATACAGCCCTCATGCAAGCAAACCGAGTCTCTGAGCTCTTGAAACTTAAATTTCACTGGTAATGATGGACGGAAATCAAGTGGCTTAATAAACAAAATGCTTCAGGAAGACTGTCCTGAAAGTGTGTAGGGGTGGGACCTGAAGAGTGGTGAGAATCAAGAGTTCATTTGATGAGTCCACAAGTTTTTCTTTGAGACGGAGTCTTGCTCTGTCATCCAGGCTGGAGTGCAGTAGGGCGATCTCGGCTCACTGCCACCTCCGCCTTCCGAGTTCAAGGGATTCTCCTGCCTCAGTCTCCTGAGTAGCTGGGATTACAGGCGCGCGCCACCACGCCAAGCTAATTTTTGTATTCTTAGTAGAGACGTGATTTCACCATGTTGGCCAGGCTGGCCTGGAACTCCTGATCTTGTGATCCACTCGCCTCAGCCTCCCAAAGTGCTGGATTACAGGCCTGAGCCACCGTGCCAGCCAAGTCCACAAGTTTTAGAATTTTTTTCCGTTTCAAGTCCTGGTATTGTTCTAAGCCTTGGTAATTCAATGGAAATGAAGCAGCAACAGCCCATGCCCACGTAGAGATTTTTTTCTAGTGGGGAATGTAGAGTGAAAAATAAAAATATCCGATTGTGATAAGTGCTATATAGGGAATTAAAATAGGGTCATCTGATACTAACTACTTGAGTGGCTAACGAAGCACTTTCCAGAAAGGTGAATCACCAGAAATCTAAATAACAAGAAAGAGTCAGCCATGCATATGTCAGGGTGAAAATGTGCCTTCCAGGACTGAGCTTGGCAAGTTAGAGAAATAGGAAAGAAGCTAATGTGGTTGGTGTATTGTGGGTGAAAAAGAATGGCGTGAGATAGGGTTGGAGAGGCAGGCTAGAGAGTGGACAGACTTGGTAAACCAGGATGCTGAGTTGGAATTGATACCATGTGTAATGGGCAACTATAATCCACTTTATGCTGATATGTGATAAACGAATTGTGATTATGCAATGGTCAGGAGGTTAATGCATTGGTCCAGGTGAGTGATGGTGGTGGCTTACTTGAACTAGAGTGAGGTAGTAGAGATGAAGAGACGAGAGATTTGAGATATGTTTGGAAATAGATTACCTGGTGGATTGGATTTAGAGAGTCTGAGGGAAAGAAGAATTAAGGTTGTTTTAGTCTTCAGCAACAAATTGGATGATGGTAGTGTTTACTGAGATGGCAAGACTAGGGGAACAGCAGGGCTTGGTGGGTAAAGCCAGGGTCCTGCTGAGAGGCAGTGGGACTAGAAATTGGATAGGTAGTTTGGGATAGATGTGGAGGGCCTTTGTATGTTAGGCTAAAGGTATAAGTAATAGTTCTGTTGCCTGCTGCATACTGGAAGTCAATACTCCAAGACACCAGGTTGCAGCAGAGAAAGAGGTTTAATCATAGGGCAGGAGGAAACCTCAAATCCATCTCCCAGAGTACTCTGGGGCTAGGGTTTTTAAGGGTTTGGAGTAGGATTGGGATGAAGTGTGAAAATCATTGATTGAAGAGTGCAGGATGAAGTCATGAAACAACTGATTGAAGAAACTGATTCTCATGCTCACTTGGTTCCACTATGGGAGTCTATTTTATTTTATTTTACTTTGAGAGATGGGGGTTTTGCTCTGTTGCCCAGGCTGGAGTGCAGTGGTACAGTCATAGCTCACTGCAGCCTCAAACTCACGGGCTCAAGTGATCTTGCCTCAGCCTCTTGAGTAGTTGGGACCACAGGTACACGCCACCATACCCAGCTAATTAAAAAAAATTTTTTTTGAGACAGAGTCTCGATCTGATGCCCAGCCTGGAATTCAGTGGCACTATCTTGGCTCACTGTAACCTCTGCCTCCCATGTTCAAGCGATTCTCCTGCCTCAGCCTCCTGAGTAGCTGGGACTACAGATGCGTGCCACCACGCCTGGCTACTTTTTTGTATTTTTAGTAGAGGTGGGGTTTCACCACGTTAGCCAGGATGGTCTCGATCTCCTGACCTCGTGATCTGCCTTTTTTTCTTTTAAGAGATGGGGTCTTGCTGTGTTGCCCAGACTGGAGTGCAGTGGTTATTCACAGGCGCGATCCCACTACTAATCAGCATGGGAGTTTTGACCTGCTCCGTTTCTGACCTGGGTCGATTCACCCCTCCTTAGGCAACCTGGTGGTCCCTTCCTTCCAGGAGGTTACCATACTGATGCCAGACTTAGTGCAGACACCAGATCAGCATAGCGCACTATAGCCCAGAACTCCTGGGCTCAAGTGATCCTCCCACCTCAGCCTCCCAAGTAGCTGGGACCACAGGTACACACCACTGCACCCAGCTAATTTTTAAATTTTTATGAAGACAGGGTTGGACCACGTTGCCCAGGGCTGGTCTCAAACTCCTAGACTCAAGCAGTCCACTGCCTTGGCCTCCCAAAGTGCTGGGATTATAGGTGTGAGCCACTGCACCTGGTTTCTGTGGGAGTCTTTGAACTGAGTGAAGTCAGCTGTTCTGGAATTCAGAATCTGCTTAAGCAATTTTTTTTTTTTTTTTTGGTGAAAAAGTCTCTCTCTGTTGCCAGACTGGAGTGCAGTGGCATGATCTTGGCTCACTGCAACCTCTGCCTATAGGGTTCAAGCAATTCGTCTGCCTCAGCCTCCTAAGTAGGTAGGACTACAGGCGCCCACCACCAAGCCTGATTAATTTTTATATTTTTAGTGGAGACAGGGTTTCACCATGTTGGCCAGGATGGTCTTGATTTTTTGACCTTGTTAGCCACCTGCCTTGGCCTCCCAAAGTGCTGTGATTACAGCCATGAGCCACTGTGCCTGGCCTGTATTTTTTTTTTCTATCAAGCTGTTTTTTTATTTCAGGGAGAGGGCAGGGGAGGGGGCTCAGTCTTTCTTGGTAGCGGCTTTCCTCATGGCGGCCAGAATGTTGCTCACCTCCTGCTGCTTCCTCTTGGCGCGGATGTGCATCCCTAACCTTTTCTTGATGAACTTGAGGGCCCGTTTGTCCTTGGAGACCTTCAATAACTCAGTGGCATGCTGCTTGTAAGGGGAAAAGCCTCACACCTCCCAGATCTTGTCCCACACAAACTGGGTATGTTTGCTCAGACACCTGTGGCAGCTGTGCCTGGGCTTGCTCATGTTCTTAGTCACCTTGTGGCCTTTGTTGAGTCCCATGGCTATAGGGTAGCGAAGAGCCATGGCTGCTGCTCTCCAATGGAGGCTCTGGCAGAAGCCCTGTCCTGTGTTTTTAATAGAAATGGGATTTGCCATGTTGGCCAGGCTCGTCTCGAACTCCTGACCTCAGGTGATCCACCCACCTCAGCCTCCCAAAGTGCTAGGATTACAGGCGTGAGCCACCGCGCCTGGCTTTTTCTTTTTTAAATCATTTATGGGTCGGGTGTGGTGACTCACTCCTGTAATCCTAGCACTTTGGGAGGCCCAGGTGGGTGGATCACTTGAGGTCAGTAGTTCAAGACCAGCCTGGCAAACATGGTGAAACCCTGTCTACTAATAATATAAAAATTAGCTGGGCATGGTGGCACATGCCTGTAATCCCAGCTACTCAGTAGGCTAAGGCAAGAGAATTGCTTGAACCAGGAGACAGAAGTTGCAGTGAGCTGAGATCATGCCACCGTACTCCAGCCTGGGTGACAGAGTGACTGTCAAAAAAAAAAAAAAACCCAAAAAAAAAATAAGTAAATAAATAAATAAATTCTTTTTTTGTTTTTAGACAGAGTTTTGCTCTTGTTGCCCAGGCTGGAGTGCAATGGTGCGATCTCAGCTCACTGCAACCTCTGCCTGCCAGGTTCAAGCCATTCTCCTGGCTCAGCCTCCCGAGTAGCTGGGATTACAGGTGCCTGCCATTATGTCTGGCTAATTTTTTTTATTTGTTGTAGAGACAGGGTTTCTCCATGTTGGTCAGGCTGGTCTTGAACTCTGTCTGCCTCAGCCTCCCAAAGTGCTGGGATTACAGGCATGAGCCACCTTGCTTGACACCTCCCCCAACCCTTTTTTCTTTTTTTTGAGATGGAGTCTCTCTCTCTGTTTCCAGGCTGAAGTGCAGTGGTGCGATCTTGGCTCTTTGCAATCTTCGCCTCCTGGATTCAAGCAATTCTCCTGCCTCAGCCTCCCAAGTGGCTGGAACTACAGGCACCTGCCACCACACCCAGCTAATATTGCATTTTTTTTATTTCCAGGATATTGAGTGGGGGTTTCGCCTTTTTTTCCCCGGCTGGGGGGCAATGGCGCAATCTCGGCTCACCGCAACCTCCGCCTCCTGGGTTCAGGCAATTCTCCTGCCTCAGCCTTCTGAGTAGCTGGGATTACAGGCACGCGCCACCCTGCCCAGCTGATTTTTTTTTGTATTTTTAGTAGAGATGGGGTTTCACCATGTTGACCAGGATGGTCTCGATCTCTTGACCTCGTGATCCACCCGCCTCGGCCTCCCAAAACCAGCTAATTTTTTTGTGTTTTTAGTAGAGACTGGGATTTCACCATGTTGGCCAAGATGGTCTTGATCTCTTGACCTCGTGATCTGCCTGCCTCAGCCTCCCAAAGTGCTGGGGTTATAGGCGTCAGCCACCACACCTGCTTTACCTTGTTTCTCTAAATGTCCCTATTACTTTTCCCTACCCTATCCCTAATGCCTCAACTTTCCTTGAAATCTGAAATCAGTTCAACAGGCCATAGTTAATGTTATTTTTTAGGAACCTAATTCATCTCTCCAGCAAAGGACACATCTCCAGCAAAGGACACCTGCAGAGATGTCCGCAATCCTTCACTTCTATGTCCGTCCCTCTGGACATGAAGGGGCAGCCTCTGGACACACTCGACGGAAACTGCAAGGGAAACTGCCAGAGCTGCAGGGCGTCGAGACTGAACTGTGCTACAATGTGAACTGGACAGGTTGGGCCCACGTAGTGGACTCTTGTGGGACATGCTTCATTGCCAGGGGCAGTGTCTCAGGGTGTCCTTGTCCTGTCTCCCAGCTGAGGCCCTCCCCAGTCCTGAGGAGACAAAGAAGCTGATGTGGCTGTTTGGTTGCCCCTTGTTCCTGGATGATGTTGCTCGGCAGTCCTGGCTCCTTCCTGGCTCCAATGACCTGCTGCTGGAGGTCGGGCCCAGGTAAGTATCTTATCCTGCCCACCTCTTTCTCCTGCCTTCTTCTGCTTCCTCTTGTGATCCTTGGGAGATTTGTTTTTCCTTTGCTCTTTGCTACTCCCTGCCTAGGAAACCATACAGGTGCTTTCCCCATTTAGGTAGATGCCTCTGAAAACCTAGCCTCCTCTAAAACATGTTCTTGAAGCAAAATAAATTGGATTCCAAGTTAAATTCAAACAGTTTTGATGCTAGAGGACAGCTATGGTTTGGCTTGAGTGAACTTTGAAAGCAGGTTTCTTTTGCCCAGCCTGAGGCTGAAAGCCGATGGCGAGGTGATAGTGGTGACAGGTTGTCCGGACAACAGTGGGCAGGATCCACCCTCCCACTGAGGCCTGCCGGGAGCTCTCCAGTCCTAACCATCAGGCCCATTGCTCAGGCTGAACTTCTCCACCCCAACATCTACCAACATCGTGTCAGTGTGCCATGCCGCTGGGCTGGGGCCTGTGGATCGTGTGGAGACCACCCGGCGCTATCGGCTCTCGGTGAGGAGATGGGGAATCAGGAGGAGGAGATGGGACAGAGATACAAGATTAGATCTGAAGCTCTAGAGCGAAGCAGGGACAGGTGCTCCTGGCTTTAGGCCTGCTTTGTATGGTTGTGCAGGTTGGGCAGAAATCCAGCCTATGCTTCTCTTACCTGTCATGGTTTCATACCTGGAAAGGGTGTCTTTTTGTAATCTGAACAAAAGTGCCATATGGGGTGGCAGTGGGCTGGCCTTGCATGATTAAGAGGATAGGAGGGTAGGAGGGTGGGCCATTTCTCTCCATTTTTTTTTTTTTTTTTTAGAAATGGGATTTCACCATGTTGGCCAGGTTGGTTTTGAACTCCTGACCTCAAATCATTCGTCCACCTCGGCCTCCCAAAGTGCTAGGATTACAGGCATGAGCCACCATACCTGACCCGTTTCTCTCCATTCTTAAAGTCTTCACCCTTTGCCCTCTGTGTATCTGCACCCCTAGTTTGCCCACCCCCCTTCGGCTGAGATGGAAGCGATTGCTCTGGCTACCCTGCATGACCGGATGACAGAGCAGCACTTCCCCCATCCCATCCAGAGTTTCTCTCCTGAGAGCATCCCAGCACCCCTCAATGGCCCTATCAATATACTGGGCGAAGGCCGGCTTGCACTGGAGAAGGCCAACCAGGAGCTAGGTGAGTAGTTGGAGAGGGAGGTATAGGGCCCAGGATAGGCCAGGCCAGGAGGGGTGCTGAGATCTGGAATGTGGCTGCCTGACTTCCACAGTCACCTCTTCATGGATTCGTCTCCTAGGTCTGGCTTTAGACTCTTGGGACCTAGACTTCTACACCAGGCGCTTCCAGGAGCTACAGCGGAACCCAAGCACTGTGGAGGCCTTTGACTTGGCGCAGTCCAATAGGTGGGGCGGAATGGGATTGTTCTGATATCTGAGCTCATGGATGTTGGAAGGGACTACAGGGACTCGCCTTCATGGCTCTCCTTGGCTTACGGACCTCCCTGAGTCTCTGAGGGCGTGGGCTCCCCTTATCCATCAAGCAGTCTACATTCAAATCTTGGTTTTATCTTCACTTTGGCTCTGTACAATCCCAAATGACAGAATACTTGAAGATTACGGCTTTTTGGAATATATTTTGATGGATTATTTAAGTATGAATTTGGCTCTGCTGTTAATGCTGGTAAGAAGACATAGCGTTAAGAAATGACCCCATTTCCATCCTGCCTTCCCCTCCCTGCATCACCTGCAGTGAGCACAGCCGACACTGGTTCTTCAAGGGCCAGCTCCACGTGGATGGGCAGAAGCTGGTGCACTCCCTGTTTGAGTCCATCATGAGCACCCAGGCATCCTCGAACCCCAACAATGTCCTCAAATTCTGTGACAACAGCAGGTGGGCTGTGCCCTAGACAGGGGCGGCATTAGGACCGAGGGAGGGGAGGCCCCAGGCCCTGGTTGGGTTAATGCAGGTCCCAGAAAGGAAGCAGGGTCCAGGACGGATATGTCCACAGTGCAATCCAGGGAAAGCAAGTCCGATTCCTACGGCCTGAGGACCCCACACAGCCAAGCCGCTTCCGGCAACAGCAGGGGCTGAGACATGTTGTCTTTACAGCAGAGACTCACAACTTTCCCACAGGTGAGCTGGGCTCCCTGGAGAAATAGGCGGGATCACAGAATAGGGTAGGAAAAAGGTCCCAGGCCCCTTGGGCCTGGGGAAAATAATCAGTAAAGCTAGTTGCCCTTATTTGCAGTGGAGGTGGTCAGAGATGGGGTTTGTCTCGGAGGCACCCAGACCTCTCCCCGCTCTCTCTTTGCAGGAGTATGCCCCTTTAGTGGTGCGACCACTGGCACAGGGGGCCGGATTCGAGATGTCCAGTGCACAGGCCGTGGGGCCCACGTGGTGGCTGGCACTGCCGGCTATTGCTTTGGAAATCTCCATATCCCAGGTTCCATCTCCTTCCTCTCTACCTACCTTCCCATCCAGATTCCTTGTCCTGTCAGGCACCAGACTTTTATCTGTTAGGTCATAGTGTCATCCTGGGTGCCTTTTCTTGGGAGGGAGAGCTGTAGGATAGCAGGCCTTTCAACTATGGTCATAAGTATAGACCTGGGGAGATGAACTGACCCGACTGGCTTTGCAGGTCCATGATTTTCCTTAGAAACTAGCATTCATAGCCAGGCGCAGTGGCTCACACCTGTAAACCTGGCACTTTGGGAGGCCGAGGCAGGTGGATCACGAGGTCAGGAGCTCAAGACCAACCTGGCCAACATGATGAAACCCCATCTCTACTAAAAATATAAAAATTAGCTGGGCATGGTGGTGCACACCTGTAATCCCAGCCACTCAGCATAATCCCAGCTATTTGGGAGGTTGAGGCAGGAGAATCAGTTGAATCTGGGAGTCTGTGGCTGCAGTGAGCTTAGATTGCACCATTGCACTCCAGCCAGGGCAATAGAGTGAGACTCCATCTCAAAAAAGAAAGAAAAGAAAAAGGAAACTAGCAATCATTTATCCAGAAAGCATGATACTGGGTTGGTCTTATGATAGCCACCTGCGCCTCAAATCTGGTTTCTTAGAAAGCCTGAGAAACTCTGATCCTGAGATTCAGAGGGAAGGCTGGTGTGGGTGGTGGAGAGCAAGACCGGCGCTTCACTGCAGGCTCTATGGCTTCCTAAAACGGGACTTCCTAAATGGAACATTCCAACCATGCAGGTGGTTCTTGGTGGCCTTGACTCTTCCTGAAGGATGCGTCTGCTGCATCCTCTGTCTTCACAGTTCATTCAGTTCATCCAATTCTCTCTCTTTCTCTCCCAGGTTACAATCTGCCCTGGGAGGATCTGAGCTTCCAGTATCCTGGGAACTTTGCCCGGCCCCTGGAGGTTGCCATTGAAGCCAGTAATGGAGCTTCTGACTATGGCAACAAGTTTGGGGAACCAGTGCTGGCTGGTGAGGCTCAGGGTGTGGGGGGATAATGACACCCAGAGGGGCTTGTGGGTGGGGTGTGCGACCCAGGGGCTGTGGTATTGGGCGACCTCTGTGGGGACTGAGTGACCGTCTGGCTCCCTTTGATGTTCACACTCCAGGCTTCGCCCGCTCCTTGGGCCTCCAGCTCCCAGATGGCCAGCGGCGTGAGTGGATCAAGCCCATCATGTTTAGCGGGGGCATTGGGACCATGGAAGCTGAGCACGTGAGCAAGGAGCCCCCAGAGCCAGGTAAGAGCCTGCCACCTTTCTCTGGATCCAGCCAGCTTTCTCCCTGCAGGGAAGGAATTTAGCAGACGCTTGAGTGGTTAGTTTTTAATGTGTTGGCTTACGTTATGCATCACATAATGATGAAAAACTCATTCTGAGAAATGTGGTTATTAGGTGATTTTATTATTGTGCCCACTTCATAGAGTGTGCATGCACAAACCTAGATGGCATAGCCTACTATACAAATAGTCCACACGGCCTCTTACTGGCAACATTATTCAGGAATTTTGTACACTTAGGAGCCATGATGAACAAAACATGAGAATAAATCAAGCACAATAGAAAATAATGCAATCAAAACATGGTAGGCCGAGTAGGGTGGCTCATGCCTGTAATCCCAGCACTTTGGGCGACTGAGGCAGGTGGATCACCTGAGATCAGGAGTTCAAGACCAGCCTGGCCAACATGGTGAAACCCAGTCTCTACTAAAAATACAGAAATTAGCTGGGTGTCATGGTGTGCGCCTGTAGTCCCAGCCCCTCAGGAGGCTGAGGCAAAAGAATCATTTGAACCCGGGAGGCGGAGGTTGCAGTGAGTAGAGATTGCACCACTGTACTCCAGACTGGACAACAGAGCAAGACCCTGTCAAAAAAAAAAAAAGACGTGGCAAATATGAGATATATAAAGCTGCTGTCAATGTAACATGACATACTGTTTTTAAATAAACTTTTAAAATCTTTTTTGTTAATTATTATTTTTAATCTGCATTTTCTTTCTCAAGTGAGATTTTTTTTCTCTTTTTAGAACAGGGTCTTGCTGTGTCACCCAGGCTGGAAAACAATGGTTCTTTTTATTTTTATTTTTATTTTTATTTTTTTAGAGACACGGTTTCACCATGTTGGTCAGGCTGGTCTCGAACTCCTGACCTTGTGATCTGCCCACCTCGGCCTCCCAAAGTGCTGGGATTACAAGTGTGAGCCGCCACTCCCGGCCTCGAGAACAGTGGTTCTATCCTAGCTTACTGCAGCCGTGAGCTCCTGGGCTCAAGCAGTCCTCCTGCCCCAGCCTCCGAAAGCACTGGGATTACCGATGTGAGCCATGGTGCCCAGCCAAAATAAACTTGTTTTATATAAGTAGAATGAGTACATTCTGCAGCAACAGTAAAAAGTATGGTTGGTCCACCCGCCTCAGCCTCCCAAAGTGCTGGGATTACAGGCGTGAGCCACCGCACCTGGCCCAATAAGTAAATTTTTAAAAATATATAGTAAATATATGAACTAGCCATAGTCACTTCTTGTCATTATGAAGTATTATGTAGTGTACATACAATAGTGATATGCAGTATACTGTTGTATGAGTGGCAGCGCAGTAGGTTTATTTATAATAGCTTCACCACCAGCATGGCTACAATGTCACTAGGCAATAGGAATTTTTGAGCACCATTTTAATCTTAAGAGATTATATGTGGTCCATTGTTAAGCAAAATGTCATTAATCAGCCCATGACCATAATGGAGTCATATAATATGTGGCCTTTTGTGTCAGCCTTCTTCTGCCTCAGCCTTCTGAGTAGCTGGGACTACAGGCACACACCATCACGCCAAGCTAATTTTTGTATTTTTAGTAGAGTTGGGGTTTCACCATGTCGGCCGGGTTGGTCATGATCTCGCTGGCCTATTTTTTCTTTTGCTACTTTTTGTTTTGATGTTGTAACTACAAAATGATAAATGAGCCTATGGATAAGTTTGCATGTGGTGTGAATTAAGGGGTCTCAATTTATTCTTTCACATGTAGGTATCCCACTGCTCTAATGCCACCTTTTGAAAAGACTATTCTTGGCTGGGCATGGTGGCTCAAGCCTGTAATCCTAGCACTTTGGGAGGCCAAGGTGGGTGGATCACCTGAGGTCAGGAGTTTGAGACCAGCCTGGCCAACATGGTAAAACCCCATCTTTAAAAAAATAAAAATGAAAAAAAAAAAAAAAAAAAGGTTATTCTTTCTCTGTTGAAGATCATGACACTGTACTCCAGCCTGTCTCAGAAAAAAAAAGACTCTATACATTTGTCATTTTGGTTGATGTTGCCAAATCATCCTCTGTAGTTTATACCAGTTTACTCTCCTTTCAACCCAGTCAAGTGGTAATGCTCCTCCCCTGATGTCAACCTCCTTTGTCCTTGCACTGCCTTGCTTTCAAGGCCTGTTCTGGTAGCTTCCCTGATGTTCTGATTCTGCCTTCTCTTCTCTCACAGGTATGGAAGTTGTAAAGGTTGGGGGTCCTGTCTATAGGATTGGAGTTGGAGGTGGAGCTGCTTCATCTGTGCAGGTGAGTGGGAATTGCTAATGGTGCAGAATCCATGGTATAACTGGGCCCCAGACATAGGGGAGTGTACCAGAGATTCCAGCCTCACTGAGCTGAGCTATGCCATATATTCCCCCAGGTGCAGGGAGATAACACCAGTGACCTGGACTTTGGGGCTGTGCAGCGGGGCGACCCAGAGATGGAACAGAAGATGAACCGTGTGATCAGGGCTTGTGTGGAGGCCCCTGACGGAAACCCCATCTGCAGCCTCCATGACCAGGGCGCTGGTGGGAATGGTGAGGAATGGAGTTGGAACAAGGGACTGGGCCTGCCTGGTTTGGTTCAGGGAAAGGCATCAGGAATCTCCAACCAACCACCCAGCTCTGGGTCCCGTTGTCCATCCTGTGTACATTCCAGACAGGATCAGGGTTGGAAGGGTGGAAGCCTGCTGCCATGGGATGATTGGTGGTGAGGATGCGGCAGCAGTTCACACAGGAACACACACAATTAGGGGCTCCTATGGACGCCAGGGACTGCCCTTTGTTGCCTGGTCACCACTACTAGGTCACTACTTCTCCTTGCAATCCTCTCACCAGGCAACGTCCTAAAAGAGCTGAGTGACCCAGCTGGAGCCATCATTTACACCAGCCGCTTCCAGGTGGGTCTCATCCTCTGAAGCCTGGCATTTCCCCACCCCTGCCAGCCCCAGCTAGCCTCCAGCAATCTCTCTTGCAACAAGATGAGACTTGGGAGTGCCTACTGACCCTTCTCTTTCCTCCCCGCCATGGCTGTGCAGCTAGGGGACCCGACCCTGAATGCCCTGGAAATCTGGGGGGCTGAGTACCAGGAATCAAATGCACTTCTGCTGAGGACCCCCCACCGGAACTTCCTGACTCATGTCAGTGCCCGGGAGCGTTGCCCGGCTTGCTTCGTGGGCACCATCACTGGAGACCGGAGAGTGAGTTGGCCCAGGGAGTTGGGGGCAGACACTGAGGGCAGACTTGAACCACCTGGTGTGGGCTAGAGGGAGAGTCAGGGGAGAGAGACAAGAGGAAGTTGGGAGGTGGTGGCAAACAAGGTGTGGGGAATGCAGGAGCCAAGGAGGGGCAGAGATTCTAGAACATTCCCTGCTGGTGCTCATAGTCTTATCCCCTCTGGGTGGGGTCCCCGTGGTCTATAGATAGTGCTGATAGACGATCGAGAGTATCCTATGGGAAGAAATGGCCAGGGGGATGCCGCCCCAACATCCCCACCAACCCCTGTGGACCTGGAGCTGGAATGGGTTCTGGGCAAGATGCCTCGGAAGGTATGTGGGGTTTGGGGATGGGTTTCCCTGTGGCCCTCCTCTCCACACCACCGTTTACCCTACATGCACTTTGTCATCTGTGTGCCCAGCCCGCCCCAGGTGCTGACTCTCCCTGTCATTGTCTATGTTGTAGGAGTTCTTCCTCCAGAGGAGTCCCTCTATGCTGCAGCCTCTGGCCTTGCCCGTAGGGCTGAGCGTGCGCCAGGCTCTGGAGAGGGTTCTGAGGCTGCCCGCCGTGGCCAGCAAGCGCTACCTCACCAATAAGGTCCTCCCTGCACCCCTGCTCTGCCCCTTGCATGCTTCCTCTGCTCACCCTCCCCTGCCCTCCTGCCCTTAGAAACTGCTCTGGGGGTTTTACCTGGCGCTGAGGGGAAGTAGCAGGGGCAGGCAGCTACCCTGACAGCCTGGTCTCCCTGCTGCCCACCCTCTGAATGGAGCTCTTACCTGCATTGAGGAAAAGCCAGACCTCCCATTGCCCTGGGTCCCTCAGGGGCAGGTGCAGGAGCACAGACTCTCCCTGTCCCTTGCACTCTTGCCAACCCCACCGGTTTCCACAGGTGGACCGCTCCGTGGGCGGCCTGGTGGCCCAGCAGCAGTGTGTGGGGCCCCTGCAGACTCCTCTGGCAGATGTAGCTGTTGTGGCACTGAGCCATGAGGAGCTCATAGGGGCTGCCACAGCCTTGGGAGAGCAGCCAGTCAAGAGCCTGCTGGACCCCAAGGTCGCTGCCCGGCTGGCCGTGGCCGAAGCCCTCACCAACCTGGTGTTTGCTCTGGTCACCGACCTCCGGGTGAGTTCTCCCACGGCTTCTCCCCTGGAGCCCCTGGGGTTTCAGGACACTTCCATGTCCCTCTGTCACCCTGCATTTCACATTTGCAAGCTTCTAGTCCCACTGCATCCCTGGCCTCTCCACATCTCTCTTCCCCTCTAATGGCATGCCTCTCCCACCCCCAGGATGTTAAATGTAGCGGGAACTGGATGTGGGCAGCCAAGCTTCCAGGGGAGGGTGCAGCTTTGGCGGATGCCTGCGAAGCTATGGTGGCGGTGATGGCAGCCCTAGGTGTGGCAGTGGACGGCGGCAAGGACTCCCTCAGCATGGCTGCTCGGGTTGGCACAGAGACTGTGCGGGCTCCTGGTGAGGTGTAGGGGCCCCAGGGAGGGGAGGAGGAACTACAGGGCTGGGCTGGCAACTCATTCTTTCAGACTCCTTGCTCTGCAGGGTCACTGGTCATCTCAGCCTATGCCGTCTGTCCAGACATTACAGCCACCGTGACCCCAGACCTCAAGCATCCTGAAGGGAGAGGTATGGGTGTGGTCCCATCCCACTGGCTTGTGTTTTCTTTGCTTGGCCCCTGCTTTGTGAGTGCTGGGCCCCCACCATCTCAACACTGAGCTGTGATGTTTTCTGGGACTGATTGGGTGTCTCACCATATGCTGGGAACAGCAGTGCTGTGAACACCTCAGGGACGGGTCATCCTGAGCCATCCCCCTCTCCTCACCCCTCTCCGTCTCCCCAGGCCATCTGCTCTACGTGCCTCTGAGCCCTGGGCGGCACCGGCTGGGGGGCACAGCTCTGGCCCAATGCTTCTCCCAGCTCGGAGAGCACCCTCCCGACCTGGACCTTCCCGAGAACTTGGTGCGTGCCTTCAGCATCACCCAGGGGCTGCTGAAAGGTGAGTGAGGCCCCCGGGGGAGATGGCACACGGGGTGCCAGGCATGCCGTGGGTAGGGCCCGAGGGACTCCGATGGAGGATGTACCCTGGTTCCCCCGACAAGCTCACACACACTCTTGATGGACTGACTCTAGAAGGTGGGGCGGGGCTGTCAGGTTTGGGCCCTGAGGTTGCTGAGCTTTCTTCTTCCTCCAGACCGCCTTCTCTGCTCAGGCCATGATGTCAGTGATGGAGGCCTCATCACATGCCTGCTGGAGATGGCCTTTGCTGGAAATTGTGGGCTATGGGTGGACCTGTCTGTCCCTGGGGTTGATGGTAAGGAACCTGGGGTCTAGTCTCAGGCCTGGGCTGCCTTCTCCACCCTGCAGACCCCATCTCCAATATATTAAAGAGTGGAATGTCCTCCAACCCCCTTTCCCTGAGTCTTCCCCGACTAGCTCTTCTGTGCTGTCTCTCTGACAGCTGAACTGGATGGAACTGGCTGGCACCCACCATGTTCCTGACTGCACCCCTCTGAGTCCTCCCATCCCTGAGATGTTCATGATGAAACATCCTCAGTCCCTCCCTCCCAGCCCTCACCCTCCCTGGCCCCCACCCCGACTCCCTCGGCCCCTCCTGCATCCTCCTGACCCCCACCCTGACTTCCTTGGCCCTTCCTGCACCCCCCAACCCCTGCCCCGACTCCCTCGTCCCCTCCTGCATCCTCCTGACCCCCACCCTGACTTTCTTGGCCCTTCCTGCACCCCCCAACCCCCACCCTGACTCCCTCGACCCCTTCTGCATCGTCCTGACCCCCACTCTGACTTCCTTGGCCCTTCCTGCCCCCCCCGATCCCCGCCCCAACTCCCTTGGCCCCTCCTGCATCCCCCTGATCCCCCCATTGCTCTCCCAGTGCTGTCTGTGCTGTTTGCTGAGGAGCCAGGCCTGGTGCTGGAGGTGCAGCAGCCAGACCTGGCCCAAGTGCTGAAGCGTTACCGGGACGCTGGCCTCCACTGCCTGGAGCTGGGCCACACAGGCCAGGCTGGGCCCCACGCCATGGTGAGTAAGTGAGAGAGAGAGCGGTGTGCAGTGGACAGTCAGAGTGAGGCAGCTGTGGTCCCTCCCTCTCCCACTGTGGAGGGAGCCATCCCTTTTCTTAGCCCTTGGGAGATTTGTTCCTCTCCCTAGGTCCGGGTGTCAGTGAACGGGGCTGTGGTTCTGGAGGAGCCTGTTGGGGACCTTCGAGCCCTCTGGGAGGAGACAAGTTTCCAGCTGGATCGGCTGCAGGCAGAGCCTCACTGTGTGACGGAGGAGGAACAGGGCCTGAGGAAGCGGATGGGGCCCAGCTATTGCCTGCCCCCCACCTTTCCCAAAGCCTCTGTGCCCCATGAGCCTGGTGAGCGAGTGTGTGCAGAGGCTCCACGTCCTGGGTGCATTCAGCCTGGATGCCTGGGCCTGCCCTGGAAAAGGGGTCTGGGGAGTAGGGGTAGGGAAATACCTTTCTGGCCCAAAGACACTTATTTTCCCCCCAAGGTGGTCCCAGCCCCCGTGTCGCCATCTTGCGAGAGGAGGGCAGTAATGGAGACCGGGAGATGGCCGATGCCTTCCACTTGGCTGGGTTTGAGGTGAGCAGGGTAGGGGGCAGGTGGGGGTGGTGATCCAGCTTCAGCTGCATGTCCTCCCACATTTCCCGTCCCCATCTTCGCAGGTGTGGGATGTGACCATGCAGGACCTATGCTCTGGGGCAATTGGGCTGGACACCTTCCAAGGCGTGGCCTTCGTGGGTGGTTTCAGCTACGCAGACGTCCTGGGCTCTGCCAAAGGTCAGTGTGCAGGCATCTGCCCGCTCCCTTCCCCCACATTCCCAAAGAGGTGCCTTTAGCCCCCTCTTTCTGGGCTGGGGATTGGCCTATCACTTCACCAAGCTAGGAGAGAGTGGGCATGTTCATTCTGGGTCACATGCCAACAGAAGGCTGTTAATAAATTTTTTCATTTAAAAAAAAAATATATATATATATATTATATATATACATATATATAATATATACATACACGTATATATATAATATATATATTATATATCTATATATACACATATATATATAATATATATGTATATATATATTATATATATATGTGTGTGTATATATATATATATATATAGAGAGAGAGAGAGAGAGAGAGAGAGAGAGAGTGTTTCACTCTTGTTGCCGAGGCTGGAGTGCAATGTTGTGATCTCAGGTCACTGTAACCTCTGCCTCCTGAGTTCAAGCAATTTTCCTGCCTCAGCCTCCTGAATAGCTGGGATTGCAGGCATGCGCCACTGCACCTGGTTAATTTTGTATTTTTAGTAGAGATGGGTTTTCTTCAGGTTGGTCAGGCTGGTCTCAAACTCCCCACCTCAGGTGATCCGCCCACCTTGCCCTCCTAAAGTGCTGGGATTACAGATGTGAGCCACCTCAATTTTCTCGATTTTGGCCAGGCGCAGTGGCTCACGTCTGTAATCCCAGCACTTTAGGAGGCCAAGGCAGGAGTATTGCTTGAGGTAAGGAGTTCGAGACCACCCTGGCCAACATGGCAAAACCTTGTCTCTACTAAAAATACAAAATTAGCCGGGTGTGGTGGTTCACATCTGTAATCCCAACTACTCAGGAGGCTGAGGCATGAGAATCACTTGAACTCAGGAGACAGAGGTTGCAGTGAGCTGAGATTGTGCCACTGCACTCCAGCCTGGGAAACAGAGCAAAACTGTGTTTCATATATATATGTTTAAATTTTGGGGGCTGGACGTGGTGGCTCATGCCTATAATCCCAGCGCTTTGGGAGGCCAAGGCGAGTGGATCACTTGAGGTCAGGAGTTTGAGACCAGCTGGGCCAACATGGTGAGACCCCGTCTCTACTAAAAATACAAAAATTACCTGGGCCTGGTGGCGGGTGCCTATAATTCCAGCTACTTGGGAGGCTGAGGCAGGAGAGTCACTTGAACCCTGGAGGCAGAGGTTGCAGTGAGCCGAGATCCTGCTGCTTCACTCCAGCCTGGGCAAAAGAGTGAAATTCTGTATCGAGAGAAAAAAAAAAAAAAAGGAAAGGAGGGAAGGAGAGGAAAGGAAGAAAGAAAAAGGAAAATAAACAGAAGAGCAGTTGTGCCCCTTCATTCCCAATTCCCTTTTCTGAGGTCTTCATGTCTCACCCTGACTTCCCTATTCCCTACTAGGGTGGGCAGCTGCCGTAACCTTTCATCCTCGGGCTGGGGCTGAGCTAAGGCGCTTCCAGAAGCGGCCAGACACCTTCAGCCTGGGCGTGTGTAATGGCTGTCAACTGCTGGCTCTGCTGGGCTGGGTGGGAGGCAACCCCAGTGAGAATGCCACGGAGATGGGCCCTGACTCCCAGCCAGCCCGGCCAGGCCTTCTGCTACGCCACAACCTGTCTGGGCGCTTTGAGTCTCGCTGGGCCAGCGTGCGTGTGGGGCCTGGACCAGCTCTGATGCTGCGAGGGATGGAGGGTGCCGTGCTGCCCGTGTGGAGTGCCCATGGGGAAGGTCAGGCCAGAGGAAGGCTGGGGGAGGGCCTGAGGGTTGGGGCTGAGGGTGGACGTGAAGGACCTTGGCTCTCACCTCCCTCCTTTTTCTGTCCCAGGTTACATGGCATTTTCTTCTCCAGAACTCCAAGCTCAGATTGAGGCCAGGGGCCTGGCCCCACTGCACTGGGCAGATGATGATGGGAACCCCACAGAGCAGTACCCCCTGAATCCCAATGGGTCCCCAGGGGGCGTGGCTGGCATCTGTTCCCATGATGGCCGACACCTGGCTCTTATGCCTCACCCTGAGCGGGCCGTGAGGCCTTGGCAGTGGGCATGGCGACCCCCTCCATTTGATACCCTGACCACCTCCCCCTGGCTCCAGCTCTTTATCAATGCCCGAAACTGGACCCGGGAAGGGAGCTGCTGACTGGCCACAGGGGCTCACCTGGGCCTCATGGTTTTCCCCTGAGTGTGTGCTGCCCCCTCCCTCATGACCTTCAGGAGCACCCCATGTTGTTTCCAAAAGCATCTTGGACAGACAAGGACCAAAGTGCCAGAATCCCAGCTGACTCGATGGTCTGCTGCCGATGTTCCTTCCGCGGCTGTGTCTGTTTTCAGTTCTGCTCTAACACAGCCTGCCCCTTCTCGGCCCTGGAAACAGCATGTGGCTCAGAGAAAACAGCGACAAGGACAAGTCAGATGCCTGAGGCTGGAACAGGGGCTTCTGTTCCACACTTCACAGCACCCAGTGATCACCCGAGTGCCTCAGTTGCCTCCTTGGCTCTAAGGGATGTTTTACGCTCCCTTTTCTTATCATTGGGGTTTAGGGGATGCAGACAGATTCAGCAATAGTGTGCGGATCAGCTCCTTACCACCTCATTGTTCTCATCTGGACCAAAACTTTCTAGATTTCTCCCTAAGTTCCACACTGTGCTGAATGTAAAGAATTGTTGCTTGTGGAAGTTTCTCAGCATTTCTGGCTGTCTCGGGGCTGGCCTGGTGCTGGCCTCAGAACTTAGCATTCCTGATATTTGCTTCTAAATTAGCAGCCCTTTCTTTCTTTCTTTTTTGAGACAGTCTCACTCTGTTGCCCAGTCTGGAGTACAATGGCACAATCTCAGCTCACTGTAACCTCCACCTCCCGGGTTCAAGTGATTCTCCTCCCTCAGCCTCCCATGTAACTGGGAGTATAGGCGCACACCACCACACCCAGCTAATTTTTGTATTTTTAGTAGAGACTGGGTTTTACCATGTCGCCCAGGCTGGTCTCATACTCCTGACCTCAAGTGATCTGCCGGCCTTGGCCTTCCAAAGTGCTGGGATTACAGGCATGAGCCACTGCACCTGGCCCAGCAGCTCTCCTCTGAGAGAGGTGGTTGGTGCTCTCATCCCTAGATCCTAGACATTTAGTATGCTGGAATTCTACTATTCACTTATTCTATTGACTGTTGTTGATCAGTTATTATCACAAAGCACTGTCACCAGCCCCAGGGAGCTTATGTCTAATAGAATTAAAAATAATAGCTGCGGACGGCTGTGGTGGCTCACGCCTATAATCCCAGCACTTTGGGAAGCCAAGGCAGGTAGATCACCTGAGGTCAGCAGTTCAAGACCAGCCTGACCAACATGGTGAAACCCTGTCTGTACTAAAAATGCAAGAGCTGGGCATGGTGGCACATGCCTATAATCCCAGCTACTCAGGAGGCTAAGGCAGGAGAATCGCTTGAACCTGGGAGGCAGATGTTGCTGTGAGCCAAGATTGTGCCAGTGCACTCTAACCTGGGTGACAGAGTGAGACTCTATTTCGAAAAAAAAAAAATAGCTGTGTATAACACTTCCCTCAAGCCAAGCATGTGTGAGGCATATGTATCTGAATTAATTCTCACTAAAATTCACCAAAGTACTTGATAGCTCCTCCCTGCCTTTTTAATAAAGGATGAATTAAGGTTGACTGAATTGCCTGGGGTCACAGATGAGGGAGGCTGTGCCCATCCATACTAAATCTGCTTCCCAGCATCCTGCAGTCTCACTTCCTGGAGGCAGTGTATCTGGACTTCCTGCTGGCTGCTGGCTGCTGTCTGCTTCCTTTGCTGTTCAGTGCTTCCTTTGCTCACAGGACTGTGTATGGAGGTCCCTTCCTCATGAGTGTTCTGTTGTACAGCTTAAGTTGGTTGGCCTCCTAGAATGTTCACATCTTGATGAAAGGAGTTTCCCTGGGAATGGAGACTATAATCTCAGATCCCCGAGAGCATGAGGTCCCAGAGAGCTGGGCGGGGAGGCTGAGCACTTCTGTGTGCTCCTGGCAGAGTAGCCACCCTAAGAAGAAACTGAAAATAATGAAGCAATGTTAAATGATGGGTATGGGAAAAACTATTTCAGGTATTTTTCTCATTGCTTTGCAAACTGAGCTACCCTGAGCACTATGGGACTCCTCAGAATCATTTTTGGCAGTTGAATGTTCTTTCCTGACCCTTGGAAAGGATATGTATGTCTTTAAAATTTAAAGTGTCAAATGTACAATTTTGGGGCTGGTGCCAAGGCTTAGATATCAAGTTTATTAAGTGCTTGATGGCAAAATTCAAAGGATGATGTGTGAGGTAACCTCCTGGGTGGCTGTGATGGTAGATTCGTGGATTTTGAAGGGGGAGCAGTTTCTGATTTGGGTCCCAATGCCCAAGTAAGACTCGCCCTCCTCAGGCACTATGAAGACCAAATCCACTGGCTTTTCATTCAGTAGCCATATAACCCTGTCCTTGCTGACCCTAACCCTGCTCCATTCCCACCCACCCATTCCCACGGGCCCTCTGGTGAACCCTCCAGGCTAGCTTTCTGCCCCTCCTTGCCTTCATGGAAAACCAGCTATCCTCAGAGCCACTTCAGCCCCTCCAAGTGGTGCCTTTTATTCTCAAACCTCAACCTCATGTATCATCTTCCCCAGGCTAGGGAGTCAGGATCCTTGTACTACTGCCAGACTGTTCACCTAGTTCAAAGAAAGCCTTGGTCATTGTAGGCGTATGCCATTCACTATATCCTTTTCACCCACTGTGTTCTGCTGACTT
Organism: Sapajus apella; assembly: GCF_009761245.1. Lineage (NCBI taxonomy): Eukaryota > Metazoa > Chordata > Mammalia > Primates > Cebidae > Sapajus > Sapajus apella. The sequence continues at coordinate 24,919,731 of NW_022436952.1, read as the reverse complement.
CCCCAGCACTCCCTGTGGGAGAGGCTGCCAGTTGTTCTTCAATAATTGATTCCTCTCTAGAAACTGTTCTGGTGAGGCACGGTGGCTCCCGCCTGTAATTCCAACACTTTGGGAGGCCAAGGTTGGTGGATCACCCAAGTTTGAGACCAGCCTGGCCAACACAGTGAAACCCCATCTTTGACAAAAAAAAAATGTAGCTGGGTGTGGTGGTGTGCACCTGTAATCCCAGTTACTCAGGAGGCTGAGGCAGGAGAATCGCTTGAATCCGGGAGGCAGAGGTTGCAGTAAGCCGAGATTGCGCCACTGCAGTCTGGCCTGGGCGACAGAGCAAGACTCTGTCTCAAAAAAAAAAGAAAGAACGTACAATTCTTTCTTTAATTTCCTGTAATCCCAGCACTTTGGGAGGCTGAGGCAACTGAATCATAAGGTCAAGAGATCAAGACCATCCTGGCCAACATGGCGAAACCCCATCTCTACTAAAAATACAAAAATTAGCTGGGCGTGGTGAAGTGCACTTGTAATCCCAGCTACTTGGGAGGCTGGGAAGGCAGCTCTACTTGGAGGCAGGAGAATCGCTTGAAACTGTGAGGCGGAGGTCACAGTGAGCCGAGGTTATACCACTGCACACCAGCCTGGCGACAGAGCAAGACTCCATCTCAAAAAAAAAAAAAAAAAAGAATGATCCAGTATTTTAGCTGGGGTTGTGGCTGCTGAACATAAAGATTACATCTCCCAGCTTCCCTCCCAGTTATGATTAAATTGTGGCCAATGGGAGATAAAATGATGTATACAATTTCCAAGTGTTCTTACAAGAAGGATACATTTTTCTCTTTATCCATTCTGCTTCCTGTTGTCTGGAATGCAGATATTGCAGCTGGAAGTCCAGCAGCCATACTGAAGTAGCTTTGGGAATTGGCACCATATAGACCAACAAGATAAGAGGAAACGACTTGGGGGGGTGAGGTGGGAGGATCCATTGAGCCCAGGTGGTTGAAGCTGCAGTAAACTGTGATTGTACCACTGCACTCCAGCCTGGGCAACAGAGCAAGACCCTGTCTCAGGAAGAAAAGATAAAAGGAGGCCGAGTGCGGTAGGTAGCTCACGCCTGTAATCCCAGCACTTTAGGAGGCCGAGGCAGGTAGATCACAAGGTCAGGCGTTCCAGACCAGCCTGGCCAATATGGTGAAACAATATTGTCATTCAAATTCTTGTTATCAGGTCAAATGAAGGAGATTGGCCCTGTGTAAGTGGAAAGGCAGAGAGAATCAGTAAGTGTCCTTTCTTTCTTAATTTAACATCTGCCTAGCAGCCAACAGGGCCCTTCAGTTGCACAGAAAAAGACACAACACTGAAATAAGCATATGTTACTGTCATCCTCAGTTGCTGGAAGGAGCACTACTGGCTGGGGAGGCAGCAGGCAGGGGCTAAGCACAGAGAAGGAGTGTGGGTGAGAGCGTCCAGATGGGGTCACCTGGTGGGGGCCACCTGTTTTAGAGAGGTTCCCAGCCAGGGCACCCTGTGCTCTCCAATAAGCCAGCCCATCAATGGGCTTCCCTCTGAACTGTGTCTGGGACACTGCCCAAACCAGAACATAAGTAATGGAGAAAGGCTGGAAAGAAGTGGGGTGGGCATCAGTCAGTGGTGAGCCTGGTGAAGGAATGTCTTCCACGGCAGCTGGTCAGTCAGTATCCTGGGGCCTGGCTCCCAACCCACTCCCAGCACCTGCTGTATGTAAGACCCTGTGGTGGTGGAAACCAAATAAACCTTCTGTCATTGGACACTTGGGGGCAGCAAACAGCAAGACGGTAGAGACCTGAGACCCGCTGCAGTGGGGCCCAGGTCTTGGCATCTTGTGGGGCTTCAGGAAACCTTTCCGTGTGAGCAGCCCACTGAGAGTGCCTGCGACATTGGGCCATCCTCCCGCAAGCAGGAAGGGCTTTGTGCAGCTCCCTCTGCCTGGACAGGCTGGAGACAAAGCACTGTGAAACAGCCCTGCCCATACTGTCACTCAGGGAACGACACTGTCAAGGACCTCCTCCTGGAGGGCACGCATGAGGGATATAGACTTGGAACAAGGGACTTCAATCGAGGGGAAGCTCAGGGTGCCATGGAGCACATAGCAAGGGATGTGGCCCAGACTTTTGGGATCAGGGAAGGATTCTCGGAGTGGGCTGAGACCTGAAGGATGAGTAGCAGTTTGTTATATAAAGGCGGGTGGCACTCTAGAAAAACAACGACCTTTGCAAAGCCGCAGAGGCGAGAGGCCTGGTAAGGAACTAAACAGAGGGGAGTGAGTCTGTCTGGAACATCAAGCATAATACAAATGGGAAACGGGACAGGCAGAATCAAAGGTCTAACAGAACAGGAATCTGGACTTGATTCTAAGAGCAATGGAAACCATTTGGATGGGTTTATACAGCAGATAGACATGAACAACTCTGCATTTTTGAGAAATCACTCTGCAGAGGTGGGAGGCAGGAGAGGACATGGGAGTCCGAGGAGAAAGCTACGCAGTCTTCAGGCAGAAACAATGCTAGCCCGGACTAGGGTAGTGGCAGTGGAGATGGTGAGAAGTGGAAGAATTAGGGGGCTACTAGGAGATAGAATCACCACGAACGGCCAGGCATGGTGGCTCACGTCTGTAATCCCAGCACTTTGGGAGACCGAGGCGGGCAGATCAGGAGGTCAGAGTTTCAGACCAGCCTGGCCAACATGGTGAAACCCCTAAAAATACAAAATACATTTTAGTCTCTACTAAAAATACAAAATTAGCTGGATGTGGTAGCACGTGCCTATAGTACCAGCTACTCAGGAGGCTGAAGCAGAAGAATTGCCTGAACCCAGGAGCTGGAGGTTGCAGTGAGCTGAGATCGCACCACTGCACTCCAGCCTGGGTGACAGAGCGAGACTCTGTCTCAAACAAACAAACAAAAAATCAACATGAACTGGGTGCTGGGAAAGAGGGATGGGGAGAGAGGAGACAATGACGATGCCCATGCTTCTTGCTTGAACCACTGGGTAGATAATAATGTCATTACCTGTGATAGGGACATGTTTGGGAGGAAGATGATGTGCTTTGCTTAGGATGTGTTGTTTGAAATGTCAACGAGACATGTAAGTGGAGGTATCTAGGAGGGAGTCAGAAGAGATCTGGGATGGGCCGGGCGCGCCGGCTCACACCTGTAATCCCAGCACTTTGGGAGGCCGAGGCAGGCAGATCGTGAGGTCAGGAGTTTGAGACCAGCCTGACCAACATGGTGAAACCCTGTCTTTACTAAAAATACAAAAAGATTAGCCGGGTGTGGTGGTGCATGCCTGTAATCCCAGCTACTCAGGAGGCTGAGGCAGAAGAATCAATCACTTGAACTGGGGAGGCAGAGGTTGCAGTGAGCTGAAATTGAGCCATTGCACTCCAGTCTGTGTGACAGAGCAAGACTCTGTCTCAAAAAAAAAAAAAAAACCAAAAAACCAAAAAAAACGAAGAGGTCTGGGATGGAGATGAATATTTGGGAAGCACTGGTATGTGGATGGGTAAGGTTATCTACGGGGAGTGTGCAGGGCCTGGTAGCCCAACATTTAAGGGGTTGACAGAAAAAGAGGAGGCTGAGAAGGAATGGCCAAGACTAACCCAACAGTCTAACCGGTTAAGCAGCTTCCCACTGCCCACGGATCCGAGTCAACAGAAGGGATTAGGAAGCAGACCTGTTCACCACAGCTCCTCTCTCCCCTACATCATTGCCAAATGTAGTACAGCAGCCCTTCCCACTCCCAAACATCTCACCTGTGGAAAGTTACAAGGAAGTGGTTTTGGCTAAATAAAGCAGATGAAAAGAGCTAAATTATGTGGTGCTTTGGAGGCTGAGACCTCGTGGACTCCCAAGAGGGATGGCACCTTCTAAGAGGTTCCAAGGGATGAAGCAAGAGGCAGTTCCACTGGGTTTCAGAACAGGGATCCTGGCCTGGCTTGTTGCGGAGGATGAAGCCACTCCGTCTTGGATGCTGATCTGCCGTGTTATCCTCTGGTTAACCCCTGTTACTGGGAATGCCTCTAAGATTGCCACTTTATCTACTGTGACCTTAAATCCTGATCTTGGGTAGATTCACATAGCATTCTGTGTCTTTCCCTGAGGAGTTGACTTCAGTAGTGCCACACGTTCCTGCTGAAGCATGTATACCCTTCCCCTATGGCGTATCAGCCCTGGGACTCAGGGGTGACTGACTGGCAGCTGCTTTTCTTCTGTTTCTAAGTCACTATTAAATGTTTCTTTCTGAGAAACTGGATACGTCAGTCTCTCTCTCTCTCTCTCTTTTTGAGATGGAGTCTCACCCTGTTTCCCAGGTTGGAGTGCAGTGGTACAATCTCAGCTCACTACAACCTCTGCCTCCTGGGTTCAAGTGATTCTCCTGACTTGGCCTCCCAAGTAGCTGCGATTATAGGTGCCTACCACCACACCCAGCTAGTTTGTATTTTTAGTAGAGATGGGGTTTCTCCATGTTGGTCACGCTGATCTCGAACTCCTGACCTCAGGTGATCCACCCACCTCAGCCTCCCAAAGTGCTGGGATTACAGGCGTGAGCCACCATGCCTGGCCTCGGTCTCTTTCTGCAGCGTCTCAGCTCCCTTGGCCTTTGGGTAGGTTTGCACAGACCAGTGGTAGATGAGGAAAGTCCTCCTCCCCTTGTCTATGTCATGCTTCTGTCTCTGCAGGGGGCCCATAGGATTCTGAAGAGCTGTGATGGAAGCCCCACCTTGGCTCTCCCCCAGACTCAGGACAGGCCACCAGGGTTGCTATCCGTCACCACACACCACCTCTCCCATTTGACAGTGTCCAAATTGCCTCCTCCTCCCACTTCTAGAATATGTGTTGAGAGACAGGCATGAGACGCAGGAGGGTGTGTGTCTGTGGAGAAGTCAAAACTAAAGGTTGCCAGAATCCAGTTGGAGGAATATGTCACTCATCGGGAGGATGGTGGGTCCGTGTGCTGTTAGCTGGCTCCGGGCATGGGGTCCTTAGGGAGAAACGTTATGGAGCACTGGCATGTGGACGGTGATCCCTGCTGCACTGGCACTGATGATCCTATGCTGAAAAGGATGAATGACAGAATCGGAGGAATTGGACTCCATTGTTGGGAGCTAGGGGACAGAGGGTAAAGTGCCCAATCTTGTGACTTAGCAGCAAAGAACAAAGGCCCCCTCTCCTCTTTGCCTTAATTACAGCCAAACCCTCCAACTCCCTCTTTCTGTCTTGGTGTCTCCATTCTTCTTGGCCAGGCTTCCATCTCGGAACCCACTCTTCATCTTTCCCCCCTACCTTGTGCATTGCCCCCATATTATTGTTTCCCTTCCGCGTTGCTCATCTGGCTTCATCTCTCCCTGTCCTAACTGCAACAGCTTGGCGCAGATTCTCATCCCCCACACGCACTGTACAAGTTTGGTGCTGACCACCAGAGTTAGTGTCAGATCCCACAAGTAAAGGTCTGAGTCTTCCACAGACTGCCCTCACTTCAGACACTAGCCACAAATCTTAAGGGTCCCAGGGTCAGCCACACTTTGGCTGACTGGCTATATATTCAGAAATTCCCACAATCCCCACAGGTTCAATAATTCACTAGAAGGGCTCACAGAACTCAGAGAAGCACTAGACTTATGATTGTGGTATTTTGTGTTGTTTTTTTTAAGACAGGGTCTCGCTCTGTTTCCCAGGCTGGAGTGCAGTGGCGTGATCTCAGCTCACCGCAGCCTCCACATCTTGGGTTCAAGCAATTCTCTTGCCTCAGCCTCCTGTGTAGCTGGGACTACAGGCACACGCCGCCATGCCCAGCTAATTTTTTGTATTTTAGTAGATAAAGAGTTTCACCATGTTGCCCAGGCTGGTGTCGAACTCCTGACCTCAGGAGTTACCTCCTAAGGTAGTTCAGTACCTCCTACCTTAACCTCCCAAAGTGTTGGGATTACTCCTGATCTCAAATGATCCACCTGCCTTGGCCTCCCAAAATGCTGGGATTACAGGTGTGAGCTACCGAGCCCAGCTGGTATTGTGGTTTTATTATAAAGAATATGAATAGGTGGCTGGACATGGTGGCTCATGCCTGTAATCCCAGCACTTTGGGAGGCCGAAGCAGGCAGATCACTTGAGGTCAGGAGTTTGAGACCAGCTTGGGCAAACATGGCAAAACTGTGTCTCTACTAAAAATACAAAAATTAGCCAGACATAGTGGTGCATGCCTGTAATCCCAGCTACTCAGGAGGCTGAGGCAAGAGAATCACTTGCACCCAGGAGGTGGAGGCTGCAGTGAATTGAGATTGCACCACTGCACTCCAGCCTGGGCAATGGAGTAAGGCTCCGTATAAAAAAAATAAATAAATAAATATGTATAGGCAAGGTTGGAACAGGTCCCAGAGTCTAAGCTTCCGTGGGGCCTCCTGGGGAGTCAGGGCATAGCACCTACTGGCACATCAATGTGCTCACCAACCAGCAAGCCCCACTGAACTTCAGTGTCCAGAATTCCTACTGGGGTTTTATTGGGCTGATATCAACTGGGCCAAAGCTCCAATCCTCTAATCATGGTTGATCTTTCTGGCATGGCCCTCCCCCATCCTGATTCGTGTACTTAGCATAACCTCTGTAGGGGCCCACCACCAGTCACATCATTAGTATAAACTATTAGGGCCTATCATGAATAATAAAGAACTCCAACAACGGGAAATTCCACAGATTTAGAGTTTTTCAGGAAAAAAGTACAAAGGCCAATTAGGTTTTTTTTGCTTGTTTTTTTTGAGACGGAGTCTTGCTCTTGTCACCCAGGCTGGAGTGCAGTGGCAAGATCTCGGCTCACTGCAACCTTTGCCTCCTGGGTCTGGGTTCAAGGGATTCATCTGCCTCAGGCTCTCAAGTAGCTGGGACTACAGGCATGCACCACAACCTCAGCTAATTTTTGTATTTTTAGTAGAGACGGGGTTTCACCATATTGGCCAGGCAGGTCTTGAACTCCTGACCTCAGGTGATTCACCCGCCCTGACCTCCCAAAGTGCTGGGATTACAGGTGTGAGCCACCATGCTCAGTCTTTTTTTTTTTTTTTTTTTTTTTTT
>NW_022436952.1:24894143-24907640 GCF_009761245.1 Sapajus apella | reverse complement strand
TTCCTTCCTTCCTTCCTTCCTTCCTTCCTTCCTTCCTTCCTTCCTTCCTTCCTCCCTCTCTCTCTCTCTTTCCTTTTTTTCTTTGCCTCACCTCCTCCTCCCTCAATTTTCTTTTTTGTTTTTTGAGAAAGAGTCTGGCTCTGTCGACCAGACTGGAGTGCAGTGGTGTGATCTTGGCTCACTACAACCTCTGCCTCCCAGGCTCAAGCCATCCTCCCACCTTGGCCTCCCAAGTAGCTGGCACTACAGGCATGTGCCACCATGCCCAGCTAATTGTTTTTTTTGTTTTTTTTTTTTTTAATAGAGACAGGGTCTCGCTTTGTTGTCTAGGTTGGTCTCGAACTCCTGAGCTCAAGCAATCTGCCCACCTCGGCCTCCCAAAGTGTTAGGATTATAGGCGTGAGCCACAGCACCTGGCCCATGCCTGTAATCTCTTTGAGAGGCTGAGGTGGGAGAATGGCTTGAGCCCAGGAGGTTGAGGCTATAGTAAGCCATTATCGTGCCACTGCACTCCAGCCTGGGTGATAGAATGAGAGCCTGTCTCAAAAAGAGTGAGAATAAAAATAACAATAACATTGTGCCGAATAGGTGATCACAGGCTTCACAAAATTGCCAAAGCAGTCCACAGTAGAAAAAAAGATGAAAACCCCTGCTTAATAGAAACATTCATTGCCCTACCTCTCCTCAAAGGGATGTTTGCCTTTGGGTGCTGTGCCGTCTCTCTGATCTGAGTCCATCTCTTGGTGCTCTAAAGGGGAGAGTCTCTGGGACTGTTGTCTCCAAAGCAAACAACTGCATGAATTGCATGCAGGGCACTGGATAAGGGACTGTCCCAGGTGTACAGAATCAGTCAGTTGCAGGCCTACTTGCAACGAGTGTGCTGACAGCCAGTCATCCCCTGTCATTCTCCTGAGAAAAGTGGCTGCTGGCCATCTCTCTACTGAGATTTGTCCCCTGATACTCATCATCCTAGCTGCAGCCAGCTGGGCCAGAGATCTCCCTTGTGTCTGGGTGGTGGCCTGAGGAGTGGCCAGGCAGGAGTGCCTGCCAAATAGGTACTTTCAGATTGAATGACAACTCATTGACCCAATTAGATCCTGTCCCTTGGGAAGTTGGAATTTGAACACTTGAGGGAGTCAACAGTGGGCAGGGCCAGCAGAAGTGATGGGCACAAAAAAAGAGGTGAAGGGAGAAGGGGAACTGGAGCCAAGTGTGGGAATTTGCCAAGTGAGGGTGGCCTTCCACCCCATTCATCCAGAGGAGGTCTGGCTGAGCACTCTGTCACTTCTATTTCCTACCACCCGGAAGAGCCCGTCTAACTCCTCCCGCAAGAACCCACAGAATTGTGGAGGGCCAGGAGTCCCCAGCTGCACAGGGCTCATGGCAGAACAGAGACATGCCAGATACCCAAAATGACTAAGTTGGGGGTGCTTTTTTCTCAGTCTCCCTGACCTAGTGTGACCTCCTCTGGACCCATGTAATAGGCCTCCACACCCGCTTATGGCCAGTGCAGGAACCCTGTTAACTTCTATGTCCTTGTAGGTCCTTTTCCAAGGACTCCACCTGCTTGACTGGTCCCAAAGCAGCCAGAGCTGGTATTGCCCCTGGTGGGGAATAGGGGTGGAGAGCAGGCTGGCAGGAATGGGGAGGGAGGGACAGAGAGCTCTGTTACTCATTATCCCAGAGAAGCAGCATGGGGTGAACCCCTCTGACCTGGCTCCTTTTGTTTCCCATGGCTGGGTTCCTTCTCTCCTTCTGGAGCCTGTAAATGCCCCTGCTCTTTCAAATTCCTCACATATCAAACGTATTCTACTCTCTTTATCCAGAAATAGGTTCAGACTCAACTACATACATTATCTCATTTCTTCCTAACAGCATTTTATTTTATTTCATTTTTGAGATGGAATCTTGCTCTGTTGCCCAAGCTGCAGTGCAGTGGCTCAATCTCGGCTCATTGCAGCCTCCGCCTCTTGGGTTCAAGTGATTTTCTTGCCTTAGCCTCCCTAGTAGCTGGGATTACAGGAACTTGCCACCACGCATGGCTAATCTTTGTATTTTTAGTAGAGATGGGGTTTCATCATGTTGACCAGGCTAGTTTCAAACTCCTGACCTCACGTGATTTGCCCACCTTGGCCTCCCAAAGTGCTGGGATTACAGGCCTTAGCTACGGCGCCTGACCCCCTAACAGCATTTTAGAGATGAGAAAATGAGACTCAGAAGTCTGATAGCTGTAGTAAGAAATGAGGAGTCAAGCTCCTTCGTGTTCACTACAAAAACCCTGCATCCCTATTTCGCAGCTCCCTGCCGCCCATTCCCATCCTACCCTCCCTTGCCAAACTGATACACTTGCTTTCCCTAAAACATGTCCTCTCATCTCCAAGTTTCTGCTCCTGATGTTCCCCCAGCTAGAATACCCCTAGGATGTCCTACTGAATTCTCTGAGTCAAACTTTAAGACTCAAAGTGTGAGCCAGGCATGGTGGCTCATGTTTGTAATCCCAGCACTTTGGGAGGCCAAGGCAGGAGAATCTCTTGAGACCAGAAGTCCAAGATCAGCTTGGGCAACACAGTGAGACTCCATCTCTTAAAAAAAAACCACAAAAATTACCTGAGCATGGTGGTGTGTGCCTGTAGTCCCAGCTACTCAGGAGGCTGAGGCAGGAGGATGGCTTGAGCCCACAAGGTCAGGGCTGAAGTGAGCTACAACTGTACCATTGCAGTCTAGCCCTGGCAACAGTGAAACGCCTCTCAGAAAAACAAAAAAGGACTCAAAGTGTGCTCCACTGTTCCTTTTACACTTTCACTGAGGCATCAGGGGCTGTGTCCTAAATGTCTTTGAATTTCCAGTCCTTCACGTAGGGCCTGGCAAGGTAAGAGACCAATAAATATGTGCCCTTTGGCTTCATTTCACTCAATCATTAGGGTCCAGAGGTATGGTCAGCACTTGGAACCCTCAAGATCAGAATCCTCTTGCCCAGTTCTTGGCTGGGACATAGGTGACATCTAGAATCCATGAGGGTATGGGTGATCTCCTGGGTTCCAGACACCTGCACTGAGTTTTACTCAATCACTCAACAATATGTATTAGGTCTGTTACGCTCCAAACACTGTGCCAGGTGCTGGGGATCAAAGATGAATAGAGAAATTAACTGGAAGGATATAGTGAAGCTAAAGCTTTAAGAGCACAACAAATCTGTAAAAGAAAAAGAAAAGAGCATTTAATCTGTACTTCTGCACAGGTGTGCGGAACTGGGCGTGGGGTTGCACCCGCCCAGGAGCATTCCCAAAGCTAAGATTTGAGGGGGATTAGATTTCTAATACCCAGGTTGGGTCTCACTTTCAGGAAGGTGTGAGACCAGAATCCTAACCTGGACCCATTGTTCCCCTAATTCCCAGCATCGGATCTGTGAATTAGCGGTCTGGGTAGCAGCCCATTCGTCGTTCAGAGGCCCAGAACACTGTAACTATTCTTTCCTGACTCAAAAGACCCTACCTACACGTCGGACCCTTTGACAAGCATCTGCCCCTCAGGAGGGCCTCGGGCGACCTTCTTGGAAGGTGTGACCACTTGAAAAGGAGGCCAGGCACAGTGGCTCTTGCCTGTAATTCCAGCACTTAGGGAAGCCGAGGCGGAAGGATCGCTTGAACCCAGGAGTTTGAGAACAGCCTGGGCAAGATAGGGAGACATCGCCCAACCCGTCTCTACAAATAATTAAAAATTTAGCGGGGCCTGGAGACGGGAGCAGGAGCTACTCAGGAGGCTGAGGCAGGAGTATCGCTTGAGTCCTGGAGGTGGAGACTGCAGGAGTCGTGATCGTACCACTGCGTTCCAGCCTGGGCGACAGTGAGACCCTGTCAATCAACCAATCAGTCAAGAGGAGGCTGGCGGGAGCATGCTAGTGACCACCAACCCGAGGTCCAAACCGCAAGCCAGACCCGGCCGTCCTGCCTGGCGTCCTCCAAAGAGCGCGGCTTCCGGAACAACGCCACTGAGCCGCGCCCCCAGGGCCCCGGCGCCGATTGGCCAGAGCGAGCGCGGGGCGGAGCCAAACCTTAAAGGGTCCGGGAGCTAAGCCAGACTGGGCTGTAGGGGGCAGCTGCGAAACCCAGGGAGCCGATGCCACGTGACACAATGTGGACTTCTTTTAAACCTTTCGAATGCCCATAACCTAGCCTCAGGCCCATGGAGCCCACGAGAGACTGCCCGCTGTTCGGGGGCGCCTTTTCCGCCATCCTCCCCACCGGGGCCATTGACGTAAGGTGAGACGGCCTGAGCGCCCAGGGGCGGCTGACTGGGTGGGTTGTGGGAAGAGACCGGGGTCAGCCAGGGTCGGCCTTGCCTCACTCCAGTGACCTCCGACCGGTCCCGGACAATCAAGAAGTTTTCTGCCATCCCGTGACTGACCAGAGCCTGATTGTGGAACTTCTCGAGCTGCAGGCCCACGTGCAGGGCGAAGCGGCTGCGCGGTGAGGGAAAGGCCCCGGGCTGGCCAATGGCAGGGCCGGAGCAGGGGCAGTGGGCGCGGCCCGCGGCCGACGGTTAATCTGGGCGGTGAGACCACGCAGGGGCAGGGAGCGAAGATGCTCCTGGGGAGGTGGCTAGAGATGTCCCTTCCTGACCCTGTTTCCCCACTCCAGGTACCACTTTGAGGATGTTGGTGGTGTGCAGGGGGCTAGGGCTGTCCATGTGGAGTCTGTTCAGCCTCTCAGTTTGGAGAACCTGGCCCTAAGGGGCTGCTGTCAAGAAGCCTGGGTCCTCTCTGGCAAGCAGCAGGTAGCTAAGGAAAACCAGCAGGTGAGGGCCCGTGAGTGTGCAATGTCCTGGAAGGGCGAGGGGGGCGGCACCAGAGATCCAGGTAAGCATCCTGACTCTGATGCCTATAGGTAGCAAAGGAAGTGACACTACATCAGGCCTTGCTGCGGCTGCCCCAATACCAGACTGATCTCTTGCTCACCTTCAATCAGCCCCCGTAAGGAGGAAGAAATGGGCGGGTGTTCATGACTGGGTTCCCAGGAGAATCGGGCTGGGAGGGACAGAACAGGGAGACTCACTGGTGGGGTCCTCCAAGGAAGCAGGAATGGGCCAGAGGTTTGGGGACACTGACACTCAGGTCCTCTGGGGAACAGGAATTGGCAATTTCCAAACCTCAGGACTGGATGATGTTCTCTCTCCATCTGTTTCCCCACCCCAAGCGCCGACAACAGGTCATCTCTTGGCCCTGAAAATCTGTCACCTCCACCCTGGAGCCTGGGTGAATTTGAACAGCTGGTGACCAGTCTGACCCTTCATGATCCCAACATCTTTGGTTCCCAGTAAAGGCACTGAAGCATTGCACGATGTTGCTGAGGACTTGGGGACTTGGTTCTGTGAGGGGGAAAAGAGGTTGAATATCTGGGTTCCTCTTATTTCTTCCCTGTGCATAAACGTAAGACAATCCCTTTTCAGAATAAACTTGCTTTATAATCAACATAATCTCTGTGCCTTTGATTCTAACAGGACGCCTGGGTCCCCCCAATTCCCTTTGGTTTTGGAGGGAGGAGTTTAAAGCTGTGCATGGGAGCAGGAGGGACTCAAGGGTGACAATGGAGAGAGGGAGGAAATACACTTTGGAATGACTGGCTCAGTCCTGAGAGAGGGGTGTGAAGCGTACAGGGCATGGGTAGGGAAGGTTTAAAGCAACACCCAAGGAAAGGAGGGAAACTCATCTCTTGTGATTGAACCCTGAGAACAGACGGGGAGTGGGGTTGGCTTTCCCCCATGGATGGATGAAAGGTCGCCTAATCAGTAGTTACTAGACATAGTGGTGGAGGCACAAGTGGCCAAGGAGTGCTGATGTGGTGGAGTGTGCGAGAGAGGCTGTTATTTAGCATATGTGTAATAGAGGGAGCGCAGCTGGTCCCAGAAGAAGAGGGAGAGGATGGTGTGGGGGCCAAGGCGGAAGTAGGAGGCACCTATACCCTTGTACATGCCAAAAATGCCCTCGGTCCGAGCTGTCTGCAGCAGAGCGTCCAGTATCCCCCGGTACATGAGGCCCTGAGAGCACGTCGGAAAGGGAGGGAGAGCACAGAGAAGGAGTTTGTCAGAGCCCATCAGAGGCCACGCCTCTGCGGGCTATGTTTTAGGCTATCCCACCGGCACCCTCAATCTGCCACCCCCATCCCCTGCTTCCCTGCCTGCCTCCCAGAGCACTTCCTTACCTTGCCTTGTGCATTTGTGGGCTGGTTGTAGAGCCTTGTGCAGGCCACATCAAAGGGTGCCATGGCCAAAACCACTGCAATGCCACTCACCATGGCAGCCACCAGAGCCAATTTCCAGCTCTGGGGAGGAAAGATCTAAGGGGGTGGAGAGGAAGAGCATTGTCAATCAGCCAACCATTCCATCCCAAGGACAGGACAGTCCCTGCCCTGTGGACACAGATGCTGGTAACTCAGGGAGCTTCCACTGCACCACTTATAACAGTGGAAAAACACTGAGAAGGAGGAAGGCCAGGGTGCCCTGAAGGCTCAGGTACCCCTTCTGGGAAGAAGTGACAAGAGAACTTAGGGAAGGGTCTAGAGTCAGTGACCTCCAAGCCCTCCTGCCACTCCCTCACCTTTGAATGTTAGGCACCATCCCCTCCAGGGCCCAGTGCAGCTTGCCCTCCCATTCTCCCCTTCCCGAAACAGACCCACCCATTTCCCAGGCAGTACCTCCCACTGGCTCAGGAGGTCCTTGGTGGATGAGAAGGTGCACAGCTGGGTGGAGGAACCGATGATAACTCGGGGCAGGCCGCCCAGAGCCCCACGCCACAACCCCACCAGACCATGTTTCTGGCCAATCTCGGTTAGCGCTTGAAACATGCCCTAGTGTGGGGAAGACCAGGGGGTGGGGTTCAGTCACCCCAGTATCAGGGGCTGCCACCTCCTAACACTGCCAAGGATGGGTCCTTAACAGGAACCTGGTGTCTAGACAACAGTTCAGTGTGGGCTTAGAGCCAGAATGTGGGCCCTTGGTTGTCTTGCCACCCCATTGTTCCTCCCTGGCCACCCAAGAACTGGGGCGGGATGTATGGAAGTAAGGACATTCACAGGCCAGGAGAAACAGGCAGGAAATTAGAGGAACTGGAGTACATGTTGGAAAGAGGCACCAGGTACAGTGGCTCACTCCTGTAATCCCAGCACTTTGGAAGGCCGAGGCAGGTGGATCACCTGAGGTCAGGAGTTTGAGACCAGCTTGGCCAACTTGTGAAACCCCGTCTCTATTAAAAATACGGAAATTGCCGGGCGCGATGGCTCACACCTGTAATCGCAGCAGTTTGGGAGGCCGAGGTTGGCAGATCACCTGAGGTCAGGAGTTCGAGACCAGCCTGACAAACATGGTGAAACCTCATCTCTACTAAAAATACAAAAATTAGCCAGGCGTGCTGGTGTACGCCTCTAATCCCAGCTACTCAGGAGACTGAGGCAGGAGAATCACTTGAACCCGGGAGGCGGAGGTTGCAGTGAGCCGAAGTTGCAGTGAGCCGAAGTTGCAGTGAGCCATGATCGCACCACCATACTCCAGCTTGGGTGACAGAGAGAGACTCTGTCTCGAAAAGAAAAGAAATAGCTGGGCATGGTGGTGCACACCTACAGTCCCAGCTACTTGGGAGGCTGAGGCAGAATCGCTTGAACCCAGGAGGTGAAGGTTTCAGTGAGCTGAGATCCACTGCACTTCACCCTGGACAACAAGAGAGGCTCTGTCTAAAAAAAAGGAAAGAGGGTCTGGGTAGGCTCCAGGGGCAAAATGGGATGGAACTGATGGGTTGGGCAGAGCAGTGGCTGGGGTTGGAGCGTGGGTGCAGGCAGAATGCTAGAGGGGGAAGAGAGAGGATGCTCAGGGACTTTGGCAGACTTGGGAACCCTCACCTGATGCTTATACTGGTGCCCTACAGCAATTTCTGAGGCTGCCTGTGCCTGCAGATGTGTCTTCACCTGGGAACAAGAGAGTATCACAGCCTTTGCCCCAGTGGCCATCCTTCTACTTCAGACCCAAATGTCTGACCCCCTCACACTTCCTCTAGGGTGTTCAGCAATGAATATCCTTTTAATCTGATAATGATTGCTGTTCCCACTTAACAAATTGGTCGTGAGACTCTGTCTCTTGGCTCCAGCCCCGGGAGGATGTATCTCCCAGCGCTACAAGACACCCCACCCCCTCCATATCCTCCTTCCCTTGGGGCTAGCAGTGGGGGGTGGAGTGGTTGGAGAGTGGTAATATTTCCTCTAAGACTGTTCCTGTTAGACAAGACCTGGGTGTCCAGCCTGTCATACCAGCTCATTCCCAGGCTGGATCTCCAGCCACCACTTCTATCAGGCTACCCATCAGATTTTGGGCAAAACTTGCACTTTATTCCCCAATCCCTATAGGGGGTATCTGGTTGACTTTGGAGAGACCACTGTCCCTGAAACTCACACCCTGAGAATGAGACCAGACTGCTTCTGCTACAGAACAGACTACTGCTCTTTTGCTCTTAGGAGCACTGAGCAGGGCCTAGTCTTAGCAGCCTCAGGCTCTTGACCCTTCACTTATACCAGACAACTCAAAGGGGCAGACGGTGAGATTGTAATTCTGTGATGCCCAGGATCTTCCCGATCCCTACACTACCTGATGTATGTTATTTAAATTCCTTATCCTCCCCCGTACAAATCCAACCTCAACATCAAGACATAATAATAAAAGCAATGCTACCAAATGCTTACTATCTGCCAGGATTCCCACTAGTGCTTTCATGTGTACTTCATTTGTCTCCCTCAGTCCTCCCAATAATCACACAAAAAGGGCACTACAATGATCACCATTTTACAGATGTGGCAACTGAAGCTCAACATTTAGTAATTTTCAAAGCCAGGATTTTAGTTTCAGAAAGGCTGATTCCAAAGCCCACAATCTTAATCAATACATTCAATTATGTCCATCGGATGGCTGTATATAGGACAGATCAGAAGACTCCAAAGCCTGACAGCACTTTCCTGATGCCTTTCCCTGATTGCAGTGGAGCAGCACCCTGCCACCTATGCCCCTGGGAAAGACCAGGTTCCTATCCTACACCAAAGGATCTGCCCTGAAGGTCCCAGGCAAGAGCCCTCTTCTTACCATGTAGATGGGGCTCCCCAAGTAGGCTCCCATGACCCCAGCCATGGCCCCAGCTGCTGCGCTGCGGGCAGGACTGTGGGTGCCTTCGGCTGTGTGCAGGTAGCCCCCAGCCTCAGCCAGCCCATAGGTGCCCAGTCGGATGCCATTCATCAGGAACTGGTATATGAGGGCAGGGGCCAGGCCTTTCTGCAGGGCGGCCAGGCCATCCACCTTGCCGATGGTGATGAAGGCATGGAAGACATTTCGGTAGTGCCGCTGGTACGTGCCAGGGGCCTTCAGTTCTCCCTGCAACTGCATCCTGGTCTTCACCACCTCAAGGGGATTGGTGAATACACAGGCGCCGCAGGCTGCCAGGCCACTCATCAAGAAGTCCATGGTGGGATAGCTATAGCAGGAACTGGCCCAAGAGTAAGAAAGTCAAGATGGGTGGCAGAAAGGGGAGGTTGGAAGACAAGGGAAGACCTGTTTCAGCAGTACAGGTTGCAGAAGGTAAGAATTTAGGTTTTCAGTCAAGGGTTTCAGGGTCAAATGTCAAGTGGTCAAACGTCAGGTGGGATCTGTGAGTCAGGAGCTGGCAGGGAGGGAAGAGGGAAAAATTTGGGAGACTGGTGAGAAGGCTATAGCAGAGCCTTCCTTGTCAAGGGATCTGAGGTCAAGGAGGAGCAAAAGACAGAAGGCTGCAGGTGGAATGGCTCAGGATGGTGGGCGACGGGGGCAGGGGAGTAGAGGAGGGAACCGCGGAGTTGGGAGATGGAAGCCAGGGAGGCAGGAGAAAGAAAGCCAGCAGGTTAGAGAAGAAAAGGATCCGGGAGAAGAGCCGGTGATTTCCTCGGGACAGCAACGAGATCTGGATCCGAGAAAGTCGGGACTCTGGCCAGGCATGAGCGTCCCCATGCAGCCTCCGGAGCTCGCAGCAGCTTCAACCTTGGGTAACCTGCGGAGGCCGGGCCGCCACACTCCAGCCACTGGAGCGCGGGCCAATGGGGAGCCTCCGAGAGGCACAGACGAGACCCTCAGCCAATCAGCGCCGAGCCGGCTCCGCGGCCAATGGGAGGCGCTCTCAGGGCTCGGGTCCCCAGAATCTCTCGGAGGCAGTTGGAATTAACTCTCCCGGCCCCGCCACCAGCGCACGGCCGCCGACTCCGGCTCCGGAAAGGGGTCCCGGGGCGCGGGGTTTTTGTCATTGGCAGGGAAAAGAGATTGAACCCTGGGTTCCCGAACGTACACAGAGGCCCAGCGCGAAGGCAGCAGTCCCCCACTGGGGTGCTGGGACCGCCCCTCGGGTGGGCGGACGGCTCCCTCCTTTATCTTCCTACCCCGGGTCGTGACTGGGTGAAGTCGCCTAACATCAGGGCGGCGCCCGGCTCAGTGCCGGCGCCAGAAGAGCCCGGAAGCCGCTGCCCGGCCCCCGGGGGGAAGAGGGACACACCTGCGCGGCGGGACCTGTCTCCTGAGGCTGGGTGGTGCAGCAGGTTCTAGCGCCGGGGCGTGGCTGGCCGCGGGCGCCAAGGGAGGCAGGCCTGAAGATGGAGGAAGGAACTTGGTTAAATACTTACGCTCTTTTGCGCCTCACAGCAGCCGGGTGGAGACCGCAGCGCAGGCCTCCGCAGGGCTTAGGTTGCAGAAAGCCAGCAGGTAGTGGGAGACCCTGAAATTCTAGACTCCTGTCTTTGCTCATGAGTTTCCTAATGGTTAATCACAGAAGAACTTCCGAGAAAGAGTATTGGGGAAGCTAGCTGGGAAGGGCCAGCTCAGGGAGAAGGGTTAAAGGAGGCAGGGAGACAGGGGATGTCATCTGGGAGCAAGGAAGAGGCAGAGGGCCCACTTGTGTGAGAGGCCACCAGACTTAGATTCCCTTTTCAGTTCCAGTGGATCTTACCAGCTGGATGGCCTCGGGGAAGTTACTTAGCATCTCAGGGCTCCCTTGCAAAATGAGTTACAATATGTACTGCGCGTACCTGAAAGTGTTGGTCTTGTACTCGGTGGGCAACAATCAGGTTTCTTTTTTTTTTCTTTTTTTTCTTTTTTTGAGTCGGAGTTTCGCTCTTGTTGCCCAGGCTGGAGTGCAATGGCGCAATCTCGGCTCACCGCAACCTCCGCCTCCCGGGTTGAGGCAATTCTCCTGCCTCAGCCTCCTGAGTAGATGGGATTACAGGCACGCGCCACCATGCCCAGCTAATGTTTTGTATTTTTAGTAGAGACGGGGTTTCACCATTTTGACCAGGATGGTCTCGATCTCTTGACCTCGTGATCCACCCGCCTCGGCCTCCCAAAGTGCTGGGATTACAGGCGTGAGCCACCGCGCCCGGCTAACAATTAGGTTTCTTGAAAAGAGCTGTCAGACCTCTGGGCCCGCTGCCTGGAATGCCCTTCCCCCACTTCTTGTGGTGCTCTCCAAGTCATGAAGCTTTTTACAAATTCTCCACAGTCACTCTCCTTTGGTTAACGATTTTTGTTGTTGTTCGTTTTTGAAACAAGGTCTCGCTCTGTCACCCGGGCTGGAATGCAGTGGCATGAACACAGCTCACTGCAGCCTTTGACCTCATGGGCTCAAAGGATCCTCCAGCCCCAGCCTCCGAAGTAGCTAGTAAGGGGTCCCCATCTACGCCCCAAGAGAGGGTTCTTGGATTTCCTGCAAGAAAGAATTCGAGGGGAATCCATAGAGTGAAAGCAAGTTTATTAAGAAAGTAAAGAAATAGGCCGGGTGCGGTGGCTCACGCCTGTAATCCCAGCGCTTTGGGAGGCCAAGGCGGGCAGATCAAGAGGTCAAGAGACCGAGACCATCCTGGCCAACACAGTGAAACGCCGTCTCTACTAAAAATACAAAAATTAGCTGGGCGTGGTGGTGTGCACCTGTAGTCCCAGCTACTCGGGAGGCTGAGGCAGGAGAATTGCTTGAACCCAGGAGGCGAAGGTTACTGTGAGCCGAGATCGAGCCACTGCTCTTCAGTCTGGCCACAGAGCAAGACTCCGTCTCAAGAAAAAAAGAAAGAAAGAAAGAAGGGCCGGGCGCGGTGGCTCACGCCTGTAATCCTAGCACTTTGGGAGGCCGAGGTGGGTGGATCACCTGAGGTCAGGAGTTCAAGACCAGCCTGGCCATCATGGTGAAACCCCATCTTTAAAAATAAATAAATTAATAAATAAATAGGAAAGAATGGCGCCTGTAATCCTAGCTACTCGGGAGGCTGAGGCAGATAACTGCGAGGCGGAGGTTGTAGTGAGCCGAGATTGTGCCAGGGCAACAGAGCGAGACTCCATCTCAAAACAAAGGAGGCCGGGCACGGTGGCCCACGCCTGTAATCCTGGCTCTTTGGGAGACCAAGGCGGGTGGATGACCTGAGGTCGGGAGTTCCAGACCAGCCAGATCAACAGGGAGAAACCCCGTCTCTACTAAAAATTCAACATTAGCCGGTCGTGGTGGTGAGTGCCTGTAATCCTAGCTATTCAGAAGCTGATGCAGGAGAATCGCTTGAACCCGGCAGGTGAAGGTTGTGGTGAACCGACATCGTGACATTGCACTCCAGCCTGGGCAACAAGAGAGAAACCTTGTCACAAACAAAAAAAGAAAAAAAGAAAGAAAAAAAAGAATGGCTACTCCACAGGCTGAGCAGCCCCAAGGGCTGCTTGGTTGCCCATTTTTATGGTTACTTCTTGATTATATGCTAAACAGAGGGTAGATTATGCATAAATTTTCTGGGAAAAGAGGTGGGCAATTCCTGAAACTGAGAGTTCGACCATATAGGGTAAATTCCTGGCATTGCCATGATATTTGTAAACTGTCATGGCGCCAGTGGGAGTGTCTTTTAGCATGCTAATATATAATTAGCATATAATGAGCTGGGAGGATGACCAGAGGTTCCTCCTGTGGCCTTGGTTTTGGTGGGTTTTGGCCACCTTCTTTACTGCAACCTGTTTTATCAGCAAGGTCTTTTTTTTTTTTTTTTTTTTTTGAGCCGAATTTTCACTCATGTTACCCAGGCTGAAGTGCAATGGCGCAATCTCAGCTCCCCACAACCTCCGCCTCCTGGGTTCAGGCAATTCTCCTGCCTCAGCCTCCTGAGTAGCTGGGATTACAGGCACGCGCCACCATGCCCAGCTAATGTTTTGTATTTTTAGTAGAGACGGGGTTTCACCATGTTGACCAGGATGGTCTCGATCTCTTGACCTCGTCAACCACCCGCCTTGGCCTCCCAAGGTGCTGGGATTACAGGCTTGAGCCACCACGCCCGGCAGCAAGGTCTTTATGACTTATATCTTGTTTCGGACCTTCTATCTCATCTTGTGACGTAGAATGCCAAACTTTCTGGGAATGCAGTCAGTAGGTCTCAGCCTTATTTTACCCAGTCCCTATTTGATTTTTTTTTTTTTTTTTTTTTTTTTTTT
>NW_022436952.1:24768271-24894043 GCF_009761245.1 Sapajus apella | reverse complement strand
GCAATGGCGCAATCTCGGCTCACCGCAACCTCCGCCTCCTGGGTTCAGGCAATTCTCCTGCCTCAGCCTCCTGAGTCGCTGGGATTACAGGCATGCGCCACCATGCCCAGCTAATTTTTTGTATTTTTAGTAGAGACGGGGTTTCACCATGTTGACCAGGATGGTCTCGATCTCTTGACCTCGTGATCCACCCGCCTCGGCCTCCCAAAGTGCTGGAATTACAGGCGTGAGCCACCGCGCCCGGCCGGCCCAGTCCCTATTTGAAATGGCTCTGGTTGAAATGCCTCTGACAGTACCACAGGCACATGCCACCATGTTCAGCTAATTTTTTTTTTTGGTAGATACAGAGTCTCACTATGTTGCCTAGCCTGTTTGCAATTGTTTACTTTCTGACTTCTTCATTAGACTGGGTCTCCCTGGGGGCCAGCTCTGAGTTAGGGCTATCTCACCAGTTTGCTGCTAAGTCTTTGAGCCATAGGACGAGGCAAGATGAGTATCCTCTGGGAATAGAGAGCAACATAGAGCAGATGATGGGCTCCTTACCTCCTTAGAAGGAACTCTCAAAGGGTCTCCCAAACATTTCTAAGGAATATTCCCCAAATGCTACCAGCTGGGATGAGATTTTGTCAATGTTTTTGTGATATTGTGCTGGCCTAGAGCCAGAACCAGAGCAAAACTATTTTATAAAATGCAAAACTGTTTTTAGATAAGTTGAAATGGCTGCCCCATTCTCCTCACAATAACTGCTAGCCTTGGCTACTGTAAATAAAACTGCTAGTTTGCTTTGCAAACTAGCCACTATGTAAAGCTGCTTACCTTTTCTTATCAGTAACTGCCAGAATTGCTAGCCTTTGCTTACCGGCAATTGCCAGACTAAGCAGCCCAAGCTAGTTCCATCCTGGCTCCTGTGACTTGTAATAAGTAACTAAGGTCTGTGATTTCCACCTTAACCAGATAATGTGTAAACAAATTTTTTTTTTTTTTGAGATGGAGTTTCACTCTTGTTACCCAAGCTGGAGTGCAATGGCACGATCTCGGCTCACCGCAACCTCCGCCTCCTGGGTTCAGGCAATTCTCCTGCCTCAGCCTCCTGAGTAGCTGGGATTACAGGCACGCGCCACCATGCCCAGCTAATGTTTTGTATTTTTAGTAGAGACGGGGTTTCACCATGTTGACCAGGATGGTCTCGATCTCTTGACATCGTGATCCACCCGCCTCTGCCTCCCAAAGTGCTGGGATTACAGGCTTGAGCCACCGCAAATGTTTATCTTGACTTCTGTAAACCACTTAAGTAACAAACGGAATGACAAAAGTCCCCTGGCCCTTGGAATGTCCGGAGACCCCCACCCTTATCTCTGTAAATTACCAGGAGGTAATTTACAGAATCCACTAGCCCTCGGAATGTCTGAAGCCTTTTCATCCCCATCCCCGCCCCTCACCCCACTCCCAAGGTGGTTTTTCGGGTATAAAAAATCATGGCACCCTCCTTTTGCCACCACAGGTTGGAGAGACGTGAGTCCTCTGTGGTCGCCGGCATAATAAATGACCCTGAAATCTGGCATACTTTTGTCTTGTGGTAACTTTCTACGCTCCGTTCAAATACAACATTTTAAACCTTGAGTTCACACGGGGCATGGTGGTGTGAACCTGTAATCCCAGTACTTTGGGAGGCCGAAGCAGGCGGATCACCTGAGGTCAGGCGTTTGAGACCAGCCTGGCCAACATGGTGAAACCCCATCTCTAATAAAAATACAAAACTTAGCTGGATGTGGTGGCATGTGACTGTAATCCCAGCTACTCTGGAGGCTGAGGCAGTAGAATCGCTTGAATCCAGGAGGTGGAGGTTGCAGTGAGCCAAAACTGTTCTACTGCACTCCAGCCTGGGCAGCAGAGTGCAAGACTCCGGAAAAAAAAAAAAAAAA
The DNA here is from genome assembly GCF_009761245.1 of Sapajus apella. Classification (NCBI taxonomy): domain Eukaryota; kingdom Metazoa; phylum Chordata; class Mammalia; order Primates; family Cebidae; genus Sapajus; species Sapajus apella. The sequence goes on along the minus strand of NW_022436952.1, from coordinate 24,892,121 downwards.
AAAGAAAAGAAAGAAAAAGAAATCTAAATTCTCTAGCCCTAAACTTCCTAAACCAGAAATTCTGGACATGGGGCATGGGCACTCTGTTTCACTAAGCCCTTTTTAAATCTTTAACACTAGATGCCCTGGAGATGGACATCTTTTTTGTTTTGTTTTGTTTTGTTTGAGCCAGGGTTTTGCTCTGTTGCTCAGGCTGGAGTATAGTGGCATGATCACGCCTGGCCTAAGATACACATCTTTGAAGGTGTTAATTTTAAAAAATAAGTTTAATTTTTAGCTGGGCACAGTGGCTCATACCTATAATCCCAGCATTTTTTTTTTTTTTTTTTTCTGTTGAGATGGAGTTTCACTGTTGTTGCCCAGACTGGAGTGCAATGGCACGATCTCGGCTCACCGCAACCTCTGCCTCTTGGGTTCAAGCAATTCTCCTGTCTCAGCCTCCCGCGTAGCTGAGATTACAGGCATGCACCACCATGCCTGGCTAATTTTGTACTTTTAGTAGAGACAGGGTTTCTCCATGTTGGTCAAGCTGAACTCGAACACACAACCTCAGATGATCCGCCTGCCTTGGCCTCCCAAAATGCTGGGATTTACAGGCATGAGCCACTGCACCCGGCCCTATAATCCCAGCTATTCATATTTAGGTGACTGAGGCAGGAAGATGGCTTGAGCCCAGGAGGTTGAGGCTGCTGTGAGTTATGGTCATATCACTGCTCTCCAACATGGACAACAGAGTGAGACCTTGTTTCAAAATAAATAAATAAACAAAAATAAGTTAAAATTTTAGAACAGTTTTCTTTCTCTCTCTCTTTTTTTTTTTTTTTTAAGACAGGGTTTCACCATGTTGGTCAGGCTGAACTCCCGACCTCAGGTGATCCGCCCGCCTTGGCCTCCAAAGTACTTGGGTTACAGGCATGAGTCACTACGCCCAGCCTTTAGAACAGTTTTCTAGACCAAGCCTCATGGTGCATGCCTGTAGACCCAGCTCTTTGGGAGGCTAGGGCTGGAGAATTGCTTGAGGCCAGGAGTTTGAGACTAGCCTGATCAACACAGACCTTATCTCTACTAAACCAAACAAATCAAACATTTTCTGACCACCTTAATTTTATGAACATCTTTTTTTTTTTTTTTTTTTTTCTTGAGATGGAGTCTCAGCTCAGGCTGGAGTGCAGTGGCACAATCTCAGCTCATTGCAAACTCTGCCTTCTGGGCTCAAGCAATTCTCCTTCCTCGGCCTCCTGAGTAGCTGGGACTACAGGTGCATGCCACCATGCCGGCTAATTTTTGTATTTTTAGTAGAGACAGGGTTTTACCATGTTGGCCAGGATAGTCTCAATCTCCTGACCTCGTGATCCTGCAACGTCAGCCTCCCAAAGTGCTGGGATTACAGGTGTGAGCCACTGCAACTGGCCATTTTTTACGAATATCTTGTGCAGGAAATTATAAAAGTATTATGAGAGTTCTCACACATTCCATATCCTCCACATCCAGTTTTTTTCTATTATTAATATAGCATATTAATAATATTGCCCAGGCTGGAGTGCAGTGGCACAATCTCGGCTCACTGCAACCTCTGACTCCTGGGTTCAAGCGATTCTCCTGCCTTAGTCTCCTAAGTAGCTGGGATTACAGGCGTACACTACTGCACCCGGCTAATTTTTGTATTTTTAGTAGAGACAGGATTTTGCCATGTTGACCAGACTGGCCTGGAACTACTGACCTCAGGTAATCTGCCTGCCTCCGCCTCCCAAACTGCTGGGATTACAGGCGTGAGCCACCTCGCCCGGCCTGGAGTCCTTTTATATGGGATATTGTCTCTACTTCCACAATATTTTTTTAGCCATTTATTTAATCAGTATGGGCTCATGGATATTTATACTTTGGATTAAAATCCAATATGCTTCATATATTCTTCCAGTATACTTATCTAGCTAACTTTGTTCTAGCTTTGGCCTTTGAGAGCTCTTTCTGTTGGCTCCCATGTCTCTTTGACATACAGAGTTTTGCTCAAGTTGCCCAGGCTGGAGTGCAATGGTGCAATCTCGGCTCATAGCAACCCTGGGTTCAAGCGATCCTCCTACCTCAGCCTCCCCAGTGAAAGTTTTTAGTTTATTAATCTTCTTGTGAAAAATCCACAATGGCCATAGATAATGTCATTGTAGCACCATTACTCCTTCAGCTTTTTGCCAGCACCAACACTGGCCTTTGCAGTCCCCCTGAGTTTCTTTATTCTGCTCTTGTCTTCCTTTCTTTGTTTTCTTGAGGTCTTTTTCTTCTCATCCAGGCATGTCTTGCAAGTTAACATTTGGGTTCATTTTTCATTGCATAATCCAGTGAATCATAAATCATGCCAAAGCCAGTTGTCTTGGCACCAAAAAATGAGTTCTGAATCCAAATACAAAAACAAGGCCAGATGCGGTGGCTCACACCTGTAATCCCAGCACTTTGGGAGGCAGAGGTGGGCAGATCACCTGAGGTCAGAAGTTTGAGACTAGCCTGGCCAACATCGTGAAAGCCTGTCTCTACTAAAAATATAAAAATTAGCTGGGTGTCGTGGCAGGCACCTGTAATCCCAGCTACTAAGGAGGCTGAGGCGGGAGAATCCCTCGAACTCAGGAGGGGGAGAGTGGAGTGAGCCAAGATCTCGCCACTGCAGTCCAGTCTGGGCAACAGAGGGAGGCTAATTCTGGGAAAAATAAATAAATAAATAAATAAAATAAATATTAAATAAATAGCCGGATGTGGTGGCTCACGCACTTTGGGAGGCTGAGGCGAGTGGATCATGAGGTCAAGAGATTGAGACCATCCTGGCTAACATGGTGAAACCCCATCTCTACTAAAAAAAATACAAAAATTAGGCCAGGTCTGGTGACTCACACCTGTAATCCCAGAACTTTGGGAGGCCAAGGTGGGTGGATCACCTGAGGTCAAGAGTTTGAGACCATCCTGGCCAACGTGGTGAAACCCCTTCTCTACTAAAAAAAAAAAAGCTGGCATGTGTGGTCCCAGCTACTAGGGAGGCTGAGGCAGGAGAATCACTTGAACTCTGGAGGTGGAGATTGCAGTGAGCTGAGATCACGCCACTGCACTCCAGCCTGGATGACAGAGTGAGGCTCCATCTCAAAAAATAAAAAATAATAAAAATAAAAATAAATAGCCAGGTGAGGTGGCTCATACCAGTAATCCCAGCACTTTAGGAGGCTGAGGTGGGCAGATCACCTGAGGTAGAGAGTTTCAGACCAGCCTGACCAACATGGTGAAACCCCATCTCTACTAAAAATACAAAAATTAGCTGGGCATAGTGGCGGGCGCCTGTAATCCCAGCTACTCAGTAGGCTGAGGCAGGAGAATCGTTTGAACCTGGGATGCAGAAGTTGCAGTGAGTCAAGATGTGGCTACTGCACTCCAGCCTGGGTGACAGAGTAAGACTCCTTCCGAAAAAAAAAGAAAAAGAAAAAAGACAAATAGGGCTGGGCGCGGTGGCTAACGCCTGTAATCCCAGCACTTTGGGAGGCCAAGGCGGGTGGATCACGAGGTCAAGAGATCGAGACCATCCTGGTCAACATGGTGAAACCCTGTCTCTACTAAAAATACAAAAAATTAGCTGGGCATGGTGGCGCGTGCCTGTAATCCCAGCTACTCAGGAGGCTGAGGCAGGAAAATTGCCTGAACCCAGGAGGTGGAGGTTGTGCTGTGCCGAGATCACACCATTGCACTCCAGCCCGGGTAACAAGAGCAAAACTCCGTCTCAAAAAAAAAAAAAGACAAATAAATAAAAACTTATAATCAGGCCGAGTGCAGTGGCTCATGCCTGTAATCCTAGCACTTTGGGAGGCTGAGGCAGACAGATCACAAGGTCAAGAGATTAAGACCATCCTGGCCAACACGGTGAAACCCCATCTTTACTAAAAATACAAAAGAAACCTGCATGTAGACAAGCATGTTAAAAAAAGAGAGACAAAAAACAAATACAAAGAAAAATTAGCTGAGCATGATGGCACACACCTGTGGTCCCACTTACTAGGGAGGCTGAGGCAGGAGAATCGCTGGAACTTGGAAAGGGAGGTTGCAGTGAGCTGAGATTGTGCCACTGCACTCCGGTCTGGGCAACAGAGTGAGACTCTGTCTCAAAACAAACAAACAAACAAACAACCTTATAATTAAGCCCAAGATCATCTAGATTTTCTCCCGTGTTTTCTTCTAGACGTGTTATAGTTTTACTTTTTACTTTTAGGTTTATAATCCATTTTGAGTTAATTTTTGTAAATTATGTGAGGTCTGGGTTTGTTTTTTTTTCCTCTTCTTCTTCTTCCTTCTTCTCTTTTTTTTCAGACAGAGTCTTGTTCTGTTGTCCAGGCTGGAGCGCAGCAGTGCAATCTTGGCTAACTGCAACCTCTGCCTCCGGATTCAAGCAATTCTCCTCTGGAGTAGCTGGGGTTACAGATGTGTGCCACCATGCCTGGCTAATTTTTTTGTATTTTTAGTAGAAACAGGGTTTCACCATGTTGGGCAGGCTGGTTTCCAACTCCTGACCTCAAGTGATCCACCTGCCTCAGCCTCTGAAAGTGTTGGAATTACAGGCATGAGCCACCGTGCCCTCCTCCTCTTCCTTTTTTTCCTTTTCCTCTTCCTCATCTTTGTCCCCTTCTTCCTCCTCCTCCTCCTCCTCCTCCCTCTTCCTCCTCCTTCTCCTCCTTCTTCTTCCTCTGCCTTTGATCCTTTGTAAAAAAATCAGTTTTCAATATTTGTGTGGCTCAATTTCTGGGCCCGCTTTTCTGTTCCCTGGATCTGCATCTAGTCTTTGACCAGTATCATACTGTCTTGATTTATTGTAGGCTGTTATCATTTTTTCCCGGGTGTGAATGTCCTAAGTCAGATTTGAGAGGAGTTGTATAGAAAACATAAAAGTCCCCAGGTGTCTGAAAGAAGGGGTGGTACCGCAGAGAGGGAGGCAGAAAGACACCCAGGCTTGGAGGGCAGGGGACTGCATTGCTTTTTTTTGAGATGGGGTCTCACTATGTTGCCCAGGCTGGAGTGCAGTGGCTATTCACAGGCACGATCCCCCTACTGATCAGCATGGGAGTTTTGACCTGCTCCGTTTCTGGCCTGGGCCCGTTAACCCCTCCTTAGGCAACCTGGTGGTCCCCCTCTCCCAGGAGGTCACCATATTGATGAGGAACTTAGTGCGGACACCAGATCAGCATAGCTCACTACAGCCCAGAACTCCTAGACTCAAGCGATCCTCCAGCCTCAGCCTCCCGAGTAGCTGGGACTACAGGCACGCGTCACCATGCCCGGCGGGCTATGTCTTTCTTGCCTCCTCTTTGGTGGCCTAGACACTGATGGGTTCATTTTGGCTGCTGACCCTGCACCTGAAGTGCTCAGCCTCCACCTAGTGGCGATGTGGAAGAATAGTCTGTGTGTATCCTCACCTGGACCAAAACCTGTATAAATTCCCAGAACAGCAGGGCACGGTGGCTCACGCCAGGAATCCCAGCATTTTGGAAGGCTGAGGCGGGTGGATCACAAGGTCAGGAGTTCAAGACCAACCTGGCCAACATGGTAAAACCCTGTCTCTACTAAAAATACAAAAATTAGCAGGGTGTGGTGGTGGGCGCCTGTAATCCCAGCTACTCGGACGACTGAGGCAGAAGAATTGCTTGAAACCGGAAGGCAGAGGTCACAGTGAGCAGAGATCCTGTCACTGCACTCCAGCCTGGACAAGAGCGAAACTCCACTTCAAAAACAAAACAAAACAAAAAGTTCCCAGAGCAGGCCAGCTTTTTCTTACTGCCCCGTCCTGATTTATCCCCCATCACAGGCAGGCTATCTACATTAACAGCTTTCTGGGCAGAAATGAGGCCCTGGTGTTCTGTGCTCCATGGAAGATTATACTGGACTTCCAAGTCTTGGTCCTACTGGAGGCAGTTGAACTCAACACTTCTTTTATTTGAAGCTCCCTTTATGGCTGGGCGCAGTGGCTCACATCTGTAATCCCGTCACTTTGGGAGGCCAAATCAGGAGGATCATGAGTTCAGGAGTTTGAGACCAGGCTGGCCAACATGGTGAAAGCCCATCTCTACTAAAGATACTAAAAATTAGACTGGTGTGATGGTGGGCACCTGCAATTCCAGCTACTCGGGTGGCTAAGGCAGGAGAATTGCTTGAACCCGGGAGGTGGAGGTTGCAGTGAGCTGAGATTGCACCATTGCACTCCACTGGGCAATGGGGCGAGACTTTGTCTCAAAAAAAAAAAAAAAAAAGCTACCTTTACAAAAGGGATCGTTTTGGTGTTGTAAGTGATAGAAATCCAACCCACACTAGCTTACCAAAAGGGAACTCACTGACTCATACAACTGAAAACTCCAGACACAGATATGACTTCAGGCCATCAGAATAAGGCACTCAAATCTGTCTCTCTCCACCTCTGCCATATATTTGGTTTTACTCTCAGGCCACCCCATTGATGGCCACTAGTAGCTCTAGGCCCGTATTCCACCAGTTTAGCATCCTCAGTGGAAATGTAACTGCCCAGTGGGCTCTTCCTGTCCTCTGTACAAATAAAGACCACGGCATTGTCTGTCACGGTGGCTCACACCTGTAATCCCAGCACTTTGGGAGGATGAGGCAGGTAGATCACCTGAGGTCGGGAGTTTGAGACCAGCCTGGCCAACATGGAGAAACCCCGTCTCTACTAAAAATACAAAATTAGCCAGTTGTGGTGGCGAATGCCTGTAATCCAAGTTACTCAGGAAGCTGAGGCGGGATAATCACTTGAACCCAGGAGGTGGAGGTTGCAGTGAGCTGAGATCATGTCATTGCACTCCAGCCTGAGCAACAAGAGTGAAACTCCGTCTCAAAAAAAAAAAAAAAAAAAAAAACCACAACATTGCAGTACAGAAAGAGTTTAATTGACATGAGATCTGCCATGCCACATGTGAAACTGAATGAGTTATTACTCAATCTCCCGGAAAATTCAGAGATTGGGGTTTTTGATAATTTGGTGGGTTGGGGGTCAGAAAGTGGGGAGTGCTAATTGGTCAGGTGGGAGAAGAAATCATAGGGAGTTGAAACTCTCCTCTTTTACTGAGTCAGTTCCTGGGTGGGGGCACTAGATCAGCCCGTTTATCCATCTGGGTGTTGCCAGCTGATCCTCTGAGTGCAGGGTCTGGAAAATATCTCAAGCACTGATCTTAGGTTTTACAACAATGATGTTATCTCCAGGAACAATTTGGGGAGGTTCAGAGTCTTACAGTCTCTAACCCAAATTTTTTTTTTGAGACAGTCTTGCTCTGTCACCCAGGCTGGAGTGCAGTCACACTATCTTGGTTCACTGCAGCCTCTGCCACCCAGGTTCAAGTGATTCTTGTGTCTTAGCCTCCCAGGTAGCTGGGACTACAGGTATACATCACCATGCTGTGGGTGGGAGACCCAGCAAGTGCTGAGGCAAGGGTCTGAAGCCTCAGCCTGTTCCATATGAATACAGAACTAGAAAAGAATTAGAGATATACTTACATAGTTATTCCTATATATAATCATGAATAATCACATAGTTATTCATATGTAATCACAGAAATATATATACTCAATATAATCTTTTAATCTTACTAATGATTATCAGGTTATGAAGCCTGGAACTGAGGTGACATTATGAACAAAGTGATCCTAAGGCAAAATGCTCTAAGTCCTCTGTCACGCCCGCATCAGGGCTGCTGGAGGGTGCCTCGGCTGTGCAGCAGCGGTAGCGCTGGGAAAGCACCTGCTGTTTAGTCAGCTAGGGAAGGAGATGTCCAAAACGTCCGAGACATCTCCTTTCTTGGGGAGTGAGGCGAAAACTCCACTTCTCCAAGCTCTTGTGGTAGGCCTGATGGCTCAGGGAGGCCCGCAGACATCCGGGGGCTTAACTGTCTCTATGTGATGCTGTGCTTCAGCTGCCACGTTCCATGTCTACTTTCATGTTCTGCTTCTGCACCTGGTCCCTCCTTTTCCTATAAGATAGAATCAGTAATAGTAACATAAATCTTAATGTCTTTGTTCTTTCTTGACAAGTATGAAGAAGTGCTGATGCATTAGGTTTTCTCTTCGCCTTGGCTACTTGAAAGACCTGAGCCCCTATCTCCAAGATGTGATTTACCTGACTCTATCACTAACCACCATTACCTCACCCTACCTACCCTGCCCCCTGCTTTGTATTCAGTAAAAGTCAGAGTGTGCAGGCACTCAGGGCCACTGCTGGACTCTGCGCTTTGGTTGGCAGTGGACCCCCTGGCCCAAACTCTTGTTTTCTCTTTCTCAGTTCCACAGTTTCTTGACTCCGAACCAGTAGAGAGGGGCTCATAGGACCCTGTAGTGCTGGACCCCACACCATGCCCAGCTAATTTTCATATTTTTAGTAGAGATTTTTCTCCGTGATGGCCAGGCTGGTCTCCAACTCCTGGCTTCAAGTGATTAGTCTGCCTCAGTCTCCCAAAGTGCTGGGATTATGGGCGTGAGCCACCTCTCCCGGCCATAACTTCTAATCTTATAACTAATTTGTTAGTCCTGCAGGAGTAATCTAGTTCCCAAGCAGAAAAGGGGTTTGTTTTTGGAAAGTGCTGTTATCATCTATGTTTCAAAGCTAAACTATAAACTAAGTTCCTCCCAAAGTCAGTTCTGCTCATGCCCAGGAATGAACAAGGACAGCTTGGAGATCAGAAGCAAGATGGAGTCAGTTAGGTCAGCATTCATTGAACTAATTTTCTCATTTATGATTTTTGCAAAGGTGGTTTCAGAAAGAACTTTTTGGTTATTGCTGAATTTGGCCATTTGGGATGAGAAGGATTGGGTTTTTGTTTCTTTATTTGTTTGTTTGCTATTTGAGACAGGGTCTCACTCTGTTGGCCAGGCTGGTGTGCAGGGGTGTGATCACAGCTCACTGTAGCCTTGACCTCTTGGGTTCAAGTGATCCTGTCACCTCATCCTACCAAGTAGCTGGGACTATAGGTATGGGCCATCATGCTCAGCTAATTAAAAAAAAAAAATTTAGAGACAAGGATCTCACTCGGTTGCCCCCAGGCTGGTCTTAAACTCCTGGGCTCAATCTGTTCTCCCACCTTAGCCTCCCAAAGTGCTAGGATTAGGTATAAGCCACCGCATGGAGCCTGTTTGTTTTTTGCGACAGTCTCCCTCATCATCCAGGCTGGAGTACAATGGTGTGATCACAGCTCGTTGTAGCCATCTTTCTTTTTTTTTTTTTGAGACAGAGTTTTGCTCTTGTTGCCCAGGCTGGAGTACAACATTGTGATCTTGGCTCACTGCAGCCTCTATCCCCAGGTTCAAGTGATTCTCCTGATTCAGCCTCCCAAGTAGCTGAGGGATTACGGGCACCTGCCACCGCGCCTGGCTAATTTTTTGTATTTTTAGTAGAGACGGGGTTTCACTATGTTGGCCAGACGGTCTCAAACTTCTGACCTCAAGTGATCCGCCCGCCTGGGCCTCCCAAAGTGTTGGGATTACAGGCATGAGCCACCTCACCTGGCCTTATATGGTGATTTTTATAAATCTGAAAAGTCGTTGTTTTCATCTTTGTTTTGGGCAGTGGGCCCAAGGTAGCCTCTTTGTCAGGAAGGTTAGAATATTCTCAGTATGGCTCTAGGGAGCTTTCAGCTACTCCAAAACATGCTCTCCTGTCTTTGGTAGTGGGGGAAATTTCTTCCCAACAGATAGACAGATGAAAACCTCCAGGTGGTGGGGAGAGGAAGAGGAGATAAACCCAGACCATATCGAGAGGACAAGGGCAAGGTCCAGGAGCTTGCCCAACCATCTCATTCCTCTTCTCTTCCCCACTCTTGAGACCTCACATCCCCCCTTCAGGTCTGGAGCAGTTAATGCAGTGCCAAATGCCATTCATGTTTGCAGCAAATAAGCCGTACTCTTTTTTTTTTTTTTTGAGGTTGTTTCACACTCTTTTTTTTTTTTTCTTTTTTTTTTTTTGAGACGGAGTTTCGCTCTTGTTACCCAGGCTGGAGTGCAATGGCGCGATCTCGGCTCACCGCAACCTCCGCCTCCTGGGTTCAGGCAATTCTCCTGCCTCAGCCTCCTGAGCAGCTGGGACTACAGGCACGCGCCACCATGCTCAGCTAATTTTTTGTATTTTTAGTAGAGACGGGGTTTCACCATGTTGACCAGGATGGTCTCGATCTCATGACCGCGTGATCCACCCGCCTCGGCCTCCCAAAGTGCTGGGATTACAGGCTTGAGCCACCGCGCCCGGCCTGGTGTTACACTCTTGTTGTCTAGGCTGGAGCACAATGTTGCGATCTTGGCTCACAGCAACCTCTGCCTCCCGGGTTCCAGCAATTCTCCTGCCTCAGCCTCCCGAGTAGCTGGGATCACAGGCATGCGCCACCACATCTGGCTAATTTTGGATTTTTAGTAGAGGTGGGGTTTCTCCACGTCAGTCAGGCCAGTAGCAGTACTTTTTAATGATCTCTTTAAAGGTTATTTTTGCAAGTAGCAAAACTAATAAAGATGCTCCCGTTGCAGCAAAAAGAAAATACAACAGGCCACACATACAAATCTAGGTTTCTTTCTTTCTTTGTTTTTTGAGACAGTGCCTTGCTCTTGCTCAGGCTGGAGTGTAGTGGTGTGATCACAGCTCACTGAAGCCTCAACCTCCCAGACTTAATCAATTCTCCCACCTCAGCTTCTCTAGTAGCTGGGACTACAGGTGGACATCACCGTGCCTGACTAATTTTTGTGTTTTTTGTAGAGACGGGTTTCACCATGTTGCCCATGCTGATCTCAAACTCCTGGGGTCAAGGGATCCTCCCACTTCAGCGGGAGCCACCCACCCAGCCTCTAGCCTTCTTGATAGAGTGTGGAGATTCTTTGAAAGAAGTGCCCTCCCAGGATGCCTAAAAGGATCTAAAAGCTGGGCGTGGTCTCTCAGGCCTGTAATCCCAGCACTTTGGGAGGCCTAGGTGGGTGGATCACCTTAGGCCAGGAGTTCAAGACAAGCCTGGCCATTATGGTGAAACTCCATCTCTACTAAAAATACAAAAATTAGCCAGGCGTGATGGTAATCCCAGCTGCTCGGGAGGATGAGGCAGGAGAATCGCTTGAACCTGGGAGGCTGAGGTTGCAGTGAGCTGAGATCGCACCACTGCACTCCAGCCTGAGTGACAGAGTGAGACTCAATCTCAAAAAAAAAAAAAAAAAGGATCTAGAGGTGAAGTTGTAACCACCCACAATGGGTTAACCTTGCTTGCTGCCTAGACAGAGCCAGTTTATCAAGACAGGGGAATTGCAATAGAGAAAAAGTAATTAGTGTAGAGGCAGCTGTCTGGGAGACCAGAGTTTTGTTATTACTCAAATCAGTCTCCCTGAGCATTTGGGGATTGGAGTGTTTGTTTGTTTGTTTGTTTTTGAGATGGAGTTTTGCTCTTGTTGCCCAAGCTGGAGTGCAATGGCACGATCTTGGCTCACTGCAATTTCTGCCTCCCGTGTTCAAGCCATTCTTCTGCCTCAGTCTCCCTAGAAGCTGGGACTAAAGGCATACGCTACTATGCCCAGCTAATTTTTTGTATTTTTAGTAGAAACAGGGTTTCACCATTTTAGCCAGGCTGGTTTTGAACTCCTGACCTCAGGTGATCCACCTGCCTCGGCCTCCCAAAGTGCTGGGATTACAGGAGCGAGCCACTGCACCCGGCCTGTTCATGGCTACTTTAAATCATTTGTAGAGACAGGATCACATTGCGTTACCTAGGCTGGTCCTCCTACCTTGCCCTCCCAAAGTGCTGGGATTATAAGGGTGGGCAACCACGCCTGGGCCCCTGCAAATGTATACCCACCCGGAGGAGACAGACCCCAAGTCTGCACCTCTTTTCTCATTCCCCTCTCCTCTCCTCTCCTCTCCTCTCCTCAGTCCTACCTCCTGGCGCTCCTCTTTTCCCTTTTTTCCCTCCTATAACACACACACACACACACACACACACACACACACACACACACCCCCAACACAATGGCTGGGTGGGGCTGAGGAACTGGCTTCCTCCACAGAGATCTCAATCTGGCCCTGAGTTCCCGCCCCAGAAACACAGGAACAGACACTTGGAGACTTCAGCTCCGCATTCCTTGTTCCAAGGGGCAGACAGGACAGGCTGAAAATAACAACTGATTCCAAAAAATAAAGGTAAATTTATGGGGACCTACTGCAGAATTAGGGAGGGAAGCCTGCGGGAGGGTCCCTCCATGTGAAATAGGGCTTGGCTCACACCCAGCTGAAGAGACAGGTGGCTGTGCAGGTTGTGGGAGAGATGGTGAGACTCACCGTAGAGGGATCTCTTAGCTGAGACATCTCTTAGCTGAGAAAGTGGTGTCCAGACACCCATGCTGCCCAGCGAAGCTCTGTGCCATCGCCGCCCTGTCTTCACCCCCACCCCATCCATCTCATCCCTGTGAGCCCCCATCCACACAGCTGTGGAGGTAGAACTTGCGCACACACTTTCCACGCCTGAATTTCAGCTTTTCCCCGGATCCCGTTAATCTCTGAGACCCTGGATACCTCCGTCTACCAGAGCCCTGGGTGATGTGCGCATGTGGAGAGTGGTGTAGTTTGTGTGGGGGGGTGTCCGGTTGGGAGGTAGATCCGATTCCTGTTTCCTGCCCCTACTCACTCAGCCCTGGGAGGTGACTGAGAGTGGAGGGCATTCGAGGGTGAGTGCTGGGGGCCCGAGCACCTGGGTTCCTGAGTGGGGGGTAGGGAAGGAAGTAAATGCAGGTACCTGAGGGGGTGGGGTCCCTGAGGGCTAGGGGCTGGGGAGGAGCTGGCCAGTAGTCAAGACCACTGTGTGGATCACTTTGCTAAGTGACTTTCCGCCAGAACACAGGCCACTGAGCTGCAAGACCCAACATCTGCAACTCCCATGTCTCCCCCACATCATTTCTCAAGACCCAATCTGAGGCTTGGAGGGGTCTGACTCTCCTGCTGACCCCTGATGGGAGTTTGGGGTTCCCCTGCTCCCCAGCCCTGACCCTGCAGCCTTCTTGGTATTACAGCCTCCTTCCTCGAGGAAGGAGGAGAAACCCAGGCCCCAGCATCCTGGCCTGACTGGTCCCCTCCTTCAGTCTGCTCTCCCAGCCATCTCCCCAGGCCTGCAGGACCCTGGCCTGTGCTGGACCTCTCTCTGTGACCAGACCCCAGGGCAGGCAGGGATGATTGGACACAGGACAGGAGAGACTGTGCCAGGGCCTTCTCATCTCTGGGGGTCAGAGGCTCCAGGAATCTTGATGGCAGGAAAAGGAGACTAAAAATAATCCGGAAAGGGAGAGTCCAGAGAGAGGAACTGGGAAATGGGGGGCGGAGGGCCGGTGGAGCAGAAAAACAGTGATGCATCCCTCGCAGCCCAGGCCCGGCAGACAGGACAGGCGCGCGGCACTCAGACCCAGACAGCACAGAACGCACATCACACAGCCACCCTGGCACCGCCATCTCGGACACTGACACCGAGCACTTCCTCACAGGCCACACGCCACACACTGGACACTCCACTCTCCCCTTGCACACCCACCCGGCAAGTACAGAACTGGCACACTCACAACACACCGTGCCACCCCCCACACAAACCTCCGCAACACCCTCCACAGACACACGGTTCAGCAGGCAGACACGGAGCGGCTGTCCTAGCAAGGGAATCCCCCCTTATTGAATTTGATGGATTCTCTGGAACCCCTACACCAGCCTTCCCTCCTGACTTCAAGATCCTGCCTTCCAGTGGCCTTAGTTTACCCACCCTGCAGGGCACTAAGGCTCTTCCTCTTTCCCTTCCTCCTCCTCAGGGGATGACTCCAGCAGAGCGCCCCACTCCTTTGAAGAGCGCAGAGGAAGATGTCAGCGCAGTCCCTTCCTGCAGCGACACCCCCTACGCAGAAGCCCCCTCGGATCATCCGCCCCCGCCCTCCTTCTCGTCCCAGGGCTGCCCAGTCCCCGGGGCCTCCTCACAATGGCTCCTCTCCACAAGAACTTCCCCAAATCTCCAATGATGCACCAACCCCAATGTGCACTCCCATTTTCTGGGAGCCCCCAGCCGCATCCCTCAAGCCCCCTGCTCTTTTGCCTCCCTCAGCTTCTAGGGCCAGCCTTGACTCCCAGACTTCCCCAGACTCACCTTCCAGCACCCCCACACCCAGCCCAGTGTCCTGGCGATCTGCCTCCCCTGAACCTGCCCCCCGGTCTCCAGTCCCCCCACCCAAGCCCTCTGGGTCACCCCGCATGCCCCTACTCCCCATGGTGGGGATCCCGGCCCAGAATGGCTCCTCCTCAGCTCCTGGCACTGTGCGGAGGCTGGCTGGCAGGTTTGAAGGAGGTGCTGAAGGCAAGGCTCAGGCCGCAGATGCCCTGGAGCCAGGTCTCCAAGCAGGATCAGATGTGAATGGGGAGAGAGAGGGTTCCCTCACCGGGAGCGGATCCCAGGAGAACAGTGCTCCAGGTGAGTATGTGGGGTTGGGTGACCTCAATTCACCCATCTTCTTCGTTTTCAGTGCTTTAAGGCTAACTTTCAGGGGCTACCTTTTCAAAAATGGATTTAATGTTTGGGATATCTGGTTTCTGTATGTTGGGATTTCAAGAGAGTCAGGGTGGAGGAGATCGACAGATGCCTGGGGCTGGACCTTGATGTTGCCCTTGCTGGGCAGGTTAAAGACAGAGGCAGCCTGGGTGGGGTGGGGCTGGGCCCCAAGGGCTTTCTCCTTAGGATACCCGTCTCCTGCAGATGCTGGCCTGGCCTGCCCTCCTTGTTGCCCCTGTGTCTGTCATGCCACCCGGCCTGGCCTGGAGCTCAGATGGGTACCTGTGGGGGGCTATGAGGAAGTTCCCAGGGCCCCCCGCCGGGCCTCCCCGCTACGGACCTCTCGCTCCCGCCCCAACACTCCAAGCGTCGGTCACCCAGCCGTGGTCCTCACATCCTACCGTTCCACTGCCGAGTGCAAACTCCTGCCACCTCTCAAGCCTCCCAAGCCAACTCGTGTCAGGCAGGACGCCACCATTTCTGGGGACCCCCCACAGGCAGATCTCGATCTGCCTTCTGAAGATGGAATCCAAACAGGTGCAGGGCCTGGGGGAGTGGACCTCTGGGAGGTGAGGGGATGGGGAGAGGCAAGGGGGACTAAAGCCCAACAAACTACAACCGCCAACAGGCCCTGGGCTCTTTGCTTCTCTACCAGCTACTGCTCTGGTGCTGATGAAAGTTGCAGTTTGTAGCTTTTCGCAGTGGCAGTATCGTAGCCAATGAGGTTTACCCAAGGTGCGATTATTGCTAATTGAAAACTTTTCCCAATACCCCACCATGACAGCTTGAAATACAGTTGGCACTGGCAACTTTTGGCAGTCTCTATGGGAACTGAATAAAACAAACAAGCAAACAAAAAACAAAAACAAACAAAAAAAGAAAGTTGCAGTTTTTATAGTAACAGGCCCTGCTGGGGCTGGAGTCAGGAGTCCTGGGCTGAGGATCCTAGAGGTTTTTTCTCTTCACTCTGGCTTCTCTCTCCAGGGGACAGTCCTGATGAAGCACCTCGGAACACTCCTCCAGCAACTGTGGAGGGGAGGTACGGAACACCCCCACCCCTACCTACTCCCCGCCACTCTCCCTACCATGCCTCTACCTGAGGGCAGGCTAACCTTCAGCTCCAGCTAAATCCCACCTCCACAAAGGTGAGGGGACAAGGGCCAGGGCTCTAGAGATAAGCAGCCCTTGTTTTGAATCCCAGCTCTGGCCCGTATCGATTCTGTGACCTAACAGAAGGCCAGCGCAGTGGCTTATGCCTGTAATCCCAGCACTTTGGGAGGTCAAGGCAGGCGGATCACCTGAGGTCAGGAGTTTGAGACCAGCCTGGCCAACATGGTGAAACCCCATCTCTACTAAAAATACAAAATTAGCTGGACGTGGTGGTGCATACCTGTAGTCCCAGCTACTTGGGAGGCTGAGGCAGGAGAATCGCCTGAACACAGGAGGTAGAAGTTGCAGTGAGCTGAGATTGTGCCGTTGCACTCCAGCCTGGGCAACAAGAGCAAAACTCCGTCTCAAAAAAAAAAAAAAAAAGTCTTTAACCTTCCTGGGTCTCAGTGTTCTCATCTGTGAAATGGGGCTAAGCATAGGAACCACTGCATGGAATCATGAGGGTATGATATTGTGAAGAGCCGGGCCCAGAGTACCTGCACCATCTTAACTCCCTTCCCTTACCTTGAGCTTCTATGGCAATTCTTGTCTGAAAATCTATTTGGCAATCATGACTGTCTCTTCTACGCTAAACAGGCTTGTTAATTATCTCAGATTCACCATTGCTATCAGAAGTTATCTGGGTCCATTCATTTATTCAACAAACATTTACTAGTGTGGTTTTTAGCTTGGGCGAATGGGGGTGTGGTGATGCTGAGGACCAGAGCGGGGCAGATGGGGGCTGCAGGTGCTGGTGGGAGGTGTGAGAGTTTGTAGTGCATCATGTTGAGCTTCCTTGACACACAAATAGAACATTCCAGACAATGGTTTCGACGTGAGGGTTGAGGAGGAGACTCAGAAGTCTCTGATCCACAGCAGTTGGATAAGAACAGGGCCCACTTAGCTCAGGGGGGTCCTCTTTAAATGGCACATAAAAACATCTAGAGTTTGGGCTGGGCAAAGTAGCTCATGCCTGCAATCCCAACACTTTGGAAGGCCAAGGTGGCAGGATTGCTTGAGGCCAGGAGTTTAGGACCAGCCTGGGCAACACAGTGAGACCTTGTCTTCCTGCCCGAAGAAAAACCCCAAAAAACCTGAAGTTTGATGTGGGGAGCTGTCTGGGTCCCTACATCCAACCTGCATGTGGGTTGCCCTGTACAGCATGGGGACAACAGACATCCTTGCGGTGGCAGCAGTGGTGGGCCTGGGGACTCCCTTCCCTTTCTTTCTCCACAGGGAAGAGGAGGGGCTAGAGGTGCTGAAGGAGCAGAATTGGGAGCTGCCCCTGCAGGATGGTGAGGGCCTCTGGACCTGAGGGTCCCTGCTGTGACCATGACGAAGTGGAGAAGGGTTTGGGGGCACTGGGCTTCCCTGAAGTGCTATGTCTGCCCTCTAGAACCTCTGTACCAGACCTACCGAGCAGCTGTGCTGTCAGAGGAGCTGTGGGGGGTCAGTGAGGATGGGAGTCCTTCTCCAGCAAGTGCTGGAGATGCACCCACCTTCCCACGACCCCCTGGACCTCGTAACACCCTGTGGCAGGAGCTTCCGGCTGTGCAAGCCAGCGGCCTTCTGGATACCCTCAGCCCCCAGGAGAGGCGCATGCAGGAGGTGGGGGCTGTACAAGGGAGATGGGAGGAGGGTGCTGGGGCTGGGCTGCATGAATCAGGCATAGGGGACTGCCACGACTGCGTGCTCTTCTTTCTAGAGTCTTTTCGAGGTGGTGACATCAGAGGCTTCCTACCTGCGCTCCCTGCGGCTGCTGACCGACACTTTCGTGCTAAGCCAGGCACTCCGGGACACGCTCACCCCGCGTGATCACCACACACTCTTCTCCAACGTGCAGCGAGTCCAGGGAGTCAGCGAGCGGTCAGTGGCTTCCCATCCTTCCTGGGAACCTGGCCTTAGGCTGCTGGGCACTCCCTTTTCTCTCTCCCCGGCCCGGATCCTTCTGCGGGTTCAGTTAGTTCCCAGCCCTTCTCTCAAGAACGCGGGAGACCTGGCTCTCTGACCCGCCCCATTGCTTGCTTCCCCAATTCCTTCAGGTTTCTAGCGACATTACTGTCCCGTGTGCGCTCTTCCCCGCACATCAGCGACCTGTGTGATGTGGTGCATGACCACGCCGTGGGGCCTTTCTCGGTGTATGTGGATTACGTGCGGAACCAACAGTATCAGGAGGAGACCTACAGCCGCCTCATGTGAGTGTCCCGGGGGTGGGAAGGAAGCTGGGGAGAGGGGTGGGCCAAGGCCCACAGCAGGCTGGGACACCAGGGTCTCCAGGCAGCCGCTAGCCACGCCTGCTTCTGCAGGGACACCAACGTGCGCTTCTCCGCGGAGCTGCGCCGGCTGCAGAGCCTCCCGAAGTGTGAGCGGCTCCCGCTGCCGTCCTTCCTGCTACTGCCCTTCCAGCGCATCACCCGGCTCCGCATGCTGCTGCAGGTACCTGGCCCGGCTGCGGCTGTACCTGCCCCACCAACCCCATTGGAGAACTCTCCCGAGGGCCTCTTGTCCAGCTATCACCAGGCCCGACTCCACCTTAAGCATAAAGGCAGGGCGCCTTGGCTCACATCTGTAATCCCAGCACTTTGGGAGGCCAAGGCGGGCGGATCATGAGGTCAGGAGATCGAGACCATCCTGGCCAAAATGGCCAGTAAAACCCCGTCTTTACTCAAAATACAAAAATTAGCTGGGCGCGGTGGCAGTCGCCTGTAGTCCCAGCTACTTGGGAGACTGAGGCAGGAGAATTGTTTGAACCCAGGAGGCGGAGGTTGCAGTGAGCCGAGATTGTGCCACTGCACTCCAGCCTGGCGACAGAGAGAGACTCTGTCTCAAACAAAGAAACAAACAAAACAAAACAAAACAAAAAACCCATAAAATCCCCCATCATAACTCCGAATCTGGGTCTCCCAGCCTAGGACCCACCAAACCCTACCTTAGCGGCTGTGTGGGCTCTTCCCCCCACCTGGACTGCCTCCAGGTCCAGGTACAGGGAAAGGGCCTCTGGCTGGAGACATGAGTTCCACACTTAGCTCTGCCACTGATTCACTGAGTGACCTTGGGCAAGTCCCTTCTGCTTTCTGGGTCTCAGGGGGAGTGTGTGAATGGTTTTTGAGGTTGTCTCCGGCTGTATTTTTCTACCCACATGCCTTCCCAGCTGGGGTGATATCACCCCCAAGGGGGCAAAAATTGGTTCTTTGGATGTGAAAATAATGTTATTCCAGCAGTGGTACTCCCTTAAGCTTTAGTGCATAAACAGAGTTACGGTAGATCTGTAGAATTAAACTTTCATGGTTCATGGTAAGGGGGATGTTTAGGGATAATTATCTTAAAAAGGCTCCTTAATGGGGTGATAATGGGGAAAAAAGGGTTGCGACACTCTTTTCTTTCTTTTTTTTTTAAAGATGGGATTTCACCTTATTGATCAGGCTGGTCTTGAACTTCTGACCTCAGGTGATCCACCCACCTCAGTCTCCCAAAGTGCTGGGATTACAGGCATGAGCCACCATGCCCAGTGACACTCTTTTCTTTCTTTTCTTTTCTTTTCTTTCTTTCTTTTTCTTTCTTTTTTTTTTTTTTTTTGAGATGGAGTCTCGCCCAGGCTGGAGTGCAATGGCGCAATCTCGGCTCATTGCAACCTCCACCTCCTGGGTTCAAGCAATTCTTCTACCTCAGCCTCCCCAGTAGCTGGGATTACAATCATGTGCCACCACACCTGGCTAATTTTGTATTTTTAGTAGAGACGAGGTTTCACCATGTTGGTCAGGCTGGTCTTGAACTCCTGACCTCAGGTGATCCATCTGCCTCCGCCTCCCAAAGTGCTGGGATTACAGGCGTGAGCCACTGTGCTCAACCTGAGACACTGTCTTCTATTGCAAAGTAGAGACTCCTTTCTAACCAGGTTACCCAATATGGGGATCTTTAGAGCAGTGGCACAATCACGACTCACTGCAGCCTCAGATTCCTGGGCTCAAGGGATCCTCATACCTCAGCCTCAAAAGTAGCTGGGACTACAATGCCACCATGCCCAGCTATTTATTAATTTTTATTTTTATAGAGACAGGGTCTTACTCTGTTGGCCAGGCTGGTCTTGTACTTCTGGCCTCAAGTGATCCTCCTATCTCAGATTCTGAAAGCTCTGGGATTACAGGCATGAGCCACTGAGCCCAGCGAATGGCGGGATTTTTATGTGAAAAATTCCCAACTAGATTATCACTGTCTTTATGATTTTATTCAGCTTTATCTATTTCCAGTGTAGACACCACAATAATAATAATGATACTAATCATAATAGCTCAACAGCTATTGAGCTTTCTAGGAATGGTTCTAAGTGCCATACACCTGTGTAAACTTATCCACAAATGTGTGAGGGTAGGAACTATTATTTGTCCTACTTTAGAGATGAGAAAGCTAAGGCACAGTTTACATAACTTGCCACAGGTGATATAGAATTAATTGATGGAGCTGGGCTCAGTGGCTCACGTCTATAATCCCAGCACTTTGGGAGGCCAAGGCGGGTGGATCATGAGGTCAGGAGATCGAGACCATCCTGGCTAACATAGTGAAACCCCGTCTCTACTAAAAATACAAAAATTACCTGGGAGTTGTGGTGCACGCCTGTAGTCCCAGCTACTTGGGAGGCTGAGGTGGGAGGATCGCTTGAGCCCAGGAGTTCTGGGCTGTAGTGCGCTATGCCGATCGGGTGTCCTCACTAAGTTTGGCATCCATATCATGGCCTCCTGGGAGTGAAGGACCACCAGGTTGCCTAAGGAGGGGTGAAGTGGCCCAGTCCAGAAGCAGAGCAGGTCAAAACTCCCGTACTAATCAGTAGTGGGATCGTGCTTGTGAATAGCCACTGCACTCCAGCCTGGGCAACATAGTGAGACCCTGTCTCTTAAAAAATAATTTAAAAAATTAAATAAAAATAAAATAAGAGCAACCTTCTTTTCAACATTTAATATGTGCCAAGAACTATGCTAAGCACTTTACATATATTACCTTCTTGAATCCTCAAAACAATGCTATTGATGTATACCTAGCAGGTAGCTATTAGCCCCATTTTACAGATGAGGAAGCTGAGGCTCAGAGTAGTAACAGGACTTGCTCAGGGTTCTGCAGATGGTGAGTGATGAGGTCTTTCAGCATTGCTGAAGCTAGCCAAAGCAGGCAGGGTCCTCTGAGCTGTGGCCCCTCTGAATCCCAGGGCCACAGATCAGGGGGCCCAGTCACCTTTCCTCTTTGTCCCAGAATATCCTGCGCCAGACAGAAGAAGGGTCCAGCCGCCAGGAGAATGCCCAGAAGGCCCTGGGTGCTGTCAGCAAGGTGGGCAGGAGGGAAGCTGAAGCTGGGGGAGGTGACAAGGTGGGAGAGAGAAATGGCAGGGAGTGGGGGCTGACCGCTGGGATGGGTGATGAGGCTCCCCTTACCCAGATCATCGAGCGTTGCAGCGCTGAGGTGGGGCGCATGAAGCAGACTGAAGAGCTGATCCGGCTCACCCAAAGGCTGCGCTTCCACAAAGTCAAGGTACATCCCTGCCCAGGCTCCCCATCTTGTCCTGCCCCACAGTGCTGTGAAGCTAGAACCTCCTCTGCTTCTGCTTCCTCGCAGGCCCTGCCCCTGGTCTCCTGGTCACGGCGCCTGGAGTTCCAGGGAGAGCTGACGGAGTTAGGGTGCCGGAGGGGGGGCGTACTCTTTGCCTCGCGCCCCCGCTTCACGCCTCTTTGCCTGCTGCTCTTTAGCGACCTACTGCTCATCACTCAGCCTAAGAGGTGAGTCCTAGGGTAGGAAGGACCCCAGGCTGAGTGGGCAGGAAGGGTCCAGCGGGACCCCTGCTGTCCTTCTGAACGACACAATCCCTGGGCAGTGGACAGCGGCTACAGGTTCTGGACTATGCCCATCGCTCCCTGGTCCAGGCCCAGCAGGTTCCGGATCCATCTGGACCCCCTACCTTCCGCCTCTCCCTTCTCAGCAACCACCAGGGCCGCCCCACCCACCGACTACTTCAAGCTTCTTCCCTGTGAGTTGTGTTTCCTTCAGAAAACACCCTTGGGACCCTTATCTGGCCTCTCAGACCTCCCCCAACTTCCCCAGTCTCTCTGTTTTGTGGCTCCTGCCTCAACCCCAGAGGATCTCCTGGGCCAACTGCAACATTTTCCAATATCCCCACCAGATCAGACATGCAGCGCTGGCTGGGAGCCTTCCCAACCCCAGGCCCCCTTCCCTGCTCCCCGGACACCATCTATGAGGACTGTGGTGAGTAGCACCCTAGAAGGGAGGAGGGAAGAAAAAGTGAGTCTTAGGGGAATATTGGGGAGAAGTTAACAGAACCTCTATCCCACCTTAATGTCACCCACCCCCAACCAGACTGTTCCCAGGAACTGTGTTCAGAGCCATCTGCACCTGCTAAGACTGAAGGACGGAGTCTGGAATCCAGGGCTGCCCCCAAGCACCTGCACAAGACCCCTGAAGGTGAGAGAGTCTTTCATTTATTTTTAAAAATGTATTTATTTGAGACAGAGTCTAATTCTGTTGGCCAGGCTGGAGTGCATTGGTGTGATCTCAACTCACTGCAACCTCCACCTCCTGGGTTCAAGCAATTCTTCTGCCTCAACCTCCCAAGTAGCTGGGATTACAGGTGGCTGCCACCACACCTGGCTAATTTTTGTATTTTTCATAGAGATGCGGTTTCACCATGTTGGTCAGGCTGGTTTTGAACTCCTGACCTCAGATGATCTGTTCGCTTTGGCCTCCCAAAGTGCTGGGATTACAGGTGCGAGCCACCGGCGCCTGGCCTTATTTCTATTTTTTTTATTTCTTTTTTTCTCTCTTCTTTTTAGAGATGGGGTTTCTCCATGTTGGCCAGGCTGGTCTCGAACTCCTGACCTCAGGTGATCCGCCCACCTCAGCCTCCCAAAATGCTGGGATTATAGGCGTGAGCCACCATGCCCAGCTCTATTTTTTTTTTAAATGGAGGTGGGGGTCTCACTATGTTGCTCAGGCTGGTCTTGAACTCTTGACCTCAGATGATCTGTCTGCCTTGGCCTCCCAAAGTGCTGGGATTACAGGCGTGAGCCACCCGCACCTGGCCTTCTTTCTTTCTTTTTTTAAAATTTTCTTTCTTTTTTTTTTTTAAATGGAAGTGGGTGTCTCACTATGTTGCTCAGGCTGGTCTTGAACTCCTAGGCTCAAGTGATCCTTTTGCTTCAGCCTCCCAAAGTTCTGGGATTACAGGCATGAGCCACTGTGCCTGACCGTGTTTCATTTATTCATTCAATAAATATTTATTAAGCACCTACAAAGTGCCACTTGCCGTTCTAGGGACTGTGAATCAAACACACCACACTTCCTTCCCTGCTGGAGCTACGTTCTAGCAGAGGAGGCAGAGGATAAAGAATGAGCCAAATAGATAAGTAAATTATAAAGTACATATGAAGGTAATGAGTGCTATGGATGAAAAAAAAATGAGCAGAGCAAAGAAGATCAGGAGTTCCAGGGTTGGGCAGAGTGAAATTTTATTTTTTCTTTTCTTTTCCCTCCCTCCCTCCCTCCCTCTTTCTTTCTTTTTTTTTCTTCTTTTTTTTTTTTTTTTTTTATGGAGACTTGCTCTGTTGCCCAGGCTGGAATGCAGTGGTACAATCTTGGCTCACTGCAACTCTCGCCTCTCGGGTTCAAGCAATTCTCCTGCCTCAATTTCCCAAGTAGCTGGGATTACAGGCGGCTGCCACCACGCCCAACTTATTTCTTGTAGTTTTAGTAGAGATAGGGTTTTACCATGTTAGCCAGGATGGTCTCAATCCCTGACCTTATGGTTTGTCTGCTTCGGCCTCCCAAAGTGCTGGGATTACAAATGAGGTCATAGAGGTGGCAGGGATGGGATCATGGCGAAACCCTGTCTCTACTAACTCTGTCTCTATGTGAGCCACTGCGTCCAACCTATGAGTGAAATTTTCCTTGGGGAGGCCGAGATAGACCTCACTGAGAAGGCAACATGGAGCTTGATGGAGCTAATTTAGGCCCACAGTGTCTGGAGGAAGAGTGACCCACCTGGAGGCAGCAGCCAGTGCAAAGGCCCTGAGGCTGATATGAGATTGAGGAAGTGTCAAGGGGTCAGTGTGGCCTGAGGAGAGACAAAGGGGGAGAAGCAAATGAGGTCACAGAGGTGGCAGGGATGGGATCATGCAAGACCTGACAGTTTCCTGCAAGGACTCCACCTCTCACTCCAAGTGACATGGGCAGCCACTACTGAGAAACAGCCCAGACCCTCCCAAAGCTGCTGTCACCTCCACTTCCGATGCCCTTTCTACTGATGCTCCAGGCTTGTCCATGAATTCTCACACCTACAATGACCCCGAAGGCCTGAGACCCCACAAGGCCCCCTTTCCCTCCTCACCTGCTTCTTGCTTCCATCTCACTGGAGCCCCTGTCTCTCTTCTCCCAGGTTGGCTGAAGGGGCTTCCTGGGGCCTTCCCTGCCCAGCTGGTGTGTGAGGTCACAGGAGAACACGAAAGGAGGAGGCACCTGCGCCAGCACCAGAGGCTTCTCGAGGCTGTTGGGCCTTCTTCAGGCACCCCCAGTGCTCCCCCACCCTAATGCAGGCTGAGGAAGGGGCACAGGTTGGGAGACACCTACCAGTGTGGCAAAGAGAGGACAAAGCCCATTCATCCACTGGATTCACTGCCAGTGGAGATACTACCTCTTGTGGCAACTAATAGAGATCGAGCTTCAGGACAGGGCAGCCAATGAAAACGGCCGCCGGAGTCCATAGCAATAAGATGAATGAGGATGCCTTGATTTTGTGGCCAATGGAGACACAGGCTTAGTGCAGAGCAGCCAATGGGTACTGAGCTGGCTGAGCCTACGGCCAGTGAGTATTCCTGCTATGCTCAGGACCAAGGAAGGCAAATCTAGGTCATGGCAGTTAAAAAAGGGCCTCATTGGAGATAAAGCCCTAGGATAAAATTGAGAACAGGAATGAGCAGGAACCCAACCAAAGAAAACAGTGATCTGGGCTCAAGAGACCAGTAGTCACCCTGCTTGGTTCTGCAGCAATGACTGGTCCTGTCTTTTGAGTCTGGGAAATACTAGTTTCCATTCCTGGGTGCTTCCTGTGCCCTCTCAAGCCAGTTCTTCTCTTCCAGAAGAATTCAGAGTGTGTGTCTCAGAACATCTGTGTGTGTGCACGTGCATGCGTAGATATGTGTGCATATGCGACAGGGAAGGCATTCCGCTGAACATGGTGTGTGTGGTGATTGTACCCCTCTCCCTCCTGCAAATGACTGAGAGCTCCGTTTCTTCCTTTACCTCCCATTTTTCCTGTTACTTGCTCCAAGAAAGAGGCTAAGTCTGAGCTTCAGAAGAGACTGTGCTGGATGTGGCTTGGCACCCAGGGAAGGAGAGCCCTGAGCTTTGTGTCTCTTGGAGACCAGGGTTCCGTGACAGTTGCAGGGCGATCTTATGGAGCAGTCAACAGCCTGGCAGAGGAGCCCAAGGAACTGAAGATGGCTAGTAGCTGGGGCCTGAGGACCTTGAAGTCTGCAGGCCCTTCTCCTTGCCCCAAACGCTGACCTCCATAATTCCTGCCTGTAGATCCCCCAACTTGAACTATAATCCATCAGCCAGCCTCAGCCTTGAGCTTCAGAATCACACTAAATCCCGCATCTAGGTGAAGAAACAGGAGCTGTGGATCACAGGCCAGCCAGTGAACCCCCTGGGTTTTCTTGCCTTTGTCCTGATCCTCTCACAGAAACACTGGGCCAAACAGTGGGGAGAGATGGGAGAGCAGTGTGGCTGTCCAACCCCATCCAGAGAATCTGCTTCCGGATGAGCAAATGCCTTGCATGATACCAGAGGAGGCGAGGGACAGAGACAGCAAGGGAGACAGTGGCTGGCAGGGGGACCCAGGCCCGGGACAAGGCCTCCCCTTCAGCTCAGGCACAGCAACTTGCCCAGGACAGACAATGTCACGTTGACTGCAGGAGGCGCAGGGACTCCGGGAGACTCAGAGGGAGAAGAGCACTGGCATTCGGCGTGCCCATGATGTTGGAGACTCCCCTAGCATGGTGCCTGACATGTGGGAATCCCTCAATAAATCGTGGTGCATTTGTACTGAGGCTCTCCGGAGAAGGGTGTGCTTATAGAAGCAGTGGAATCCAAGCGCGGTTTCACAAGGACGGGGCTGTTGGGAAAGGAGTTCAGAGCAGGGGTCAATTCTGTTGGGAACTGGGGCTTGAAGGTCGTGTGCAAGACCTGAGTGTGTCAGCCCACTCATGGTTCCTGAGGGACCTCAGGTGCTGCTGGTGGTGGTGGCAATGGTGGTGGGTTTGCAGCAGCTGTGGTTGGGGGCAGCTGCAGGCTGGGCAATGCCTGGGGCTTTGGCAGGGGATGAAGATGCAGCAATAAGGATAAAAAGGGCAGTCAGGGCCAGCACGGTGGCTCACACCTGTAATTCCGGCACTTTGGGAGGCTGAGGCAGGCAGATCACTTATCACTTGAGCTCAGGAGTTTGAGATCAGACTGGGCAGCAAAATCCTGTCTCTACAAAAAATACAAAAATTACTCAGGCATAGTGGCACATGCCTATAATCCCAGCTACTTGGGAGGCTGAGGTGAGAGGATAGCTTAAACCCGGGAGGTCGGGGCTGCAATGAGCCATGTTTGCACCTCTGCACTCCAGTCTGGGTGACAAAACAAGACTCTATCTCAAAAAAAAAAAAAAAGGCAGCAATAAAGACCCTTTACTGACCAGCCAAGCATCTCTGTGTTTAATTCAATTATACGTATTTATTGAGTGGCTTCTATGTGCCAGGCACTGTTCTAGGATCTGGGCATGCAGATATGAAAAAGACCAGGTCCTTGCCCTAGAAAGCCTACATCCTGGGGGTGAGAGGTGACAGGGACAATTACCAAGTCAGCAAATTAATAAGGCAAGGTGGCTCATGCCTGTCATCCCAGCACTTTTGGAGGCTGAGGCAGACAGATCTCTTGAGGTCAGTAGTTCAAGACCAGCCTGGCCAACATGGTGAAACCCTGTCTCTACTAAAAATACAAAAATTAGCTGGACGTGGTGGTGCACACCTGTAAGTCCCAGCTACTTGGGAGGCTGAGGCATGAGAATCACTTGAGCCTGGGAGGAGGAAGTTGTAGGAGGTTGCAGTGAGCTGAGATTGTGCTGCTGCACTCCAGCCTGGATGACTGTCTCAAGAAAACAAAACAAAACAACCCCCCCCCCCCCAAACAGATAGCGCAAGGGGAAAAAACAAAATAGCAGTAAGCAGAAAATACTGCAAGGGCCGTGGCATAGAATGTTGTGTGTGTGTGTGTGTGTGTGTGTGTGTGTCTGTGTGTGTGTCTGTGTGTGTGTTGGGGGAGAGTGGTCGCTTTAGGGAAGATCCTGGAAGAGATGACATTTGAACTGAGACCCAGATGACTTCTAGAAGGAAGTAGCTGTGGGAAGATCTGAGGAAAGAGCATTAGAATGGAGACAACAGGGGATGATAGTCCAGGGACAGAAGGTAGTGGTAGTGGGGATGGGAATCGGTACACGTGCCCCTTCAATTTTTCTGGTGGTGGGGAGCCCCTCCCCACCAAGGTCTCCCTCCCTCTGGCATAAGATGGAGACACACTGGGCTACTCAGACAGATAGAGCTCCGGGGGCAGACATGTGCTCCATATACTTTCTCTCCTGGCTCCTCACACTCTAGAGTCCTGCCATTAAGGAAGCCCCGTGCTCAAATTCAGATGTTCTGATGGTGGGATAATGGGGAGATACGGACCAGGTAAGGGTTACTTTGGAGACATGAAGGTGCATAAAATACAACCATATGTTCCAAAAGAGACTGAGAAGAGAGGAAGGGAGGGGACTGCCATGTTTCCTGACTTTTGGGGGTTGGTTTCTGTTATCTCAGAGCCCGCTTTCCATTTTGGGGTGACCTGAGTGTGTTTGTCTTTGAGGGGTCTGCATTCTGCTGGCCTGTCCAAGGGGCTGAAGGGCATGAAGCACAGCTATATGAGAAAGGGAAGATGTGGGGGAATGAGGCCCACAGCAAGGACAGAGTGGATAGATAGAGGATGGGAACAGGGATGGGGTAGGGAGGACTGAAGAGGGAGGCCGATGGGGGTGTTGCAGGATGGGTAGCAGTAGGTAACTCAGCTCATCCTGAATTGTCTCCCTCCCTCTCCCTCAAGCATCTCTGCTATGGCATCCTGGGGGTGTCCAGCATCCCCTCCCTCCTGTGTTCTTCCTGCCTCTCTGGGTTGCCTCCTGCAACTTTCTCATAGGTGGCATAGGAGGGTCCATGGGAGAAGCCTCTCAGGGGTGCCCTGTCTGCCTTTCAGGTGTGCTGGTGTGGGTGGTACAGAGAGGTTCACTCAGTCAGCTGGGGAGTCCTACAGCCACCATCACCTTATTCCCTCACAGCCTATCATGCTGGGAGGTGGAGGAAACTGACATTTCTACAGGCTCAGGAAAGGTGCAGGCGTCCCGGGGGGAGATTCCTGAGGGGACATGGTGGGAAAGCCGGGCCCCAGTTGGGGACCTCTCTCTGAGTCACCCATGGCCCTGCTCCTTATAGCCAAAGCCTCCATATTCTGGGAGTCAATTGTCAACACAAAAGGAAGAGGCTGAGACACAAAATATGATCGAAAGAGTTTACTTGAGCCAAAGGGGGCCGGGTGTGGTGGCTCATGTGTGTAATCCCAGCACTTCAGGAGACCGAGGCGGGTGGATCACTTGAGGTCATGACTTTGAGATCAGCCTAGCCAACATGGTGAAACCCCGTCTCCACTAAAAATACAAAAAATTAGCCGGGTGTGGTGGCACCTGCCTGTAATCCCAGCTACTTGGGAGGCTGAGGCAGGAGAATCGCTGCAACCCAGAGGTGGAGGTTGCAATGAGCCGAGATTGTGCCATTGCATGACAGCCTGGGTGACAAGAGCAAGACATGGTCTCAACAAACAAACAAACAAACAAACAAGCAAAAACAAAGGGAGGATGACTGCCAGGAAGACTCAGACCCAAGTAACCTTGGATGTGGGCTCCATTAGGGCTTTGTTACAAGCAGGTTTTCAAAGATAAAAAATGGGAACAGGAAGTGGGCTGTAGGCTAATACAAAGTTGTTAGGAATTTTCATTGGTTTACAGAACTCTCATTGAATAGTGATTGGCTATACTCTGTTAAGCTACAGGGAGTGCGTTAGAGTGTCCACTGTGGCATTCCTAGGTTAATTCATAGCTACTTATGGCAATAGCAAGCCAATGCAAGCAGTTTCAAGAGATGAATACATAGCTCAAAGGCGGTAATGGGATGTCACTGCTATCTCCTTTTAATTCCCTCTCTGGGCCTGATTTTTTCTTTTTTTTTTTTTTTTGGTCACAAGGTCTGGCTGTCACCCACGCAGGAGTGCAGTGGCAAGATCTTGTCTCACTGCAGCCTCGACCTCCTGGGCTCAAGCAATCCTCCTGCCTCAGTCTGCCGAGTAGCTGGGACCACAGGCAGAAGCCACAACACCCGACTAATTTCCGTATTTTTGTAGAGACGGCGTTTGGCCTTGTTGCCCAGGCTAGTCTGGAACTCCTGGCTCAAGGGATCCTCTCGATGGGCCTGATAATTTTAAAAGGCTTGCCTTCCTCAGATAAAAGGTTTTTCTTTTCCTACAAGATAAGGCAGATAGTACAGGGCACGGATCTCTCTTCGCACTGGCCTTGTGTGGACCCCTGGTCAACAGCTTCGTGGCCCATATTCCAGATAAGCGGGGGTGGGGGGTGGGGGGTGGGGGTTGTAATCATGCCCACAAACAACAGAGGAAAGAGAGGAGCCTCGCCCTCTTCCCCCTCCCCCGTGACCCCAAGCCTGCTCACTAGTTCTCTCCTCCTTCCACCCCCAAGGAACCCTCCAGCCCACTTCCTGTGATCCTTTCCGGAGCCCTTCAGCCTGGCTGGCTCTCTCGTCATCTCGGAAAGCTTCTCTTTCCTCCCTGCATACTCGCAGGTCTCCCCCTTCAGCTGCAGAGATAACTGCAGGCTCAGGCTGTCCAGGGTGGCCAGCCCACCAGCCCACTGTCCGGGTGCGGCAGTGCCTCTCCCGCGACAGATTCACCACGAGCCTGGCCGGTTCCCGACCTTGGTCCCCAGGACGTCCTCTCCAAGCCACGGTCTCACCACCCTCCAGCAGCCTCGGGCAACACCAGGGGAGCAGAGCGCTGGAGCTCCTGGAAGTCACCCGGACCCTGGTGGGGCGCCCCTCACACTCCGGGGCGCGGCCAGGCCCTGCTCTGGCCCCGCTCTGGCCCTGCTCTGGCCCCGCTCTGGCCCCTCCCCTCCCGCAGGGCTGCCCGTGACCCTGCGAGGGACCGGGACTCACTGCGTGAGCGCAGCGCAGCCGTAGGGGTTCCTGCAGCGGGTCTCAGCACGTCTTCTGGCCGGGCTCTGTGGTCTTCCGGCCCGGCTGTGTCTCCTGGTTCTCAGCGATCGCCTCCTACGCTGGGTGCAGTGTGTGGGGGCGTTCCCAATGGAAAATCCTGGGGAAGTTGAGGCACTGGCTCCCGCTGTCCAGACCACTGCCCCACGCCCCCTCAGCGCTCCACTCCTCCTTCCCGCCCACACGCAGAACTCCAGGTCGCAGCGGCTGCCACGAGGTCCCGGGGCCTGCGTTCCCCTGCTTGATCCGACTAGGATAGACTCCGGACCCGAGTGGGTCAGCTCCGCGCCCGATGGCGTTTTTCAAGCTGGTGCCTGCAAGTGTCCCCGCCACGGGGCATGGAGCCGTGGAGTTTGCACACGAACTGCCCCACAACCACCGCTGACCAAAGCCTCTCCCATTCCTTCCACCGTTAGAAACCTCAATCTGCCCTCTGTGCAAAAGAGTTGGGGTTGAATCCAGATTTTGTGGGAACCTTAAAAAAAATTGACTAAAAAAAAGAAATAAGAAAAAAAAATTGACTAAAAATTGGATTTGAAATTGAGCCTGAGTTTTTTTTGTTTTTGTTTTGCTTGGGCAACGGAGTCTCACTCTGTTGCCCAGAATGTCCAGGCTGGAGTGCAATAGCGCCATCTCAGCTCACTGCAACCTTCCCCGCCCTGGTTCAAGCGATTCTCCTGCCTCAGCCTCCCGAGTAGCTGGGACTACAGGCTTCCACCATACCTGGCTAATTTTTTATATTTTTAGTAGAGACGGGGTTTCACCATATTGATCTCAAACTCCAGGCTGGTCTCGAACTCCTGACCTCATCATCCGCAAGTCTCGGCCTCCCAAAATGCTTGCCTTCCTCAGATAAAACAATTTTCTTTTCCTACAAGATAAGGCAGTTAGTATAGGACATGGACCTCTCTTTGCGCTGGCCTTCTGTGGGCTCCAGATCAACATTTTCGTGGCCTATATCACAGATAAGCGGAGGTGGGGGTGGGGTTGCAAAGTCTGACTAGATGTTCCAAAATGGTCCAGCCATAAGTTCCATATGTTCCAAAAGAGACTGAGAAGAGAGGAAGGGAGAGGACTGCCATGTTTCCTGACATTTGGGGGTTGGTTTCTGTTATCACAGAGCCCAATTTCCATTTTGGGGTGATCTGAGTGTGTTTGTCCTGGGGGGGTCTGCATTCTGCTGGCCTGTCCAAGGGGCCGAAGGGCATAAAGCACAGCTATATGGGAAAGGAGTGGATGTAGGGGGATGAGGCCCACAGCAAGGAGAGAGTGGACAGAAGACGGGAACTCGGATGGGGTAAGGAGGACCGAAGAGGGAGGCTGATGGGGGTGTTGCAGGACAGGTGGTAGTAGGTAAAACTCAGCTCATCCTGAATTGTCTCCCTCCCTCTCCCTCAGGCATCTCTGCTGTGATTATGGGGATTACAGGTGTAAGTCATCGAGCCCGGCACCTGAGTTTTATTCAAAATGACAAGCTCATTTTTAAAAGTTGGCAAATACAATGACCAACATAAAAACCCAGAAAAACAAGATAATTTTATGAATTTCTTGACACATTTCTAATGTTTTTCTCCTGTGGTTTGTGGCTGCATACTGTCATTGCCTTTTCATGTAATCACAATTTTATAATTTTCTACAGAGAGGACAATTCAGCTTTTTCTCTAGCTTGATGGAAATGTATTGTTGGTATTTTAGAAACAGTTTGTTCAGCTTCAATATTTATTGCTAATGGCAGGTACTCTTTTTTTTTTTGAGACAAAGTTTCACAATTTTTGCCCAGGCTGGAGTGCAATGGCACGATCTCAGCTCACTGCAACCTCTGCCTCCGAGGTTCAAGCGATTCTCCTCCCTCAGCCTGCAGAGTAGCTGAGATTACAGGTGCCCACCACCACACCTCACTAATTTTGTATTTTTAGTAGAGATGGGGTTTCACCACGTTGGCCAGGCTGGTCTCAAACTCCTGACCTTAGGTGATCTGCCTGACTCAGCCTCCCAAAGTGCTGGGATTATGGGTATGAGCCACCATGCCTGGTCATGGTAGATACTTTTTTTTTTTTTTTGAGATGAAGTCTCGCTCTATCGACAGGCTGGAGTGCAGTGGCGGATCTCGGCTCACTGCAACCTTCACCTCCTGGGTTCAAGCGATTCTCCTGCTTCAGCCTCCCAAGTAGCTGGGGCTACAGGCACACGCTACCACACTCAGCTAATTTTTGTAATTTTAGTAAAGACAGGGTTTCATCATGTTGGCCAGGATAGTCTCAATCTCTTGACCTCGTGATTCCCCCGCTTTGGCCTCCAAAAGTGCTGAGATTATAGGTGTGAGCCACTACGACTGGCATGGCAGGTACTTTTTTAGGAATGTCAAATTTGGGAAAGCTATCCAGTTTCACGTATGATCTTAACAATTCCAAGGCATTGCAAGTTTCATATGCAGTTGCTAATCTTAAATGCTCTTTGAATCGACGGTACTCATTAACCAATTTTTTAAAAAATAGATGTTCTCATTTTAAGAACATATTATGTGTTTTGTGCCAATCATCAAAAAATTTAAATAATAGATGTTTGAAATTATTCCATACATTTGTTTACTGGTTAATATATATGATAGTTTTTGTCACTGAAATATTTCTTTATTTTGGGCTGATTTATTGTGGGTAATTATGTGTCCATTTCTTTTGGGACTGTCCGATTTTATCAGGACAGTATGTATCAGAAATGCCCAAAGGCCGCATATATTTGAGGATTCATAAAACTTTGAACTTTTGGACCACTAGGAAGACAATAAATAAATAAAGGAATCAAAACTTTCTTTTTTTTTTTTTTGGAGACGGAGTTTCGCTCTTGTTACCCAGGCTGGAGTGCAGTGGCGCGATCTCGGCTCACCGCAACCTCCGCCTCCTGGGTTCAGGCAATTCTCCTGCCTCAGCCTCCTGAGTAGCTGGGATTACAGGCACGCACCACCATGCCCAGCTAATGTTTTGTAGTTTTAGTAGAGACGGGGTTTCACCATGTTGACCAGGATGGTCTTGATCTCTTGACCTCGTGATCCACCCGCCTCGGCCTCCCAAAGTGCTGGGATTACAAGCGTGAGCCACCGCGCCCGGCCTAAATAAAAGTTTCAACTTTCACAAAGACATGCTTGCCAGTTGTAGTCCTGCTAAAGATTTGTACCCTACAAACACAGGAATTCTGATAAATTCTAACTTATATGATTACCATTAAGGAAGAAAAAATGTACCTCCTGAGCTGCAGTGATCATCCCATCTCGGTCTCCTGAGTATCTGGAACTACAGGTGCACATCATCACACGTGTCTCTTTTTTTTTTTTTTGTAGAGATAGGGGTCTTGCTATGCCCAGGCTGGTCTCAAACTCCTGGGCTCAAACAATAGTCCTACCTTAGACCCCTAAAGTGCTGGAATTACAGGCGTGAGTCACCACACCCAGCTCCGAAAACATTTATTTATTATCTGGATTTTTTTTTTTTTTCTGAGACACAGTCTTGCTCTGTTGCCCAGGTTGGAGTACAGTGGCACGATCTCGGCTCACTGCAACCTCCACTTCCCAGGTTCAAGCGTTTCTCCTGCCTCAGTCTCCTGAGTAGTTAGGATTACAGGCGTGAGCCACCACACCTGGCTTTTAAATTTTTTTTTTGTATTTTTTGTAGAGACAGTGTTTCACCATGTTGGCTAGGCTGGTTTCAAACTCCTGACCCCATGATCTGCCTGCCTCAGCCTCTAAAGTGCTGGGATTACAGGCGTGAGCCACTGTGTCTGGCTTATTATCTGGATTTTTTTTTTTTTTTTGAGATGGAATCTCACTGTGTCACTCAGCCTGGAGTGCAGTGGCACGATGTCTGCTCTCTACAACCTCTGCCTCCCAGGTCCAAGTGATGCTCCTGCCTCAGCCTCCAGAGTAGCTGGGACTACAGGCGCTTGCCATCAGGCCCAGCCAAATTTTGTATTTTTAGTAGAGACAGGGTTTCACTATATTGGCCAGGCTGGTCTCAAACTCCTGACCTTGTGATCTGCCCGCTTTGGCCTTCCAAAGTGCTAGGATTACAGGCGTGAGCCAGCGCACCTGGCCTATATGGATTTTTTACAGAAAAAGTTTGTCAGCTCCTGATGTAGGACATGTGTCAGAGATATCCCAACCTAGAAGCAAGGAATCTAGGGAATTTCTCTGTCAACTCTCCCTGTGTTATTAGTGGACAGCTGCCACCCTTCCCTTCAGCTGTCTTCTCCTTCCACCTTCCAGTTTACGTCTTCTAGGCTTTTGCTTGGGCAACATCAAGGCTGATGACAGTTATGTTTATTTTGTGGCTATAATTAAGTCTTCCTTGCTTTGTTCATCTGTTGATTCCAAGAGTTGAAACTCAGCTGTTTACCTTATACATTGTAACTATATAAATATCTTTTTTTGCCGAGTTAGTAATCACTAAGATTACATTTCCTTTCTTGAATTCTTTGTAATTACCTTCTGAAAAAGGTTTGATACATTCACAAGATGATATGAAATCTAAGTTAGTTGTAAATGATTATAATTTAATGAATACCTGGCCAGGCACAGTAGCTTGTGCCTGTAATCCCAGCACTTTGGGAGGCCAAGGTGGGAAGATGGCTTGAGCCCAGGAGTTTGAGACCAGTCTGGGCAATACAGTGAGACCCCATCTCTACTAAAAATTTAAAACAAAAATTAGCCAGGTGTGGTGGTACACTAGCACACCTGTAATTCAGCTACTCCAGAGGCTGAAGTGGGAGGATTGCTTGAGCCCAAGAGTTCAGCTATGATGGTGTCACTGCACTCTAGCCTAGGTGGTGACAGAGTGAGATTTGTTCCCCCCCACCAGAAAAAAGGGCCAGGTGAGGTGGTTCACACCTGTTATCTAGCACATTGGGAGGCTGAGGCAGGTGGGTCCCCTGAGGTCAGGAGTTACAGACCAGCCTGGCCATCAGGGTGAAACCCTGTCTCTACTAAAAATACAAAAAAAAAAAAAAAAAAAAAAAAATTAGCTGAGTGTGGTGGCAAATGCCTGTAATCTCAGCTATTCAGGAGGCTGACACAGGAGAATTGCTTGAACCCAGGAGACAGAGGTTGCAGTGAGCCGAGATTTCGCCACTGCACTCCAGCATGGGCAACAAAGTGAGACTCTTTCTCTCTCTCTCTCTCTCTCTCAAAAAAAAAATAGACTATCCTCCTCGCTTGTAAAAAAAAATAAATAAATAAAAATAATAATAAAAAGAATTTCCATGCACCAATCACCCAACCCAGGAACTAGGCTATTACTAATAATGTGTGCTGGGCACAGTGGCTCACTCCTGTAATCCCAGCACTTTAGGAGGCTGAGGCAGGCGGATCACAAAGTCAGGAGTTCAAGACCAGCCTGACCAACATGTTGAAACCCCATCTTCACTGAAAATACAAAATTAGTCTGGTGTGGTGGTGTGCGCCTTTAATCCCAAATACTCGGGAGGCTGAGGCAGGAGAATCGCTTGAACCCGGGAGGCGGAGGTTGCAGTGAGCCGAGATCGCTCCACTGCACTCCAGCCTGGATGACAGAAAGAACGAGACTCCTCTCAAAAATAAATAAATAATAATAATGCGTATGTGCCTGTGTAACACTCCTCATCCCATTCCTCTGCCTTCCTGAGAAGTAACCATCATATAATATTTTGTGTTTACTGTGCCTCTGCTTTTTAAAAACTACCATACAATCATAAGCTTACGGAAGCTTAAACAATGCTTTGTTTGTTGAGCTTGGTTATGAGCTCTATAAAAATGGCATCTTATGTACAGTGTAGTCTTCTGGAGGTCACATTTTTCAGGAAACATTCTGTTTCCGAGATTCTTCCATGTTGTATGTTGCTGTGAGAACTGCTTATTATTAAAAACCCTTAGAAACTCCAGGAAAAACTGAAAAACTAAAGAGGATTCGAGGGAGGAAGCTCATTCCTGATGACGCTGGCTCTGTGTAAATGACATTCCCAGCAGGCCCGCCTCCTCCTCTCCCAGCATGCTTTCCCCTCTTTCTCCCATCTTCAAGATTCTGTCTTCTGACCCAGTGCCCCAAGTGTGGCTGCTTATTCTAAGGATGACTCTCAGGCCAGGCGCGGTGACTCACGCCTGTAATCCCAGCACTTTGGGAGGCCTAGGTAGGCAGATTACCTGAGGTCAGGAGTTCAAGACCAGTCTGACAAACGTGGAGAAACTCTGTCTACTAAAAATACAAAATTAGCCAGGTGTAGTGGTGCATGCCTGTAATCCTAGCTACTCAGGAGGCTGAGGCAGGAGAATCTCTTGAACCAGAGAGGCAGAGGTTGCGGTGAGCAGAGACTGTGCCATTGCACTCCAGCAGCCTGGGCAACAAGAGCAAAACTCTGTCTCTGTCTCAAAAAAAAAAAAAAAAAAAAGGATGACACTCCTCCTTGGTAGGGCCAGAGAATGTTTGGACTTGGGATGGAGAGGTCTCCCCTCCAGCAGCTGCAGCTGTCGATGCACAGCTTGGAGTGTGAAGGCCACATTTCCCACCATGTGGACCACAGCAGAGGAAGGTGCTGGTCTGCAGAGACAGAGCAAGATGCCCAGGGAGGAACAGAGACCAAAGCCAGAGGAAGCACCCTTACAGGGTTTGAATTTCCACTTCCAGCCGTTCCCGAGGTCCCACTGCACATGTGACATCGGGATTCATGGTTAACTCTCCTTTTGCTTACAAGGAGAGTTAATTTGGATTCTGTTCCATGATTTGCAGATGCCACTGACTGGCAAGAATCGTGCCAGAAATTATCTTCTGCATTTTTGCTCCTTCCCTGTTTGCTAGTGTAAGACTGTAAAAACAATTAAAATGATAATTTAACAATATAACTACCAGTTGCTGGGAATTTACTATGAACAGTGAGTGCTTTTTGTTCATCATCTCATTCAGCACTCTTACCAAGTCCATGAGAAAAATATTGTTCCTGTGTTACAGATGAGTAAACTGAGGCATAAGGCTATGACATCCAGGTTCACAGGGCTATTAAAAGGAAGACCTGGCTGGGCATGGTGGACACACCTGTAATCCCAGCACTTTGGGAGGCCAAGGCATATGGATCATCTGAGGACAGGAGTTTGAGACCCGCCTGACATGGTGAAATATCGTCTGTACTAAATACAAATAATTAGCTGGGCATGGTGGAACATGCCTGTAATCCCAGCTACTTGGGAGAATCGCTTGAACCCCGGAGGCGGAGGTTGTAATGAGCCAACTGAGATCATGCCATTGCACTCCAGCCTGGGCAACAAGAGCAAAACCCCATCTCAAAAAAAAGAGAAAAAAGAGGAAGACCTGCTTTTCATACCTTTGTCTGTTGGACCCCAAAGCCTGTGTTTTGTTTGTTTGTTTCTGAGACAGAGACTCCCTCTGACCTGGGTGATGGAGCATGACTCTGTCTCAAAATAATAATAATAATAATAATCTTCTCAGATGGCATGACACCCCCGGGCCGCATTTTCATCCTACAATCTCCTCTTTCTGGTGCTGAGAGAAAAAAAGAAAGGAAAATGAAAAGTCAAAAGACAAGGGAAGGAACGGTGGTGATTGATTAGCAGTGAGTAGAGAGATGGGAGGGAGGTGAAGGGTTGGGGAAAGCAGTGGGAAGCTTGATGACATCTTTGCAAGACATTTCCAAAGAACACCGGAGGGAGGATATTTTCCTGGGGACAAGCTCCTGCTCCCTCCCCCTGATCCATCAGTGAGCATTTGGGGTTGGGGTTAGGGCAGAGGAAATAGGAAGAGGAGACTGTCCTAGTCCATTTTGTGTTGCTATAACAGAATACCTGAGGCTGAATAATTTATAAAGAGAAAAAGGATTATTTGGCTCACAATTCTGATGGCTGGAAAGTTCAAGATTGGGCACCTGGTGAGAATGTCAGGCTGCTTCCACTTAGGATGGAGGGCGAAGGGGAGCTGGCTTGTACAGAGACCACAAGGTAAGGGAGGAGCTGAAACTGTGCCCCAAAGAGTTAAATCAACCAGCGATTAACAGACATTTTTGAGTTTACAGGATGGCAGCTGAGAAACCGCTTGCTGAAATGCTGAAACTCCCTTTGCTTGTAACAGAACTGGATGAAATCAGTTGGAACCAATGTGGCTGACTGCCATCTGCACAGATCGAGCTTGCTGATGTCACAGCCTGAATTTCCACCTGAGGTTTCATACTAACGCCACAAAGTTGCCCATGCAACCCATGAAGAAGTATGAAGAGATAAGTGCACATGGTCGAGGACTTTCTAGACTTCTCCTTTCTTTCCACCAATCACCTGCTAATCCCAGAATCCACCCCCTGAAACTTTTCTAATAAAAGTTCTGTCTGAAGGCCAGTGAAGGGAGACAGATCCGAGCTGGATTCCTGTATCCTTGTGGGTCAACTCACAATAAAGCTTTTCTTTTCTTAAAACCTAGTGCCCTAGTATTGGAGTATTGGCTGCTATGCGCATCAGGCAGTGAGCCCTCTGGCTTGCTAACAGTATCAGGTTCTTTTAAACAACAAGCTATTGTGGGGAACTAATAGAGTGAGATCTCAGGGAAGGTGTTAATCTGTTTACCAGGCATCTGCCCCCCTGACCCAAACACCACCCACTAGGCCTCTCACCTCCCAACACTACCACACTGGGGAGCAAATGTCAGCATGAGGTTTGGTGAGGACAAATTAACCATCTCAGACCACAGGAGGGCCTCTCACAGACCATTGCTCATACGTAAAGGGAGGCAGAAGCTGGAGGGAGGTAACAGATCCACAGTTCTGAGCTGTGGCCTGAGGAGAAGGATTTCCAGAGTTAGAGCTGATCGGGTGTGGTGGCTCACACCTGTAATCCCAGCACTTTGGGAGGCTGAGGCAGGAGAATCACGAGGTCAAGAGATTAAGATCATTCTGGCCAACATGGTGAAACCCTGTCTCTACTAAAAATACAGAAATTAGCCGGGCATGGTGGTGTGCGCCTGAAGTCCCAGCTACTCGAGAGGCTGAGGCAGGAGAATTGCTTGAACCTGGGTGGTAGAGGTTACAGTGAGCCAAGATTGCACCACTGCACTCCAGTCTGGCCATAGAACGAGACTCTGTCTCAAAAATAATAATAAAGAAAAAAAGAATTAGAGCTGAAGCCATGGGCCAGGCATGGTGGCTCACGCCTATAATCCCAATACTTTGGGAGGCCAAGTGGGGAGGATCTCATGAGGCCGGGAGTTTGAGACCTGCCTGGGCAAAATATCTAGACCCCATCTCTACGAACAATTGAAAAATTAGCCAGGCATGGTGGCACAATCTTATAGTCGCAGCTACTCAGGAGGCTGGAGTGGGAGAATCACTTGAACCTAGGAGTTCAAGGTTGCAGTGAGCCAAGGTTGTCCCACTGCACTCCAGCCTGGGCAACAGAGTAAGATCCTGTCTCTCTTTAAAAACAAAAAAACAAACAAACAAACAAACAAACAAACAAAAAACAAAAGCCAGGCACAGTGGCTCACACCTGTAATCCCAGCACTTTGGGGGGCCGAGGTGGATGGGTCACCTGAGATCAGGAGTTTGAGAGCAGCCTGGCCCACATAATGAAACCCTGTCTCTACTAAAAATACAAAAATTAGCTGGGCATGATGGTGTGTGCCTATAATCCCAAGTACTTGGGAGGCTGAGACATTAAAATTGCTTGAATCTGGGAGGCAGGCAGAGGTTGAGTGAGCCATTGTATTCCAGCCTGGGCAACAAAGCATGACTCAGTCTCAAAAAAAAAAAAAGAAAAAAAAAGCTGAAACCTTGGTTCCCCCCCACCCATCTCACTGTGCCCCAGGAAAATTCCGTGGCAGTTAGGAGAGGGACAACTGCACCGCTGAATGGGTTGGGGCCTTCTCTTGGATCAAGAGTCTCTTATTAGATCAAGGTCTCTTATTAGACTCCCTCATTCTTTCTCAGACCCCAGGCTCCATGGTGGCAGCTGATGAAAATATCTGAAAGATGAGAGACGACTTAGCCTGGAAGGGAACCGGGAGATAGTGGGAGAAGTGATGTTCAAGATGGATGCAGGGGACCCTAGGAATGAGTTCCCGAGGTCAGAAGGAGGAAAAGACCAACATCAGAGACCTGGAAAGGAAAGGAAGAGCAGGAAGGCCGGTTGGGGCAGAGGTGCGCTGGGACGAGATGGGAGACTGCCACCCTCCACCCACTCCCTCAGCAGTAGCACATCCTCAAACCAGCGCCGGAACTCTCTGCTGCCCTTTCAATGGAGAATCACACACAGCTTCCACTGGATGGCCCAGGTGTTGGCTTCCGAGCTCAGCCTGGCTGCCTTTATCCTACTGTTGGTCATGGCCTTCTCCAAGAAATGGCTGTACCTCTCTAGGAGCTCCTTCTACCAGCGCTGGCCTGAAGATGTCAGCAACAGAATCTACACATCAGCCCACATCATGTCCCTGGGACTCCTGTACTCCTGCAAATCCAGGAGCTGTTCCGATTTAGAGAATGGGAAAGGTGAGCCCCTTCCCCCCGCATCCCAGCCCAGGCCTCCAGCCTATCTTGGCCTCTATGTCTGCACCCTGGATGTGTTCTTGTTCCCTCTCTCTGGTCATCTTTATTTTTGGCCTGCAAGACGGTTCCACTGACACTGAGGCCTCCAATGATCATTTCTCGTCCCGTGGCCTGGCTAAATAGATTTGGTTGGTGCAATGGAAAATGTCACTGCTTTTGATAAGACCCAGAGCCAAATCTGTGTTTCTAAGAACGCTGTGAGAGAGCCGGGCATGGTGCTGCACACCCGTAGTCTCAGCTACCCAGGAGGCTGAGGCAAAAGCATTGCTTGAGGCTAGGAGTTTGAGTCCAGCAGCCTGTGCAACTTAGTGAGACATCTGTCTCTAAAAAAAAAAATAATAATAAAATAAAATAAAATAAAAATTGGGCCTGGCGAGGTGGCTCATGCCTGTAATCCCAGCACCCTGGGAGGCTGAGCGGGGCAGATCACCTGAGGTTGGAAGATGGAGACCATACTGGCTAGCACGGTGAAAACCCTTCTCTACTGAAATTACAAAAATTATCTGGGTGTGGTGGCAGCACATGCCTGTAATCCCAGCTACTCAGGAGGCTGAGGCAGGAGAATTGCTTGAACCCGGGAGGCAGAGGTTGCAGTGAGTGGAGATCGTGCCTTTGTACTCCAGCCTGGGCAGCAAGAGCGAAACTCCGTCTGAAAAGAAAAGGAAAAAAAAAAGTTGTGAGGGACATGGACTCTTAGCACAAGGGAATCACTCATTATGGGGGTTTCCTTAGGCTTGCCTTCCCAGAGCTTTGAGAGGACTTCTTGCAATATTCCCTCTCAGGCTCTGATCCCACACGCTTACCTTTCCTTCTGCCTCCAGCCTTGCATTTCTGGACCATTTTCCTTTTGCTACGTTTGGCTTCTGTCTTCCTTCCCTTCCTGAATTCTTGCAGCTGCTTCATTCCTTATTCTTGTTTGTTTGTTTGTTTTGTTGATGTTTTTAGAAACAGGGTCTCACTCTGTCACCCGGGCTGGAGTGCAGTGGTGCAATCATAGCTTACTGCGGCCTCAAACTTCTGGGCTCAAGGGATCCTCCTGCCTTTACTTCCTGAGAAGCTCAGACTATAGGCCCTGGCCACCACACCTGGCTCTTAGCTTCCTGAGTAACTGGGACTACAGGCACATGCCACCATACCTGGCTAATTTTTGTATTTTTAGTAGAGATGGAGTTTCACCATGTTGGCCAGGCTGGTCTTGAACTCCTGACCTCGTGATGCTCCCACCTCAGCCTTCCAAAGTACTGGGATTATAGGCGTGAGCCAACCGCCTAGCCTGTCTGTTATTCTTGTTAGTCTCTGGTTATACTCTTCCCTCACCCCTCAGGAATTGGGCATTCTTTCTCAGCTCCTGGGGAAAACCAGAGTTTTTGACCCTTATTTCCAATTTTTCACTCTCCTTAGCACGAAAAAATCACACAGCTCTTATTTTCTTCCATTATGAAAGTATTGTGTCCTTATAATAAATTTGGGGAAACAAAAGCTATCATTTATTGTACACTTACTCCATTTGTTCAATTCAGTCCTCAGTCCGCCCTAAGAGATAGGGATAATTGTCCCTATTTTACAGATGAGAACACTGGGCCTTAGAGAGATTAAGTACCTTGCTCAGAGTCATAAAGCTATTAGATTGAACCAAATGACATGCTAATATTTGACTGCTTTTCACCTACAAAAGGAACAATTTCATATGGATCAACCTAATATGGCAGATTTGGAATTGCAACGCAGGTGTGTCTGGCTCCAAAACTTATGTAAGTGCCTTGCTCTATGGAGCTACTCAAAGACGGCCAGGTTTTAAATTTTTATTCATTTATTTACTTATTTATCTGAGACAGAGTCTTGCTCTATCACCCAGGCTGGAGTGCAGTGGTGCAGTCTTGACTCATTGCAACCTTTGCCTCCCGGGTTCAAGCGATTCTCCTGCTTCAGCCTCCCAAGTAGCTGGGATTACGGGTGCCTGCCACCACGCCCAGCTAATTTTTTGTATTTTTAGTAGAGACAGGGTTTCGCCATGTTGGCCAGGCTAGTCTTAAACACCTGACCTTGTGATCTGCCCACCTCAGCCTCCCAAAGTGCTGGGATTACAGGTGTGAGCCACCATGCCTTGCCAGGGCTTTTTATTTTTAGTTGAACAAGTTTTGAATGATTTTGACATAGTTGTACTCATCCTTTAAAAACAATTTTACATTATTTAAAGTATGTTCATGTTTTGACTAATGCTAGGGATACATTCTGAGAAACTTATTGTTGGGTGATTTTGTTGCGTGAACATGACAGAGTATACTTACATAAACCTAGATGGTACGTATGTTTTTATTTATATGTATTATTTCATATGGAAAACTATATGTCTCAGCACTGTTACTGAATATCAATCATTTCCCCTACTTTATCTGCAATGCCAGTATCAAGTGCCAGATATCAGGTTTCTATATTTACTCCATTAATCTTACGGGATCACTGTTGTATATGTGGTCCATCATTGGCCAAAATATCATTGCGTGGCACATGTCTATATTTTTGTCATTTAATATATATTATTTAAACTTTTATGTTTATAATATGTAACAAACTTTCCTTATTATAAGATAATATTCAACTTAATAGATTTATCTTTTACTTGACTCTTTTATTTATTTTATTTATTTTCTTTTAGTCTAGTTACAGGTCTAGAAGCAATTTTTTTTTTTTTTTTCCGAGATGGAGTTTTGGTCTGTCACCCAGGCTGTAGTGCAATGGCACTATCTCAGCTCACTGCAACCTCTGTCTCCTGGGTTCAAGTGATTCCCCTGCCTCAGCCTCCTGAGTAGGTGAGATTACAGGCTCCCACCATCACACCCAGCTAATTTTTGTATTTTTAGTAGAGACAGGTTTCCCATATTGGCCAGGCTGGTCTTCAATTCCTGACCTCAGGTGATCCACCTGCCTTGGCCTCCCAGAGTGCTGGCATGAGCCACTGTGCCGGCCGAGCTTCATGTTTATCAGACATTTGTACTCCTCTGGAGAATTGCAGTTGAAATCCTCTGTCCATTTTTTCTGCTGAGATTCATTTGCATGCGGCTGAGTTTATCAAACAATCTCCATTATCAAGAATCTTGGCTTATTTAAGAAGTGAAAGCAGTATTTCATTGTTATTTCAAATGTGCATTTCTCTGGTTATTAATGGACCTGTACATTTTCTTGTATTTGCTCATGTTATTACGTTTCATCTTTTGTAAATCTTTTTTTCACTTAGGCACATAGACATCAAGTTATCTTGTAAATCTTTAGTTGATCTTGTTTGTTTGTCATTTTCCCCAGACAGTTTTAAGATGTGGACAAATCAGCCCATGTTTAAGCTGGCCAAGTTAAGCTTCAAACTGACTCTGGGGCTGGGCCTCGTCCTCACCATCTGGTTGCACCTGCCCTATCTGCCTGCTGTTCAGAAACTGCCCTCCTTCGGGTTGGTCGGGACCATCTTGAGCTTCTATGAAGGTGCCTCCTAGCTCTGGAAAAGTTCCTTTGTTCTCCTAGCCTGCATCTTCCTAGGCCCTTTTCCCTCTTCTTCCATTTTCTTTTGAGACAGTCTTGCTCTGTCGTCCAGGCTGGAGTTCAGTGGTGCGATCTCAGCTCACTGCAACCTCCGCCTTCTGGGTTCAAGCAATTCTCCTGCCTCAGCCTCCCAAGTAGCTGGGATTACAGGCACCTGCCACCATGCCCAGCTAATTTTTTTTTGTATTT
Source organism: Sapajus apella (assembly GCF_009761245.1). NCBI lineage: Eukaryota > Metazoa > Chordata > Mammalia > Primates > Cebidae > Sapajus > Sapajus apella. Next base: position 24,847,747 of record NW_022436952.1, on the reverse strand, counting down.
TTAGTAGAGACGGGGTTTCACAATGTTGATCAGGCTGGTCTCAAACTCCTGAACTTGTGATTCACCCGACTCAGGCTCCCAAAGTGCTGGGATTACAGGTGTGAGCCACCATGCACAGCCCTCTCCCTTTTCTTTGGGGGTGGTGTGGGTGTTTTGTGGGTGGTGGGAGAACAGAACCAATAATTGAGTTACATCATTTCCTGGTCATAGGAGAGGTAGAAGTGGAGGGGTTGACTCCTGAAACCTCAGGGGCTAGCCACCCTGTGCGTGGTGATGTGGTTTGTGGCAGTAGCATAGCAGATGAGGAAGAACCCCCCTCATCCCCCTACCATGGGACTCTTGCATGACAATGAGACCTCTCTGCTTGCTGTCTCCTAGTCACTTTCATCTTCTCCACCCTCATGCTGTTCCCCATTAACATCTGGATCTTCGAGGTGGAGAGGAATGTATCCATCCCCATTGGCTGGAGCTATTTCATTGGTTGGCTGGTGTTTGTCCTATATGTCACCTGTGGTGAGTGGCCAGAGGGCCCTGGGGGAAGGAAGGGACATGGGTGGGTGAGGGCAGGGAGTGTGGAAGGAAGAGTGTGGCAATCTCCAGGGCTAGATTCTTAGGGTCTTATCTTCCCTTGGGCCTCACCCTGCTTGTCACTTTACCTCCCACTCACAAGTTTCCTCTCCCCCGTCCCTGTCCTTTCCCAGCGATCTTTTGCTACTTCAACCATAAACTTTTCTGGAGTCTGATTCTGAGCCACCCCAGTGGCGCCGTGTCCTGCAGCAGAAGTTTCGGCTCAGTAGAAGAATCTCCAAGTGTGCAGATGATCACAGACACCCCCATCATCCAGGAGGGAGTCTTGGATCCTGAGCAGAAGGATACACACCTGTGACCTTTTCTGAACTCCTGGCACCAAGTTCTGTCCATTCATCTGACCCAGTCTCCTCATCTTCCCCTCAGCCCTTGAATAGGTTGGTCCTCATTATTGCAAGGAGTGAGAAAGGGAGGACGTCGGGCCAGCTTTGCACTCCTCTGCTTTCTCCCTGCCTTGATTGAGCTTGAGTGATGTGGAATAAATTGTCCGTCTCTTCTTTCTCCTATTGGGCTGTTGTTGAGGCAAGCTGGAAGAGGAGGGAGAGGAAGGGAGAAAGAACAAGTTTGTCTTCCAGTTCTTCCTGCCCAGGAGTCTTTTGGCACCCGTTGGCGCCTAAACCTGCCCAACCTCTACTTATACATGAGCATACTTATACATGGGCAAACACCTCCGGAGAGCTAAGCCTCTTTTTACTTCTGTTACCCTTAACCCACCATTTGCTAGTTAGTGGGTGGAGGAGGTACGGCTGATTAGGAGAGAGATATCACTTACCACCTTGTTGGCTTAGGCATAGTGAAGGATTCAAAAGCCAAATGGCCCAAAGGTAAGAGGCAGATTAAACAATGAGCACACAATAGGAGTGTGGTCATCCCAGGTGTGTGTCCTGAGCCGCAGTCCCACCCTCTGTGTCCAGCTCCGATGACTGAGAACGCATAGAGCTTGTGCCCTGGAAACCACCACTACTGCCACCTGCCCTGGCTGCTATAGCTTCCCACCCAAGCCTCCCACACCGTCTGCCACGTAACAGCAGGAATGCAACACGGCAAGAGGCCGGGCTCAGTGGCTTACGCCTGTAATCCCAGAACTTTGGGAGGTTGAGGCGGGAGATCGCTTGAGCCCAGGAGTTTGAGACCAGCCTCGCCAACATGGCGAAACCCCAACTCTCTTAAAAATACAAAAATTAGCCAGGCGTGGTGGCATGAGCCTGTAGTCCTAGCTACTTGAGAGGCTGAGGCAGGAGAATCGCTTGAACTCGGGAGGCGGAGGTTGCAGTGAGCTGAGATTGTGCCACAGCACTCCAGCCTGGGCGATGAGCGAGATGTTATCTCACAAAACAACAACCACAAACAAACAAACAAACAAAAAAACACGGCAAGAAAAGAAAGCATTAGAGTTAGGTCCTAAGACCAAAAGATAAGTTGTACATTTGCGTTTTAAAGCCAACTTGGGCAAGCCGGCAATGCCCATCAGGGCTTGGACATGTTGCCCAGAGAGGCCAGCCTCCCAGGAGAGCATCCATAGCTGAACTTGGTCATGGCCATCCCTCCAGATGAAACCATGATACCAGCCAGCTACAGGAGTGCATGGACAAATTGTGAGTAGATCAGGTATGTTAAAAACATATGGATTAGGTGGGGCTGCATGAGGTGGCTCATGCCTGTAATCCCAGCACTTTGGGAAGCCAAGGTGGGTGGATCACGAGGTCAGGAGTTCAAGACCAGCCTGGCCAACATGGTGAAACTCTGTCTCTACTAAAAATACAAAAATTAGCTGGGTGTGGTGGCACATGCTTGTAGTCTCAGCTACTTGGGTGGCTGAGGCATGAGAGTCACTTGAACCTGGAAGATAGAGGTTGCAGTGAGCCATGATCATGCCACTGCACTCCAGCCTAGATGACAGAGTGAGACTCTGTCTCAAAAATACATGTATATACTGGCCGGGTGCGGTGTAATTACGCCTATAATCCTAGCACTTTGGGAGGCCGAGGTGGGTGGATCACCTGAGGTCAGGAGTTCAAGACCAGCCTGGCCATCATGTTGAAACCCCATCTTTAAGAAAAAAAAAGAAAATATATATATAATAACATATAATATAATTATATATATAATATTAGGTTATAATAACCTAATACATGTATCTATATATTAGGTTGAACTATATATGTTGTGTTAGCAGTTAAATGTTGGCAATTTTATATGGTTCAACCTAATGTATATGACTGACTTCTACATATTTATTTATTTTTTCAGACAGAGTTTTGCTCTTGTTGCCCAGGCTGGAGTGCAATGGTGCGATCTAGACTCACCGAAACCTCTGCCTCCCAGATTCAAGCAATTCTCCTGCCTCAGCCTCCCAGTTAGCTGGGATTACAGGCATGTACCACCAGGACCAGCTAAGTTTGTATTTTTAGTAGAGACAGGGTTTCTCTATGTTGGTCAGGCTGGTCTTGAACTCCCGACCTCAGGTGATCTGCCCGTCTCGACCTCCCAAAGTGCTGAGATTACAGGTGTCAGCCACGGCGCCTGGGCTCATCTTGGCTATTGTGAATAATGCTACAATAAACCTGGGAGTTCAGTTATCTCTTGAGCATACTGATTCTATTTCCTTTGGATATGTACCCCGCAGTGGGATTGCTGGATCTGAATGGTTCTTGCTCAGAGTCTCTCATGAGGTTACAGTCAGGATGTTACCTGGGGCTGCAGTCATCTAAATGTTTGACTGGGGCTGGATTCCCTTATGGCTGTTGGCAGGAAGCCTCTGTTCTTTGCCACCTGTAATTCTGAGAGCCAGTGGCTCTTGATGAGCTGTCTCTTAGCTCACTCTGGGAGAAGTTAGATCTAAATACTCAAGCAGTGTTTAGATCTAACTTCTCCCAGAGTGAGCTAAGAGACACCAACGAAGGGGAAGTCCAATGCCTTTCATGTCCTAGTCTAAGAAGAAATGCACGAATGCACTGTTACTTCCACCATATTCTATTTGTTGAAAGCAAATTATAAAGTCCATCCCACACATAGAGGAGGGGAATTAAGTTTCATTTCTAGCCAGGTGCAGTGGCTCATGCCTGTAATCCCAGCACTTTGGGAGGCCGAGGTGGGTGGGTCACATGATGTCAGGAGTTCGAGACCAGCTTGGCCAAACATGGAGAAACCCCATCTCTACTAAAAAATTACAAAAATTAGTTGGGCATGGTGGCAGGTGCCTGTAATCGCAGCTACTTGGGAGGTCGAGGCAGGAGAATCGCTTGAACCTGGGAGGCGGAGGTTGTAGTGAGCCGAGATAGTGCCTTTGCACTCCAGCCTGGGTGACAAGAGCAAAACTTTGTCTCAAAAAAAAAAAAAAAAAGAATTCCATTTAAAAAACTGCATATACTCATATATGTTGGCACACATCACTTGATGAGAGGAATATCAAGAATTTGTGGATATATTTTAAAACCACCTGGCCAGGTGCGGTGGCTCACACCTATAATCCCAGCATTTTGGGAGGCTGAGGTGGGTGGATCACCTGAGGTCAGGAGTCCGAGACCAGCCTGGCCAACATGGAGAAACCACCTCCAAAACAAACAAACAAACAAACAAACAAAAATCCACCCTTTGCCCTGTGGTGACAAATTATTTACAGTCCTTCCACATGTAAAATATACTCAACTCCCGGTTGGGCGCGGTGGCTCACACCTGTAATCCCAGCACTTTGGGAGGCCGAGGTGGGCAGATCACAAGGTCAAGAGATCGAGGCCATCCTGGCCAACATGGTGAAACCCCGTCGCTACTGAAAAAACACAAAAATTAGCTGAGAGTGGTGGTATGTGCCTGTAGTCCCAGCTACTCAGAAGGCTGAGGCAGGAGAATTGCCTGAACCCGGGAGGCAGAGGTTGTAGTGAGCCAGGATTGCACCACTGCACTCCAGCCTGGTGACAGAGCGAGACTCCGTCTCAAAAAAAACAAAAAACAAAAAACAAAACAACAAAAAAACATATATATATATATATACACATGTATATAGTATATATACTCACCTCCCAAGGCCCCAAGAAGTCTCATCTCATTACAGTATCAACCTGCTCAAAGTTCCAAACCTTGACATATGTTATATGTCCATCATGCCAAATTTACATGCTGAAAGTGACAGTATTTGGAGATAGGGTTTTTTTGTTTGTTTGTTTTGTTGTTGTTGTTTTTGAGACGGGTCTGGCTCTGCCAGCCAGGCTGGCATGTGGTAGTGCTGTCTCAGCTCACTGCAACCTCTGCCTCCCAGACTCAAGTCATCTTCCCACTTCAGCCTCCCGAGTAGCTGGGACTAAGGCTGTGCCACCACACCCTGCTAATCTTGTATTTTTTGTAGAGACAGGGTTTTGCCGTGTTGTCCAGGCTGATCTCAAACTCCTGGGTTCAAGTGATCTGCCAACCTCAGCCTCCCAAAGTGCTGGGATTACAGGTGTGAGCCACCGCACCCAGACAAAAATAAGATCTTTAAAGAGGTGATTAAGTGAAAATGAGGTTGTTAGGGTGGCCCTAATCCAATCCAATCTGACTAGTGTCCTTATAAGAAGAGGCGATTAGGGTGTGCAAAGAGACATCAGGAACGTGTGCACACAGAGGAAAGATCGTGTATCTGAAGTTTGCTGAAAAAAATCAACTCACGAAATTAATAAGAGAAAAGGCATTTAGTTAGTATGTATACATGGAAGCCATCAGAATGAAGACCAACCCCTCAACAAGGTATGGGAACTTACAGGTCATCTTGAGGTTACAGAAGGAATGTGGGGGGCTGGGCATGGTGACTCATACCTGTAATTCCCACACTTTGGGAAGTCGAGGAAGGAGGATTGCTTGAGCCCAGGAGTTCAAGACCAGACTGTTGTTAAAACAGGATGCCCTATTATTCCAACTGGTACCTCACTATCCATTCAGAAGCTCTTTGAGTTCAACAGGTCTCCATGGTACTGTGGTCTTATAATTATGATGCCCTGGCTTTCTTTTTGGAGATGGAGTTTCACTCTTGTTGCCCAGGCTTGAGTGCAATGGCACAATCTTGGCTCACTGCAACCTCTGCCTGCCAGGTTCAAGCGATTCTCCTGCCTCAGCCTCCCGAATAGCTGGCACCCACCACCATGCCCAGCTAATTTTTTGTATTTTTAGTAGAGATGGTGTTTCATTACGTTGGCCAGGCTGGTCTCGAACTGCTGACCTCAGGGAAGGCACCTGCCTAGGCCTCCCAAAGTGCTGGGATTACAGGTGTAAGCCACCACACCTGGCCATTACTTTGCTACTTCTAACTGCCTACAATCAGATACGGGAGCAAATAAATGACTTAAAGGTGGAACTTATAATTAAAAGGGAAGCAGAGAGTAAATTTTGGAAAATTTGCAGCCTGCCCATGTGATAGAGGAGGAAAAAGTGTTTTCAGGAGAGGAATCCAGGTGGTTGTGGAGTAACCACTTGCTAGAGGGATTAGCATGACTTAAAGGGAGCCAGATGGAAACGGGAAAAAGCCTTTCAGAAATCTTCAAGGTCGTTCTCACATCACAGGCCCAGAAGCCTAAGAGGACAAACTAGTTTCAGAAGCAGCCCAGAGTACCGGGATGCCTTGGGATGCTGCTCCCCTGTATCTCAGCTGCTTTAGCTCCAGCTGGGACTCAAAGGGCTTCAGGCACAGTTCAGGCTACTGCTATGGAGGATGCACTGGAGTAAATAAAATTTAATCTTAAAAACAGCTTTAAAAAAATTTATATTGTTGTTAGTTCAAGTTTGTAGTCTCTTGGCTCTAGCCAAGATTAGCCAGTCAGCTCTGAGAGAAACAGAAAGAAGGTAAATAAAAACCAAATGTTGGGCCAAGCCCAGCCATGCGGGAGGCCGAGGCAGGAGGATTCCTTGTGGCTAGTAGTTCAAGACCAGCCTGGACAGCATAGTGAGACACCCAAGTATCTCAAGACTATGAAAAGACAAAGCATGCACTGGGAGAAAATATTTGCAAAAGAACATATCTAATAAAGGACTATTTTCTACAGCATGCAAAAAATTCTTTTTTTTTTTTTTTTTTGTCGCTGGGCTAGAGTGCAGTGGCGAAAACTCAGCTCATTGCAACCTCCACCTCCTGGGTTCAAGCGATTCTCCTGCTTTTTTTTGACTTCATGATCTACCCGCCTTGGCCTCCCGAAGTGTTGGGATTACAGGTGTGAGCGACCGTACCTGGCCGCAAAGAATTCTTAAAACTCAGCTAATTAAAAAATGTACAAAAGGCAGGGCATGGTGGCTCATGCCTGTAATCACAGCACTTTGGGAGGCTGAGGCGGGTAGATCACCTGAGGTCGGAAGTTCAAGACCAGCCTGACCAACATGGAGAAACTCCATCTCTACTAAAAATACAAAATTAGCAGGGCATGGTGGTGCATGCCTGATAATCCCAGCTACATGGGAGGCTTAGACAGGAGAATCACTTGAACCTGGGAGGCGGAGATTGCAGTGAGCTGAAATCGAGCCATTGCACTCCAGCGTGGGCAACAATAGCGAAACTCCATCTCAAAAAAATTAGCAGGATGTTGTGGCAGGCTCCTGTAATCCCAGATACTCGGGAGGCTGAGGCAGGAGAATTGTTTGAACCAGGTGGTGGAGGTTGCAGTGAGCTGAGATTGTGCCACTGCACTCTAGCCTGGAGTCAGAGTGAGACTCCGTCTCAAAAAAAAAAAAAAAAAAGAAAAAGAAAAAGAAAAAAAATGTGCAAAAGATTTAAAAATATGCAAAAAATCTACAGGCATCTCACCAAAGATGATATACACATGGCAAATAAGCAGATGAAAAGATGCTCAACATCATATGTTCTCAAGGGAACTGCAAATTCAAACAATGAGATACGACTGCACCTATTAGAATAGTTAAAATCCAAAATACTGACACCAAAAACTAGTGATGACATGGGACAATAAGAACTCACTTTCATTGTTGTTGGGAAGGCAAATGGCCAGCAACATTGGAAGACAGTGGAAGACAGCTTGGCAATTTCTTTTTCTTTTTTGAGATGGGGTCTCGTTTTGTTGTCCAGGCTGGAGTGCAGTGGCACGATCTTGGCTCACTGTAGCCTCTGTCTACCAGGTTTAAGCAATTCTCTCACCTCAGCCTCCTGAGTATCTGGGATTACAGAGGCGTGCCACCATGCCTGGCTAATTTTTGCATTTTTTTAGTAGAGATGGGGTTTCAGCATGTTGGCCATGCTGGTCTCAAACTCCTGACCTTGGCCTCCCAAAGTGCTGGGATTATAGGCATGAGCCACTGTGCCTGGCCTGGCCTGGTTTGGCAATTTCTTTTCTTTTTTCTTTTTTTGTTTTTTGAGATGGAGTCTCACTCTATTGCCCAGGTTGGAGTGCAATGGCATGATCTTGGCTCACTACAACCCCTGCCCCCCAGGTTCAACTGAGTCTTCTGCCTTGGCCTCCCAAGTAGCTGGGACTACAGGCGTGTGCCACTGTGCCTGGCTAATTTTTGTATTTTTTAGTAGAGGTGAAGTTTCACCATATTAGCCAGGCTGGTCTCGAACTCCTGACCTCATGATTTACCCACCTTGGCCTCCCAAATTGCTGGGATTACAGGTGTGAGCCACCATGCCCAGAGGTAATTTCTTAAAAAACGAAACATACTCTTACCATACAACCTTATGATCATTGTACTCCTAATTACCCAAATGAACCGAAATCTGTTGCCCACACAAAACTGCACACAAATGTTTATAGCAGCTTTATTCATAATTGCCAAAAATTAGGAGTAAGCAAGATATCCTTGCACAGATGAATGCATAAACTGTGGTATATCCATACAATGGAACATTACTCACTGCAAAAAAGAAATGAACTATCAAGTCACAAAAGATGTGGGGGAACCTTAAATACACATTGCTAAGTATAAGAAAAAGTCTGAAAAAGGAACATACTATAACATTCCAGCTTTAAAACATTTTGGAAAAGTCAAAACTATAGAGACAGTAAAAAGATTAGTGGTTTCCAGGAGTTTGGGGAGTGGGAAGGGAGGGATGAATAGCTAGCTAGAGCACAGGGAATTTTTAGGGCAGTGAAACTACTCTGTATAATACTTTAGTGGTAGCTACATGTAATTTTACATTTATCAAAACCCATAGAATGAGCCAGGCATGGTGGCACATACCTATAGTCCCAGTTACTTGGCAGGCTGAGGTGGAAAGATGGTTTAGGCTCAGGAGTTTAAAGCTGAAGTGAGCCATGACTGGGCCACTGCACTTGGCCTGAGCGATAGGGTAAGACCCAAACAAACACCACAGAATGCACAGCACAAAGAGTGAATCCTAATATACACTACAGACTTGCTGAGGCAGGTGGAGGTTGCAGTGAGCAGAGATCATGCCATTGCACTCCAGCCTGGGCAACAAGAATGAAACTTTGTCTCAAAAAAAAAAATGAAGTCCATTAACAAACAATAAAAAACAACCCAAAACCAAGTGCCAAGATTAATTTTCCTTTCTTTCTTTCTCTTTTTTTTTTTTTTTTTTACGCAGACAGAGTCTCCCTCTGTTGCCCAGGCTGGAGTGCAGTGGCACAACATCTGCAACCTCTGCCTCCCAGGCTGAAGTGATTCTCTGCCCCAGCCTCCCGAGTAGCTGGGACTACAGCCGCACCCAACCATGCCTGTCTAAGTTTTGTATTTTTAGTAGAGACAGGGTTTCAGAATATTGGCCAGGCTGGTCTCGAACTCCTGACCTCAAGTGATCCACTGGCCTCGGCCTCTCAAAGTGTTGGGATTACAGGCGTGAACCACCGCACCTGGCCTAATTTTCTACAATGGAGAAAACACAAGGCTTACAATTTTCTGCTTCCACAGAGCATTTGGCAGAAACACACCAGGAATCCCTATTTTGCAGCCAGGGGAAAGGAAGAATTGTTCTCAGTAGGCGACCACTGTTTCGGGTGAAGCCTGGTCAGTGCAATAGAAACTCCTTGGTATTTAGGGCCAGGCATGGTGGCTCACACCTGTAACCCAAGCACTTTGGAGGCCAAGGCGGGCAGATCACCTGAGGTGAGGAGTTCAAGACCAGCCGGACCAACATGGTGAAACCCCATCTTAAAAAAAAAAAAAAAAAGAAAAGAAACTCCTTGGTATTTCTGAGAATTCTGGTTCCATGCCTATTTATAAACTCGTCAGACACCATATTCCAGTAAATGCCGAGAAGATACTTGTGAACAGAAGGGGAAACCACACAAGGCCTGGAGGCTTTCAGGCAGCTTTTGGGATCTGCAACAAAAAATGCCAGACTTGAAGACAAGCGACTCTCACTCACGTGAATACTGCGTTTGCAGGCCAAAGAGCAAACTGCCAAGTTATTGCCCTGTATTTCCACGGTGGAAGCTATGTCTCCTTTTTGGTGGGACCTTGTCAATTCTTCTAACTTTTTTTGGACATAGTGGTAGACTTATGGAAAAGTTGCAAGAATCGTACAAAGAATTCCCACTCTTCATCCAGATTCCCCAAATGTTAACATTTTACTGCATTTGTTTTATATCTCTCTGTCCCTCCCTTCTGTCTCTCCACACACACACACATAGACACACACACACACATTTTCCTGTACTATTTGAGAATAAGTTGCCAATATAATGCTCCTTTATCTCAAGATATTTCAACATCTATTTCCTTAAAACAAGGACATTCTTTTACATAACCATACTGCAATCCTCAAGATCAGGAAATTAACTTTGATGCAATATGATAATATTCAGACAATATTCACATTTTGCCAGCTGTCCCAGCGATGCTCATTATAATAAAAGAAGATCCTGGATCAGACACTGCGTTCAGTTGCCACATCTCTAGCCTACTTTAACTGGAATAGCTCCTCGGTCTTTGTCTTTCTCAACATTGCCTTTTTTTTTTTTTTTTTGGAGATGGAGTTTTGCTCTTGTTGCCCAGGCTGGAGTGCAGTGGCGTGATCTTGGCTTACTGCAACCTCGGCCTCCTGGATTCAAGCAATTCTCCTGCCTCAGCCTCTGGATTAGCTGGGATTACAGGCATACACCACCACGCCTAGCTAATTTTGTATTTTTAGTAGAGTCAGGGTTTCTCTATGTTGGTCAGGCTCGTTTCAAACTCCTGACCACAGGTGACCTGCCCGCCTCGGTCTCCCAAAGTGCTGGGATTACAGGCGTGAGCCACCATGTCTGGCAACACTGCCATTTTTTAAAAGGTACAGGGCAATTATTTTGCAGAATGCCCCTCAATCTGGGTTTGTCTTTTGTCTCTTCTTAATTAGCTTCAAGTAGTGCATTAGTGGTAGAAACGTCACAAAAATGTTCTCAGTGCATCCTATCAGGAGCAGCAGTAGTTGTATGTACACTGGGGAGGTTAACTTTGATTACTGAGTTAAGGTGGCATCTGCCAGGTCTCTGAGAGAGGATCGTGCTGATTACATTTCCCTTGCAAGAAGTCCTGTAATACAAAGTAGGCAGCATGGAGAACGTTCAGCAGTGATCCAAAACTTAGCCTGTGTGACTTCTCGCTGAGCACTCCTTTAGACTTACAAATCTTTGCTCTGTGCCCATTTTTCTGCATTTAGCAGCCTCTTTACTTGTTGGTACCTCCAAAGGCCAGCATGATGCCTGGTTACATACTTGGTGCTTACAAATGTCTAATCAAAGAATGAAACTGACAGGCTAGAGAATGGGGTAGGTAAGGAGAACTGGTCAAGGAAAACCCAGAATGACAGTGGATTTCAGAGAGGCTTTCTTCCTGATAAAGAGAGCCCCTGCATTTAGAGATGAAGAAGGATGGCAGTTTCAGGTGTCTGGAATGGTTCTCTACACCCCATTCAGGGCTGGGAGGCAGCTGTATTATTACGGGTGACCTGGGTTGTGTGTTGAGCAAGATCCTAATGGTCCCTACATTTAAGGCAGCCATTTCCAGGATTCCTGCCATTACATTGGGAGAAAGAGAGGCAAAAAGAGAGTGGATGTCATTCAAAGAACAGTACACTGAACTGTGGGGGTAGAGTGGGGAGGAGGAAAGAGGCAAACATCTGGCTACTGAATGACTCGCCAAAGTTAGGAGTGAGCCATCTGTGCAAGACCCAGAGGAAAGGCTCACAAACCCTCATCGGCTAAATACCCACCCCGTAATGTCGTGGGAAGTGCATAACCATAAAGAGAACTCTTATGCCAAAGTTCCAGGTGTGGAAAAGTTATTCTGAGCAAGGAGCTAGTCAACAGAAAGGATGTAGCAGTTCAGGTTAAACAGAACAATAAGATTTAACAAATTGAGATGTGCGGAAGCAAAAAGCAAAATATCAGGACCAAATTTTAAATGGAAAAGGGAAACCCTAACTAGATCCAAACCAAAATAATAATCATAAATCAACTGTAACTAAGAAAAGTAGACAAAGATAAATATGATTCTACAAGGCCAAGTCTCATATTAAAGCGGAAGGGCAATTTGCTCGGGAAGCTTACATTTCCTGCCTATGTTGTTTGCTTGGAAAACACAGTAGAGTCGACCATCTGGGGTAATTAATTCTAGGGTAAAAGTGTCAGAACCTGGGTAAACAAAGATTAGCACCAAGATAAAAATAAGGAGAACCAGGAACTAAAAAAGAAATTAAATTCAATAAGTTCAAAGGAATAGAATCCTGAACAAAATTCTGAAGATTCCAGGGACAGACTTCTTTTGCCATCAGTCAACTTTTTGAATAAGAGTCCGGGGATAACTCTTGCTCTTTTATATTTCAAAGTATTTCAGGTTTCAAATCAATTTCTGTAAAACTTTCATGAAACAAATGGAAGGAAGAACTGTAAATCACAAACAAACAAACAAAACCTTTCCCCTTAAAATTTAACAACCAAAAGTCATCACACTGAAGAAGGTTAAGGTAACTGCAGAGGTAACTGGCGTATGCAGTGATTGAACCTAACCTTGGCAAACCATACTTTAATGGTCTGTTTGCACTAATGTCCAGAAAGCATGCAAAATAATTTGGAAGCAGGACCATAAGTCTGAGCTTCTCAGTTGCCTCCCTCGCTGCCCTTCCTTCTCCGTACTAATTAATGACATTCCAATGCTTATTCTCAAAAAACCATTGGTAATAGGATCTCAGAAATGTCAGAAGAAAATGTTCCTTCTACCCCTAGAGCTGCAAACAAGCAGATTCTATTCCACAATAGGAGGCAAGGCTAGTTCTGAGACAGTGGTAAATAGAGAACATTCACAAAAGCATTCATCTCTAAGCCTCCCATTTTCTCTCCATCTCGGAAGTGGGGACATGTGCCCAGGCAGGAAGCTCGGGCCGGGGTTCTAGAAGAGGTAGGAAGTACAAAAGTACAAGACGACAGTTTTCACACTACACAGAGCAGAACTGGAAGAGCACTTTAATAGGAGTTGGTTCAATTGTCTGTCACTTTACATGAGGAAGCCAAGTTCCAGAAAGAATAAGTGCCTCTGGCAGTGCCTAGAGTAGCCAACGGCCTGAGTTTCTTCCTGCCACCCCGCACAAAACAAGTACAGCCAAGAAATTCATGTGCCTAGACCTGATGCCTCAATTCCAAAGCTGCAAAGGTAGTTGGGGCCATATTATATTCCAACATGGATGCCAGGTTTAAGTTGTTACCCTGTGAGTAATGTGGAACCCCTGTGGATTCTTTTTTTCCCCTTAAGTGCTGTGTTGCAATCATAGCTCACTGCAGCCTCCACGTCCTGAGCTCAAGAGATCCTCCCACCTCGGTCACCGAAGTAGCTGGGACTACAGTGTGAGCCACCATGCCTAGCTAATTAATGCCATGCCTCACTATGTTACCCAGGCTGGTATCAAATCCTGTGGCTCAAGCAGTCCTTCTGCCTCAGCCTCCCAAAGTGCTTGGATTACAGGCATGAGCCACCACACTTGACCCACTGGAGATTCTTGAGCAGGGGAGGTGGTTACAGGCACTGACCTTGGACTTAACACTTAGGTTTGAACCCTGGGCTAGTTATTATTTTTTGAGCTTCATTTCTTTCTTTATAAGAGAGGAAATTTAAGTCCTTAATACACCTATTTAAACTCATTTCTTCAGCTTCAACTAACTTCGTAGGGCTGTAAGGAATAAATAAGAAAATGAATTTAAAGCTCAGTACTAATAATGTAGGTAAATCAGTATTTAGTAGTGTTAACTATTATTCCAAGCAGAGCTTTACTTCTGGAAGATTCACTAGATGGGTTGTCTTCCAATCAACCAAGGTAACAACGGCTTATCCTGGGGGGAATGGAGAGATGGCAATGGATTTAAGACATTTCAGAGTTAGCCTATCAGTTATGTATTGTTGCTTAACAAACCACCTCTAAACTTAGTGGCTTGAAAAAACAACATTCATTTATTTTGCACATGACTCTGCAATTTGGCCAGGGCTTGTCTCTGTTCTACACAGTATTGAATGGCAGATGAACTGTGGCTAGAAAGTCTACTTTTAAGATGGCTCACTCACATGGTTGGCATGTTGGTTCTGTCTGTTGGCTAAGAGCTTAGCCAGGGATGAGGGCCCAGGGCTTTGGCACCTCTCCATGTGGGCCTTCGCAGGCTGATTGGGCTTCCTCAGAACATGGTGACTGGGTTTCAAGAGTGACCATTCCAAGAGAATGAGGTGGTATTTTTACGACAGCCTCAGACGCCACATATTATCACTCTTTTATACTAGACTAGTCAAGGAAAGAACAAATTTCTGCCTAGGTTCAAGTAGAGGTGATAAAAACGCCATCTCTTGATAGGGAAGTGCAAAGTTCTAAAAGAACATGTGTTACAGATATACTGTTGCATACACATTTGGAAAATGTAATCTGCCACTGGTAGGGATGACATGATTTAGCAAATTGGCTAGCGGCAGTGAGGGAGAATGAGACCCTGAGGTTTCTGGATTGTGTGACCAGTGGGGCCATTAATAAAACTAATGGAAAAGAGAAGGAAGGATATGTTAGGGGAGATTATTGACCCTGAGAAGCCCATAGTATTCAGAAGACTGGAGTCTGGAAGAGGCATAAGGGAGTCTTGCACAATAAAGTCAAGCTGAAACTGAGACTAGAAGAAATGGCCAAGGATGAGAAAGAGAATCGTCACAGATTCTTAGAAAACAAAAATTTTTTTTTGAGAGGGAGTCTCACTCTGTTGCCCAAGCTGGAGTGCAGTGGCATGATCTCAGCTCACTGCAACCTCCGCCTCTTGGATTCAAACCAATTCTTGTGCCTCAGCCTCCCAAGTAGCTAGGATTACAGGCACCCGCCGATATGCCTGACTAATTTTTGTATTTTTAGTAGAGATGGGGTTTTGCCATTTTGGCCAGGTTGGTCTCGAACTCCTGACCTCAGGTGATCCACCCACCTTAGCCTCCTAAAGTGCTGGGATATTAGGCATGAGCCACCACACTCAGACTATTTACTACCTTTTTTTTTTTTTTTGAGATGGAGTCTTGCTCTCTGTTGCCAGGCTGGAGTGGAGTGGTGTGATCTTGGTTCACTGAAACCTTGTGGCTCACTGCAACCTCCACCTTTTGGGTTCAAGCAATTCCCCTGTCTCAGCCTCCCGAGTAGCTGGAACTACAGGTGCACGCCACCATACCTGGCTAATTTTTTGTATTTTAGTAGAGACAGGGTTTCACCATGTTGGCCAGGATGGTCTTGATCTCCTGACCTTGTGATCTGCCCGCCTCGGCCTCCCAAAGTGTTGGGATTACAGGCGTGAGCCACCCCTCCTGGGCCTATTTTCCTTTTAAATGGCATTATTGCCGGGCGCGGTGGCTCAAGCCTGTAATCCCAGCACTTTGGGAGGCCGAGGCGGGTGGATCACGAGGTCAAGAGATCGAGACCATCCTGGTCAACATGGTGAAACCCCATCTCTACTAAAACTACAAAAAATACCTGGGCATGGTGGCGCGTGCCTGTAATCCCAGCTACTCAGGAGGCTGAGGCAGGAGAATTGCCTGAACCCAGGAGGCGGAGGTTGCGGTGAGCCGAGATCGCGCCATTGCACCCCAGCCTGGGTAACAAGAGCGAAACTCCGTCTCAAAAAAAAAAAAAATAAAAATAAATAAATAAATAAATAAATGGCATTATTTTCCATACCAGTTTTTATTTTTATGTAGCCAAATATATTAATATTTTCTCTATTCCAAGATCACAAAACTTTTTCCCCAATATTTTTATTACAGTTTTTAAAATTTTAATGTTTAAGGGTCAGACTTTCATTTTTGTCAAATGGACAGTCAATTGATCCAGCACTATTAACTGAATAATACATCCCTTCCCACTGATTAAAATGCCACTTCTATCATAAATTCCTAGAGATACATACGTCTGTTGCTGGCCTTTTTTGAACAGGGTCACCCATGCTGCAATGCAGTGATACGATCACGGCTCACTTTAACCTTAGCCTCCCAGGTTCAAGTGATCTTCCCACTTCAGCTTCCCAAGTAGCTGGGATTGCAGGTGCATGCCACCATACCCTGCACTGGCCTTTCTTCAGCAATGGGCCACAGAAATGCGTATGTATGTGAGTGGCTGATGGTGGCCACCTGCAGAGTACTGCAGGCACCACGGCTCATTTGCTGCCATGAAGAAATTGTGGGCCCACTGTGGCCACATATGCCGAGTTTTCAAGAGGTGTTAGACATCCAGATTTATATCTCCAACATTTTAAGTGTTGGCAATTAATTAAAAAACAATTTAAAAGGCTGGGCACAGTGGCTCACGCCTGTAATCCCAGCACTTTGGGAGGTCAATGTGGGTGGATCAACTGAGGTCAGGAGTTCGAGACCAACCTGGCCAACATGGCAAAACCCACCTTTATAAAAATACAAAAATTAGCCAGGCATGGTGGCAGGCACCTGTAATCCCAGCTACTTGGGAGGGTGAGGTAAGTGAAATCACTTGAACCCGGGAGGCGGAGACTGCAGTGAGCCAAGATTGCGCCATTGCACTCCAGCCTGGGCGACAAGAGTGAAACTGTCTCAAAAAAAAAAATTTTTTTTTAAACATATGGACAAAATGTATTTGCAAGCTGAGACTAGCTGTGGCACACTGGTTGGTGATCTCTATTCCAGATGCTGAAATATGATAATTAAGGCCAGACTGGGCCCAGAAATCCACCTCTCTTTCCCACTGCCAACATTAAGAAGCAAAAGGGGAAGAGTGATGCGGCAGCTCCTGGAAACCCAGGTTATTTGCAGGCACCTCTGGGAAAGAAAGCAGTGTTATGGCTCGTGTCACCTTTTACCCACACGAGTTGATGACGTGGTTCCCGGTTTGCCAAGTAACTAGGAGGAAGGAGATCAGCACTGGGGAGCGGAAGGTAACATCCTCAGTCAAAGTTGGGCTTCCCAAACCTGCTAGGCTGAATTACAAACAAAGACAATGGGTTGGAAGGAGGATGGAAAGTGGGGTGCTGGTCAAGAACAGAGCAAGATTTTGGCCCCCCAAAACAAGCTGGAAAGTGATGTCACTTCCTATGTGATCATCATGCAGCTTCCCTGGGGTATACCTTCCAACTTAACACTGCTGAATCTGAAAAGAAATGGCAATGAACGGAGGTCTCCCACTCTTACACGGAGAACAGGATCTGCTTGCAGCCAAGATGAATCACATTGTAGAACTTCACTATTCAGAGAAAGCCCCTCTTCACATGCAGAATCTCGCTGGTCTCTCAGGACAATCCTGTGAGGTGGGCAGCATCAGGAATGTTACTGCCCCTTACAGAAGAGGGAACTGGCACTAGTGACAATCAAAATGGGTTTTAGATGGCTCTGGAATGTGCAGGAAGGACACCTTATAAAGAATAAAAGACTGCAGGCCCTTTCTTCTTCCCCATGCCCATTTGTGTTGAATCATTTACTCATTAAATTCACTGAACACCTTCAACGGGCTAGGCACTCTGCCTTAGGCATTGGGAACATAGGCGTACACAGGTCCTGGGCACTGTCCTCTCCTGTGGCTGGTCAGTCATCCTTGCTCTGGACCATGACCCAGACTGGCCTTGCCCTACTCCTCTCTAGGTAGAGCAGTGATCTCAGCCCAACTCTTGCATTTTGTTCTAGAAATCTCGATTGTTTCCCTATTCGTCACTTCTTGAGAGGCACTGACCTGTGCCAGGAACAGGATATGTTTTTAAGTGCTTGAGACACAGACAGGTGGCAGACTCATACCCACATTCCAGCCATACCTTAATTCTGACCTAATTTTAATATGTTTCATGCAGTCACACAATTCTCTGTGTAGGACACTCTGAGCAGGGATGGCACATACTTCTCCTGAAGTGGCAAACAGCCCAGTTGGTGAGGTGGCCAGTCTCTAGGACATCTTGGATGAACCTCTTTTCTTCTCATTACTTTTCCTTCATCTACTTCGTTTTTGTTCTGAGATAGAGCCTTGCTCTGTCGCCTAGGCTGGAGTACAGTGGTGTAATCTTGGCTCACTATAACCTCCACCTCCTAGGTTCAAGGGATCCTCCCACCTCAGCCTCCTGAGTAGTTAGGATTACCATGCCAGGCTAATTTTTTGTATTTTTGTAGAGATAGGGTTTTACCGTGTTGGCCAGGCTGGTCTCAAACCCCTGGACTCAAGTGATCGGCTGCTTAAGCCTCCCAAAGTGTTGGGTTTACAGGCATGAGGCACTGTGCCCAGCCTTCCTTCATCTACTTATTTTCCTGTGATGCCTCATGTTTCAGGGTATGTGTCTGAGGGGTGGGAATATGTACCAGATATATCTAGGGCAGCCCCATCAGCTCTTATTTGCAGGCATTTTCTTCTATTGACTATAATGAGTAGAACTGTGTCTCTCTTTTTTTTGAGATGGAGTCTTGCCCTGTTGCCCAGGCTGGAATGCAACGGCAGGGTCTCAGCTCACTGCAACTTCCACCTCCTGGGTTCAAGTGATTCTCCTGCCTCAGCCTCCTGAGTAGCTGGGATTACAGGTGTGAGCCACCATGCCCGACCAGAACTGTGTCTCTTAAAAAGATAAGTCCAGGTTCAAGTCTCTAGTACCTGTGAATGTGACCTTACTTGGAAAAGGAGTATGTGCTGATCTAATTAAGGTAAGGATCTTGAGATGAGATCATCCTCATTAGAGTGGGCCCTAAATCCAGTGACACAGATTTGGTGTCCAATGATGTCTTTACAAGAGACAGAAAATAATACACATGGTCACAGGGGAGAGGGCCACACAAAGATAGAAGCAGAGACAGGACTTACACTGTCATAAGCCAAAGAACACCAAGGATTGCTGTGGCTATCAGAGAAAGGACAAAGGCATGGAATGGATTCTCCCCCAGAGCCTCCA
The DNA here is from genome assembly GCF_009761245.1 of Sapajus apella. NCBI lineage: Eukaryota > Metazoa > Chordata > Mammalia > Primates > Cebidae > Sapajus > Sapajus apella. The sequence goes on along the minus strand of NW_022436952.1, from coordinate 24,828,863 downwards.
GGAGAAACCAACCTTACTGACACCTTAACTTCAGACCTCCGGCCTCCAGAACTGTGAGACTCAATTTCTGTTAAGTCACCCAGGTGGCGGTAATTTTTTATTTTTTTGAGACAGAGTCTTGCTCTGTCACCCAGGTTGGAGTGCAGTGGCACAGTCTCGGCTCACTGAAACCTCTGCCTCCTGGGTTCAAGCAATTCTCCTGCCTCAGCCTCCCAGTTAGCTGGGATTATAGGCACATGCCACCATGCCCAGCTAATTTCTATATTTTTAGTAGATACAGGGTTTCACCACATTGGCCAGGCTAGTCTTCAACTCCTGACCTCAAGTGATCTGCCCGATCCGGCCTCCCAAAGTGCAGGGATTACAGGTGTGAGCCGAGTGTCCGGCCAGGCTGTAGTAATTTTTTATGGCAGCCCTAAGAATAAACACACAGACCCAGTCAAGTTTTCCCTTTTTGAGCAAGGACTGCCATGTACAACCTGACCTGAGAGTGGGGCCTTCAATCCTTTCCCCTGGGTCCTCTGGCAACAGTTCTCAGATGACTCTAATGCTTGGAGACACACCTGTGTGTGACGGTCCCCTCAGCAGGCATCTGTTCACCAGCAGAGGAGGCCGGAAGCCCCTTGTGAGGTACTGGGTTCTGTAGCTTCAGGAGTGGGATCAATGTCATCATCCATATCAGATCTGTCTGCTCCAATCTCAGCCCTTTCTTCCTGCCTGGTCCAAAGGCTATTTTCTAGCTGTTCTTCAGCAATTTCTAGCTCTTCTTCTGTTTGTAAAGTAGCCACAGTTTCCCGAGGCAAGTTTGAGGAATATAGCCCAAATTTGGCTTTACAACCAAACATTGCCTCAAATGGACTTTGCTGCAAGGAAACGTCGAAAGCCTGATTCCTCACCATCTGCACGAATCGGAGGCCTTTGGCCCAGTGACATGAGTAGTTACTCTGCATCCAGGTACTTATCATGTTCTTTATATCACGGCTTGCTCCTTCCAGGGAGCCCTGGGCGTGGCCAGGGTGGTGCTTACCAGGCACAATCCTTAGGTCTGGCCACAACTCATTGAGCTCACGAACAACCTGGTTTGTGAACTCAATGCCACTGTCGGAGTCTAACACACTGGGTGTACCAAGAATTGTGAAAATATCTAACAAGACACTGACCACCTCATGGGTCTGTTTGCTTTTTAATGGCCGTAAAATAATAAACTTGGTCAAGTGGTCTTGGTAGTATAAAATGAACTTGAATTCACCATCGGCACTTGACTGCATGTCAAGTATTTCAACTTGGCATGTGGAGTCTATGTCCTTAACAGTCATGGGCTTGGGCGCAAGGCCTCTCTTGGGTAGTGGGTTCTTCTGGTGGCACTGTTTACACAGAGTCAGATATAAGACAATAACTTCTTTGGTGACATTCCCATATTTTCCCTGCAGCTCCTTGAGCATGCGTGTCCGCCCACCATGTCCAATTCTGAGATGTGTGTCATGCAGAATATCAAACAATTCTTCTTTATGCACATAATACCGTATTCGATCTCGTTCTCCATGAGTAGCCTCTATCAGTTTCTCTGTGCCCTGTACAGAGATCACATCGTATTTTGCTGCACGGCGATAATCACGTGATGACTTCTTCCCTTTTTCTTTAGCTTCTTTAACTTCCTTTATTGTTTGAAAGTATTTTTCTTTGGAAAATACCTTGCTGTTGTAACTTTTGCCTTCTACTAACTTTGTTACACTCATAAGAAACTTTTCTCTCATGTTACTTATCTCCATTTCCATTTCACTTGCATTTGAAGCCCCAAGTGGATCATTTCCAGCTCTCTGAGGCATCATGGAGAACTGTAAGAAGGATCCTAAGAAAGGAAGAGAACGAAGTTAAATTCACTGACACACCCACCTGGAAGACTTTCCCTCTAATGTTCCTCAATTCTTTCATCTAATTTTTGAAGATGATTACATGGAAGAATGATAATAGAATATAGTATAAAGCAGCTAGAAAGCCAACTAGAACCATCCAAAACCAGAGCATAGCCATAGAATTTGACATCAGTAAGATCACAAATATGTAGAGGTTTTAGACTTTAGGTGAACAGAAAAAACAATGAAGCCGTTAGCTTATAGCATGAAACCTAATCGACTGGTTATTATTAATTGAATAGGAGAGAGGATAAACAGAAACTTCTAAGGCAGCAGACTAAAATCTTACCCTTAATATCCTTTGAAATAATATAAATGGGAGAACCCTGCTAAAAGGTACCATATAATAACAGCAAACTTTTTTTTTCTTTTTTTTTTTTGAGACGGAGTCTCGCCCTGTTGCCCAGGCTGGAGTGCAATGGTGTAATCTCGGCTCACTGCAACCTCTGCCTCCTGGGTTCAAGTGATTCTCCTGCCTCAGCCTCCTGAGTAGCTGGGATTACAGGCATGTGCCACCACACCCAGCTAATTAATAGCAAACTCTTAAACTGAAATTAATACCAGGGATTGCTTCTGAGCCTTCCCATAATCAACAGAAACAATTTCTTGGCTGGGTGCAGTGGCTCGTGCCTGTAATCCCAGCACTTTGGGAGGCCAAGCTGGGCAGATCACTTGAGGTCAGGATTTTGAGACCAGCCTAGCTAACATGGTAAAACCTTGTCTCTACTAAAAATACAAAAATCAGCCAGGTGTGGTGGCAGGAGCCAGTAATCCCAACTACTTGGGAGGCTGACACAGGAGAATTGCTTGAACCCAGGAGGCAGAGGTTGCAATGAGCTGGGATCATGCCATTGCACTCCAGCCTGGGAGACAAAGTGAGACTGCCTCCAAAAAAAAGACAAAACAACAACAACAAAACAACAACAACACAATTTTTTATTGCTGAAGAATCTGTCCTTATTTTGGGGGAATCAAGAAGAAAGCTGTGGGGATATTTTTAAATGACGGTTTCCCCTTGACAATTGTCTACAGGATTAATAAAGGAAGATCCTCAGTCCTTACCCTGTGGGACCATGTTCTCATAACTGTCCAGCATTGTGTCCCCGTAGTAATCCTTTTGAGAGGTTTCTAAATAATTCCAATCTTTGGTCATATCTTCAAATGCTGTTGCCTCTGGAAACAATGCTGGCCGCTATCATAGGGCCTGGGCTAAGGAGCAGCTTCAGCAGGACTGGAGAAGAGATGAGAGGGCACCAGGAATGAAGGCGTGCAGCATAAAGGACTCTGAAAGTAAGTCAGGTGAATAAATGGAAGAAATAAGAAAGAGGTCTCATATCCAACACAATGAGTACAGCTTCATGGATGAGGGAAAGTTTTGCTTTCCTGGGGGGGTCTATCAGTCTGGCTTGTTTTGATGCTGTCAGAGCTGCCGCCGATGAATTAATATTTCCAGAATAAAGCAGAGTCCAAGTGAACCTGGGCACTCCAAGGTGAGGAGATGCTTTCAGGTACAGGCTTGATGCTCTTTTTTTTTTTTCTCAATTTTTTTTAAATTGCATTTTAGGTTTTGGGGTACATGTGAAGAACATGCAAGATTGTTGCATCACACACGCAGTGTGATGTGCTGCCTTCCTCCCCATCACCTATATCTGGCATTTCTCCCCATGATATCTCTCCCCAACTCCCCACCCCCCTCTGTCCCTCCCCTATTTCCCCCCTACAGACTCCAGTGTGTGATGCTCCCCTCCCTGTGCCCATGTGTTCTCATTGTTCAACACCCACCTATGAGTGAGAACATGTGGTGTTTGATTTTCTGTTCTTGTGTCAGTTTGCTGAGAATGATGGTTTCCAAGTTCATCCATGTCCCTACAAAGGACACGAACTCATCATTTTTGATGGCTGCATGGTATCATGGTGTATATGTGCCACATTTTCCCTGTCCAGTCTATCATCGATGGGAATTTGGGTTGGTTCCAGATCTTTGCTATTGTAAACAGTGCTACAATGAACATTCGTGTGCATGTGTCCTTATAGTAGAACGATTTATAATCCTTTGGATATATACCCAGTAATGGGATTGCTGGGTCAAATGGAATTTCTGTGTCTAGGTCAGGCTTGATGCTCTCAATAGGGTTGGCAGGATCTGTTTCCAATGGAAATACTATGTCTGTGTACACAGAGATATGTCAGGAGATTATCATGCAGAAAAGAGATACCCCAAATGGAGCCCACATGCCACTGTGATCAGATAATTCCTTAGGAAGAGAACTTGGTACTCAGTTGTCTAAACTGGGATTCCTTAGTTAGAACAGCCCTAAGACAGGATGGTGATAAGGCCAAGGGAGTTCACATGAGGACTGCAGGAATTCCTGCAAGCTTAGGAAAACAGGATCCCAAGATCCCAGCTGTCAGATGCAGAGCTGAGGGGCAGGGCAGAATCCTGAGAAGCAGAGAAAGATGAAAACTGTTAAAAGCTCTGAGTGGGAGTCTCGGTTAAGCTGGACCTGCCTCCAAGTCCTGAAGGTCCTCTACTACAAGGGCTTCAAATTCCCTTCCTCAGCATTACCAGTTAACCATGAATACTCCTGATTCTAAGACATTGCTAATTATCAAACCACTGACTTAATGACAACTTTGAGAGGAAAATATATTCAGACACATTCACATTTTAATATGTAAAAAATATGGCCGGGCGCGGTGGCTCAAGCCTGTAATCCCAGCACTTTGGGAGGCCGAGGCGGGTGGATCACGAGGTCAAGAGATCGAGACCATCCTGGTCAACATGGTGAAACCCCGTCTCTACTAAAAATACAAAAAAAAAATTAGCTGGGCATGGTGGCGCATGCCTGTAATCCCAGCTACTCAGGAGGCTGAGGCAGGAGAATTGCCTGAACCTAGGAGGTGGAGGTTGCGGTGAGCCAAGATCGCGCCATTGCACTCCAGCCTGGGTAACAAGAGTGAAACTCTGTCTCAAAAAATAAATAAATAAATAAATAAATAAATGCATTTTTGTTTTCTTTTTTGTATTTTTGATAGAGATGGGGTTTTGCCATGCTGCAGAAAGCCTAGGCTGGTTTCAAACTCCTGGTCTCAACTGATCCACCTGCCTCAGCCTCCCAAAGTGCTAGGATTACAGGCATGAGGCACTGCGCCTTGCAGAATTGAAGAAATTGCACATTTGCAAAATGTTCTTTACTCTAAGCCTGTGTTCAAGATCTTTTGCAAACTGATGTATCAAAGGCTCTGAGGCTGGGCATGCTGGTTCACACCTGTAATCCAGGACTTTGGGAGGGCAAGGCGGGCAAATCACCTGAGGTTAGGAGTTTGAGACCAGCCTGGCCAACATGTTGAAACCCCATCTCTACTAAAAATACAAAAATTAGTCAGGCAAGGTGGTGCATGCCTGTAGTCCCAGCTACTCAGGGAGCTGAGGCAGGAGAATCCTTTTAACCCGGGAGGCAGAGGTTGCAGTGAGACGAGATTGGACCATACCACTCCAGACTGGGCGACAGAGTGAGACTCCATCTCAAAAAAAAAAAAAAAAAAAAAAAGGCTCTAAGAAGTCCTGCAGTAAAGAAACGAATTTCACTTTGTTTCATCTACCAGTACTATTAAATCATTGACACAGGACTTTGTTTCCCAAAGAATATCTATTACCATCCTATGGTCTTACTATTTTTTTTTTTTTTTTAACACTGGGTACACCACCACACCCAGCTAATTTGTATATTTTCAGTAGAGATGAGGTTTTGCCATGTTGGCTAGGCTGGTCTTGACTTCTGGCTTCAAGTGATCTGCCCATCTTGGCCTCCCGAAGTGTTGGGGTTACAGGCATGAGCCAGTGTACCCGGCCAGTCCTATTAGTTCTAACAGACTTGTAACCACAAGGTATTCAATGGAATCCAGGAAGAGCACTTTCCAGATTCCTTTCTGAAACCAACATCTCTCAGAACTTGAGTACTGTGTTGGTTGCTATTTCAGTCCCTCAGGGGACTGCAATGGAAGGAAAAGCCTCATCTTCATTCTATAAAAGAATGAAGGCAACTGTGCATGGTGGCTTACACCTGTAATCCTAACACTTTGGGAGGCCAAGGTGGGAGGATTGCTTGAGGCCAGGAGTTCACGACCAACCTAGTCAACATAATGAGATCCTGTCTCTAAAGAAAAGAAAAAAGAATGAAGGCAACAGGCTAGAACCAATTTATAATCAAAAGATGCAAAATCTCAGTGTTTAGTAAGAGATACAGTCCTTACTATACCATGAAATACTACAGTATAGTCCAAGGGTCACAATTGTCTAATAGACCTATTTTGGTTGGTCCATATAGTGATTTAAAAAAATTTGAATGACTCACCTCTAATTACAGGTTGGGAGATTTCACATAAAAAAAATCTCAATTTCTGGCTTTCTTGAAAAGAAGTTCTGGCTGCACTGGCGGCATGGTTGCCTGGCAATAACTGGCTATAATGGAGAGGCGGCATCCTCCTTTGGATCAAGCTTGTCCAACCTGCGGCCTATTTGCTGCATGCAGCTCAGGATGCCTTTAAATGCAGCCCAACACAAATTCATAAACTTTCTTAAAATATTTTTGCAATTTTTTTTTTTTTTTAGCTCATCAGCTATCTTTAGTGTTGGGGTATTTTATTTCAGGCCCAAGACAATTATTCTTCTTCCAATGTGGCAGGGAAGCCAAAAGATTGGACACCCCTGCTTTAGATGGAGCCTGGACTCTCTTGTTTCCCATAATCTCTAAGGGACCTACTAACCTATTCATCTTATTTGCCCACTCCTGCAGATTTCTAAGCTTTCAGTATCTTTTTTTCTTTTTTTTTGAGATAGGGTCTCACTTTGTCACCCAGGCTGGAGTGCAGTGGCAAGATCACAGCTCACTGCAGCCTCAAACTCCCAGGGTCAAGGCATCTTCCCACCTCAGCCTCCCCAGTAGCTGGGACTACAGACAGGCGTCACCAGGCCAGGCTAATTTTTTTTTTTTTTTTTTTTTTATAGTTACGGGCTCTCATTATGATGCCTAGGCTTCAGTGTCTTTTCCAAAAGCAACATGAAAGAAATGTGACCCTAAATCAATTAGCTTCCTGGTGTGATCTGTGCTGACGGCTAAGTGACAACCGAGTTGGTTAGAGAAAACTGGAAATACTTCCAAAGCCATGTTTACTCCCTTCACCCACCTGTGAGTCTTTGCCTTGGCTGTTTCTGACTTGGAATATCCTCGCATTGATCTTCCAAATCACTGCCAGCTGAAATCAGCCTCCTCCCTGACATATTCAGTAACTTCAGCTGTTTGCCATCTCTCCTTCCTCTCTCAATAACCTGTATCACTCACTGGAGCACTTTGCTTTGCATCTTTAGTCGACCAGTTCAGATGTTTACAACCTAGAAGGTAGGGACGGAGGCTTCTACCTGCCTGTACTCCCTAGGAGGGCTCACGAATACAGAGCCGAGCACAAAAGATGTTCAAAGGACATTTAGTTTAAAATGTCGCTTATTGGCAGGTCTTTAATTAGAGAGATAGCAGCGGTATGGCTGAGTCTACGCTTGGGAACTCACTTTCTGACTCTTACCATTTACGGACTAAAGCAGTTACTTGGGCCTCAGTTTCCTCATCTACAACACGGGGAGATGACCAGTACCCATCACAACCGATTGCTATGAAGATTCAATGATAATGCAGATAAGGCACCTAATACAGGGTCCCCGCACAGTCCACCACATGGGCACGCCCACTTACTCCTGAGGACCGGGCTGGGGCGTCGCCTCCTTTGTGCAGCCTTCCTACCCTGACACCGCAGACCGCTCCCACCGCCTGGATCCACGCGTCCGAGCCCCGCCAGATCAAGGCTGAACGGCTGAGACTGACGGGCAATGGAGAAAAGGTCACACCAGACGAAGCGGCGTCTGGATCCCGCTTCACCATGTCCGCGGGCAGCCACACCTCCGGAACCCTCAGCCGGAAGTCGATCAACGCCACCCGGAAGTCCCGCCCCACCACCGTCCCCATCAGCCGGCGACACGGAGAAAGGGCCGCTACAGGTTTCGCCCAGACAGAACAGCATTGGGAACACCGAATAGCGCGTCCACCTAGACGGCAGCTGTGACTTTGGCCAGGCCAGTGACTCAACTTGGGCCGTTTCCACATTGCTGCAAAGTAACGAGTATGCTGTTTTGATCCTTAAAACGAGGCATGGCGGGAGCACACACACTGCTGCCACCTCACACGTTTTCACTCCATCCTGATAAAACTGCATTTTAGATCAGTATTTCATTATTTCAACTAAAAATTTGTTAGGTTTTGGTCTCAGGGCACTCAACCAGCACTTGCGCAGAAAACAAGGTGAAGGGGGCCCCCATGGGTAGATCAGAGAACTTGAACCTGAGGCCTCTCACTAAGTAATCTAGATGCTATAGGAAGTCACAGAAGCTGCTGCTTCTATTGAAAGCAAGACCTCCTTTTCAATGGCAATACAAACGTTTAGGCAGTAAGGTAAAAAATATAGGCTGTCTGACCATATAGCAGCCTATCCATAGGAGGAAATTTGAAAGACAGGTTCAAGAAAAGGAAGTGTTTCCAACTAGGTTTTCTTACAGGCCGCCTTCTAAATGAGACCCCCCTAGCTATCTACATATCCTGAAATGCTGCTGCCCACTATCAAGAAGTGCCCTAAATCACCACACACAAAACAGACTCCTCATTTCAAGTTTTAATCAAAGCTTGTATATAAGATTACTTTATTCCTGCATCTTCTCAATTGTTTCTTCCTTGTATTTGCCCTTTTCCTTTCCTACTTGGCGAGATTTGGCTTTCCGTTCAAGGATCTTTTTGCGGTCTTTGTCCAGTTTTAGCCTAGTGATAACAACCTGCAGAAAAATGAGAAAAAAACACTCCCAAGCTTTAAATAAACCCCAAGACACACGGGAAAGCCCAACATTTAATACCATTTCCCACACCTGAGGCAGTGGATGCCCAAAGAAATGATTAACTTTTAAAAAATTCTAGAAATTACTCTTTAGTCATCAAACCTGGCTTAAATATTTACTAATATCCTACCAACAAAGGAGAAAAGGCAAGATGGCATAATTCTTATTGTAGCCTCTTCTGTGCTTCATTATGTTTTTTATTGAAAAATACGATTCATTCTGCTTTTGTCATGACAGTCTTACAAACTGTCATACACAAATCTATTTGTTTCTAAAGTAACTTCAGGCTGGGTGTGGTGGCTCAAGTCCCCAATCCCAGCACTTTGGGAGGCAGAGGCAGGCAGACAACTCTGGCCAACAAGGTAAAACCCTGTCTCTACTAAAAATACAAAAATTAGCGGGGCGTGGTGGTGCGTGCCTGTAATCCCAGCTACCTGGGAGGCTGAGGCTGCAGTGAGTTGAGATCATGCCACTGCACTCCAGCCTGGGCCACCAAGTGAGACTCAACAAACAACAAAAAAACAAACAAAATTAGCCACACGTGGTGGTAAATGCCTGTAACCCAGCTACTCAGGAGGCTGAGACGGGAGAATTGCTTGAACCCAGGAAGCAGAGGTTGCAGTGAGCTGGGAATGCACCATTGCACTTCCAGGCTGGGTGACAAAAGCAAAACTCTCTCAAAAACCAACAACAACAAAAACAAACAAAAACCAACACCCTAAAACAGAAAAATTATAAAGTAACTTCAGAATTTTAATATTAGAAATTAAACCTAGCATTCACATGTAATTCCACCTGCAAAATCTTTAGTGAGATGACAATACAGATCTTATTCCAACAGTTCAAACCCTAAAAGACATCTAAATTATGATAAATTTTAGTCTTATGAAGGCCACGAAAGGCTGAAAAGAGGTGCTGGAAATACAGCATGCTGACCAAACAACCTCTGCTGTTGCGGAACTCACATACCACTATAGGAAGACTGAAAACAAAAGTGAATGTACATCCCTTTGATAGAGAAAGAAGGCAAGTGACGAGGCCGAGGGGCTTTCTAGAGTGATCAGGAAAAGCCCTACTAATAAAGCTACATTTGAAGAGACCTAAAGTGGTGAGCCATCTATCTATGTACAAGTATCTGGAAGAGAACAGCAAGTTGAAAGGTCCAAATGCAAGAGATTATAAAGTTTCACAGGTGTGTTTCCTAAACTTGAGTAAGAATTAACTGGAGGGCTTGTTGAAACTGACACCTGGGTCACAAACCCTAATTCTGCCTCACTAGGCCTGGGCTCCTAGAATTTATAATTCTACCAGGATCCTAGGTCCAGCAGACCAGAACATATAGAATGGAAAAAGATGTCAGAAGTGAAGGAAAATCAGTCTTTTTTTTTTTTTGAGATGGAGTTTCACTCTTCTTTCCCAGGCTGGAGTGCAATGGCGCAGTCTCGGCTCTCTGTAACCTCTGCCTCCCAGGTTCAAGCAATTCTCCTGCCCGCAGCCTCCCAAGCAGCTGGGATTACAGGCGCCTGCCACCACGCCCGGCTATTTTTTATATTTTTAGTAGAGATGGGGTTTCACCATGTTGGTCAGGCTGGTTTTGAACTCCTGACCTCAGGTGATCTGCCTGCCTCGGTCTCCCAAAGTGCTGGGATTATAGGCATGAGCCACTGCATCTGGCCAGATCAGTTAAAGTCTTATAGGCCAATGTGATGGCAAAGAGCAGACAGAATTCTAGGTATTGAGACAGTAGTCCACAGATCTTATAAACTGATGTGGGGTACATAATGAATCAGTCAAAATGACATTTTTGGTTGGACATGGCGGTTCACGTCTATAATCCCAACACTTTGGGAGGCTTAGGTTTTGGGCAACATTGCAAGAGCCTGCATTAAAATAAATAAAAATCGGGCCGGGCGCGGTGGCTCAAGCCTGTAATCCCAGCACTTTGGGAGGCCGAGGCGGGTGGATCACGAGGTCAAGAGATTGAGACCATCCTGGTCAACATGGTGAAACCCCGTCTCTACTAAAACTACAAAAAATTAGCTGGGCATGGTGGCGTGTGCCTGTAGTCCCAGCTGCTCAGGAGGCTGAGGCAGGAGAATTGCCTGAACCCAGGAGGCGGAGGTTGCGGTGAGCCGAGATCGCGCCATTGCACTCCAGCCTGGGTAACAAGAGCGAAACTCCGTCTCGAAAAAAAAAAAATAAAAAAAAATAAAATAAATAAAAATCTAATGATATTTTGGCCTGAGCAATTAGGAAGATAGCTGCCATACACTGTGATGGTTTGAATATGCCCAAGTTTGGGATACTTATAAAAGTTGAACTGCACAATTGGCAACTGGATATTGAGTTTAGGGGAAGTACTGAATTTAGGGGAAGAGGAGCTTCCAGACATCTTAAGTCCTAAGACTAGAATGAGATATGAAGATGACTATTGAATCAAAGACTGACCATCACATGCTGCACTAACATGTACAGCACAAAAAGACTAAAAATCTGCTTGGTGACCTAAAACAACTGATCTGGTGATGGGAAGCAAAAATATGACTGGAGTAGGTTAAGGAGTGGGAAAGTCCTTGGTCCTAAGAGATACATACTGAAGTAATTACAGGTGAATGTCATGATCCTTCTTTAGTAAATTCACTGGGAGTGGAGAAACGGGATAAAGAAAATGTGGCAAAATTTTAATAGTGAATTCTAGGTCAGAGATGTACAGGTGTTTTACTATATCAGCCTTTGACTTCTCGGAGGTTAAAAAATTACATTTATTGTATCAACCTAAGATCAACCCCTGCCAACCCCAGTGTTTGAAGAATCAGTGTGCACTCATTACCTTTATACTAAACATAAACACATTTTTAAACCTTGAAGCATATAAAGCAGAGGTCATAATTTTTGCATTAATTACGAGCAATTACAATTTTGGGGAGAATTCACATAAAAATCCAGGGTGAGCATCTGCCGCTACAGGGATCAAACCAGATTTTCTATCTTGGCTTAGACATAATCACTATTCGTGGGATCTTAACCTCCGAGTTTTGGGTTTCGCTTTTTTTTCCTTTCAAACATCTGTAAATGGTTTCATAGTTACTTCTCAGGGTCATAAAGATGACTTACTGCTGAATTCTAATACAGGAGGCCAGGTGCTATGGCTCAACTCATGCTTGTTAATTGCAGCAATTTGGGAGGCTGAGGCGGGTGGATCACTGAGGTCAGGACTTGGAGATCAGCCTGGCCAACCTGGTGAAATCCCACATCTACCAAAAAAAAAAAAAAAAAGAAAGAAAGAAAGAAAAAAGAAAAAATTAGCTGGGCATGGTGGGACACACCTCCTGTAGTCCCAGCTACTCAGGAGGCTCAGGCAGAATTGCCTGAACCTAGGAGGTGGAGGTTGCAGTGAGCCGAGACTGTGCCACTTGCACTCCAGCCTGGGAGACGGAGTGAGACTCCGTCTCCCAAAATAAATATGATAAAAAAAAAAACCTCAACAGGGCCAAAGTGCCATTTCCCTTCCCAGATTTTGGGAGGCCAAAGCAGGCAGATCACCTAAGGTTAGGAGTTCGAGACCAGCCTGGCCAATATGGTGAAACCTCATCTCTACTAAAAAATACAAAAATTAGCCAGGTATGGCGGTGCATGCCTGTAGTCACAGGTACTCGGGAGGCTGAGGCGGGAGAATTGCTTGAACCCAGGAGGCAGAGGTTGCAGTGAGCTGAGATCGCGCCATTGCACTCTCTCAAAAGAGAAAAAGAAGAAGAAAAAAAAGATATACATAATGACAAAGACACTTTGATTTCAGAAACATTTTAAATGATAATAGAATTTTCAATACAAGTGCAGTAGTATTTAAGACATTTTTTCTAGCACATCTAAAATCAAGGAATATTTCTATGGGCATGCTCTGTAAACAATAACGTGTCAACAATAATTGCCATAATTTCCTCTCCTCCAGCATCCTGAAAAACACCTACCTTGCTGGGGTGAATGCCTACATGGACAGTTGTGCCATTAGCCTTTTCCCGCTGCACCCGTTCAATGTAGATTACATATTTCTTCCTGTACACCTGGACTACTTTGCCAATCTGCTGACCTTTATAGTGTCCTCGTACAACCTAAGTGCAAGAATTCAAAAGTAACAAATATTTGAATAAAAGATTAACTTTGTAGATCATGAAAGTGAACTTATGCATACAGCATTCACCCTATCATTATGTTAAAAGGGCCCACTTTGGGTGTAAGAGGGCGACAACAAGGAACTTGTTACTCCATCTCAAAAGCAGCAACAGACCAAGAGTATTTACATCAGAACCCATTTGTGTGTCTTTCAGAGGACAGCAATAAATGCTTAAGGGGACAAACCAATTCTTTCCCAAAGGTTAACTGACAGGAATCCTAGTGGTCCCCAGCTTGTCAGGACAAGTGTTTCTGAACAGACTCTTCTTTCCAGTTTGTGACTTTCTTGCGCTGATATGTACTGAAAACAGAGCAAGTTCAGCACTACTACAGCAGGGACCAACAGCTGTTCTCTACCCACACTGCTCCTTATTTGGGAACCCATTTCATCTTAAATAGGCATGAAAAAATATTGATGAGGTGTAAGTAGCTCTAGAGACTGCCTAAATTCTTTAATCACTAGCTGCACTACAGATTACACTTAAGGATCATTTATAGAAACCTTCATCTAAATAGATTCAACAAATTATTTACCTGTAAGCACAATCATGTGACACTATTCAGTTAGAGCTCCTGAATCTAGATTTGGAGCAATTCTGTTTACTGGTCCTCAACTGCGTCTTCAATGATCAAAACATTGAAACCACCTTTGCAAAAATTCTAAGTGAGAAAATTACAACAGTTAAAGAGATCTGACCTAACTCCATCTTGCTTCTAACCTCCAAGCTGTCCTTGTTCATTCTTAGGTATAGGCCAAACTTTGCGAGGAACTTACGTAGTTTAACTTTGAAACAAAGATGGTACAGTCCTTTCTTGAAACAAACTCCCTTCTTGCCTAGGGACCAGACTTCCTTTGTAGGACTAAAAAATTAGCTGCACTATAAATTATGGTTTAGGCAACTAGAGGCCAAAAGATTCTAAACCTCCCCAGTTGTTCCTAGGGATAACATCACTACTGTAAAGCTTAAGATTGGTAAGATATTTTTTTCAGACTCCGCACTGATGGATCTGCTGGTGCCACGCAGATCAGTAAACTGATCTTGTGGACCAACTCAAACCAAGACAGTGTCAACTCCCCATGCCTTCATCTCTGATGTGACCAATCAGCACTCCCCACCACTCCATAGCCTCCTACCTGCCAAATTATCCTTAAAAAACTCCAGTCCCCAAATTTTCCGGGAGACCTATTTGAGTAATAAACTCCAGTCTCCCATTCTGGCTCTGCAGGAATTAAACTCTTTATTACAATTCACGTCTACATAAATCAGCTACATCTGGACAGCAGGCACAATGAGCTTGGTGGGCAGTTACAACATATTGCTAAAAGGATAATCCCAAAGCAATGCTCTGATTATCTGTCCATCTGTCATCTAATTATTGCCACATCATGACATTTGGGAAAACTGATTTTCGGGCAGGATCCCCAGGAGCTGGAGACCAACCTGGGCAATAAAATGACATCCCTGTGTACAAAACAAAAAAAGGTCCCATCTCTGAGCATCACTTGAGCTCAAGAGTGAGCCATGTTTGCAGTAGGTCATGATTGGGTAAATGCACCCCAGTCTGGGTAAGACTGAGACCCTGTCTTAAAAAACAAAAAACAACAACAACAAAAAGAAAATTGATTGTCATCAAAATTAAAAACTGAAAATCAGCTTACTTATTGTTTTTTTTGGTCCCTAGATCGACTCACCTTGCCACTCTCTGGGAGCAAGAGTCTCAGAATGCAATCCCTCTGCTAAACCAAGTGCGTGAAATATCCATCAAAACAACGAGAACGAGTAGGGATACACACCTGAACTTCATCATCCTTTCGGATGGGCATGGATCGCACGTTGTACTTCTGTCTCAGCTCTTTGGAAAGAGGGGAGGACATAATCTTCCTGCGAATGTGGGAAGGTGCATTGAAATGCCTTTTGCGATTCTTGCTTCGGTCGGAAGTCACAAAGGGATTGAATTTCATTTTGGCTAAATAAAAAGTTAAAAAGACTCTTAATGACCAAGATCTCATCCAGCTTCCAAACAACCGCAATGCATCTTGATAGTGTAGAATGCTCACAGGAACTGTCATGTTGTAAAACTTCATAAAAAACTGCTTGATCGAAGGGCCTATCACCCGAAGCTCGAAACCTTGTATTTTTTTTTATTCGGATGTTTTCCGAATATGTTTATGGGATAAAGACTTTTGCATCAAAAACACTTGTCTTAGTTTTAAGACCTTTCAGTTACACACTCCCAGCTCCTTCAGCAGCACCTGAGGGAATCAACACTGGACTTACATCTCTGCTGAATTACGGCAGAGGAGATCGACAACGCAGTTCTCTTAAATTATAACGTCACGTTTTAGAAGGCACAATCAACGTTCATCCTCTACGGGCTTGAGCGTGAATATATACAGCCTCTCCAAAATGAATAAGGCTCTCCATCCCGAACCTGGAAAATCCTGCACAAGTCTCGGGTCCTAAAAGCCTCCCAGGGGGGCAAGTGTGGTCTGAAAGTTCCGAGAAATTACTTCGAGATCATTTTTTAGGAAACGACACTACCCAGACTAGGCTCTCTTTCTACAGACTCCCTCCCCTCAGCTCGTTTTCGAGTCCCCAGTTCCCTGGTCCTCCATCACTCTCCGGCCCGAGGTCCTTGATTTAAAGGGAACACAAGTAAAAAAAAAAAAAAACCATCCCAGCCTCCCCTCCTGGCTGCTACTTGGCCGACGGGAGAGTCTCGGGGTCCCCGAGGTCGGAAGCCACCAAGCCCAAGAATGGATGGCCGTGGATTACACCCGCTTGCCCGCCGACTGCTTACCAGCTCCCGCTTGGGCGATGGCCGCAAAAGGGAAGAGAATTACACGCTGCTTCCGGTTCTGTAAGTTTACAAAAGATGTCGCGAGATCTATGTCTCTTGGAGCAAGAGGGGTGCGGAGTTTGAGCGGGAGGAGTAAACTGGGAAATAAATGTATGGCTTCTGCCACCTACTGGCTAGGAGGGGAACTGCGAGGGACTGCAAAATCCCTCCTTCAGGTATTAGTGTCTCCCTTCGGAGACCCGGGTGCTGCCGCGGAATCCTTTGGGAAAGGTAGTCCCCGAGCAAGTGGCGAAGGATGCTCAGGGTCCGGCTGTCCCTGGGGGTGATGAAGGAGCGAGCAGCCCCAGGACACCTCCTGGTACCTTCACTCCCAGGTGCCGGGGGGCCCGGCGTTCCCTTAGCCAGGGAAGGGCAGTCCCTGCTTTGGGCCGCCAGGAGGCGCTGGGACGCCGGCCGGCCGCCTGCCTGGGTCCCTGCACTCGCCGTCCCCGCCCGCCCGTGGCGTGGGCGCGGCCAGCGTGCCGGTCCTTTAACGAGCCCCAGCGCGACGCCGGCCACCGCCCCTGCACCTCGGCGTCTGCTGACCGCACCGCGGGGCCCGCCCGAGATTCGGTTCTGGGTGGCGGGGGGCCTTGCGAGGACCGGGGACACCGATCGTCCCCTGCTCCAGCGGAAATAGGTCCGAGGCCGCGTTTCTAAGGCTCTCCCAGTGCTGTGGGAGGTGCTGGTCCAGACCCCGCTTTGAAGGAGCCGGGCGGGAGGAAGCCTCTCGGTGTCGGGAGCTGGGCGGGTTTCTGAATGTTCGGCCTGTTCGCTTCCAGTTCAGGATCAGACGGCAGCGGGGAAGCCATGCGTTCCCTGTAAATGTTTTTTTTTTTTTTCTCCACCTTTCTTTCTTTTCTTTTCTTTTTTCCGAGACTGAGTCTAGCTCTGTCGCCAGGCTGGAGTGCAATGACGCGATCTCGGCTCATTGCAACTTCCGCCTCCCAGGTTCAAGCGATTCTCCTGCCTCAGCCTCCCCAGTAGCTGGGACTACAGGCGCGCGCCACCAGGCCCAGCTATTTTTTTTTTTTTTCTTTTTTTTGGTATTTTTAGTAGAGACGGAGTTTCACCATATTGGCCAGGCTGGTCTTGAACTCCTGACCTTCTGATCCGCCCGCTTCTGCTTCCCAAAGTATTGGGATGGCAGACGTGAGCCACCGAGCCCGGCCTCTTTTTCTTTTTGAGACAGACTCTCGCTCTGTCGCCCAGGCTGGAGAGCACTGGCACCATCTCGGCTCACTCAACCTCCGCCTCCCGGGTTCAAGTGACTATCCTGTCTCAGCCTCCCGAGTAGCTGGGATTACAGGCGTGCACAATCACACCTGGCTAATTTTTGTAGTTCTAGTAGACACGGGGTTTCACCATGTTAGTCAGGCTGGTCTCGAGCTCCTGACCTTGCGATCCGCCCGCCTCGGCCTCCCAAAGTGCTGGGATTACAGCTGTGAGCCACCGCGCCTGGTCCCTGCAAATGGTTTCTGAGGCTGGGCAGTGTTGTGCCCCAGTTCTGAACGGCTTCTGCTGAATGAATGACACGGGTGTCACAGTGATGGAGGACACGCGTTTCACAAGAATACCGAAGATGTAGTGAGCCTGTTGGGTGTGGGAACGCTCTTCTTTACACTTTACCTCATGAATTCTTTTAATCCACAAGATGGCCCTGTTGTTGCTGGTATTGTCCCCAATTTACAGATGGGGCAAGTGAGCCACAGAGAAAGGAGAGGACCTTGGTGCCAGGTTATACAGAACCCATAAGTCACTGTGGAATCCTTGCAAGCTGGCTCCCTGGACTCTTCTGGGCACTGTAGATGGCCCCAGCTTGTGGGAACCATAGCTGGTTCCCAGGACGGCCCAGAGGAGGGAAAGCAAAGAACATCTGTTTTCATGATTTAGAAAGCAAAGAACATGTGTTTTCATGATTTAGAAGTTCTTAAATATGCTGTGAAGGAAGTAGCCCTAGATTTTATTCATAACTGAAAATTTCAGCAAGAATTCCTCTGCTGCGACTCTTTTCAACACATATTTACGAGGCATCTTTTTGTTTTTTTCTGTTTTTTTTACGAGGCATCTTTAATGGGCCAGCCCTGAAACTAGACACTGGAGGTGCAAAATAGGTCAAAGTTTGTGCCTGCAGGAAGTTTACTGTCTAAAAGGAGAGATAGACAGTTGGGTTTGATGGCTCACGCCTGTAATCCCAGCACTTTGGGAGGCTGAGGCAGGCAGATCACAAGGCCAGGAGCTCGAGACCATCCTGGCTAACACAGTGGAACCCCATCTCTACTAAAAATACCAAAAAATTAGCCAGGCATGGTGGCACGCATCTGTAATCCCAGCTACTCAGGAGGTTGAGGCAGGAGAATCTCTTGAACCAGGGAGGCGGAGATTTCAGTGAGCCAAGATTGCGCCACTGCACTCCAGCCTGGGTGACAACAGAGGGAGACTGCCTGAAAAAAAAAAGAGAGAGAGAGAGAGAGACAGGGAATCAACAGCCACGAGGCCACAGGAAACGTGCTCACTGAGCCAGCTGCTCTTGGTGCTTCTGTGATTCGGGAGCGGAAGGGAGCTCTGGAGTCAGGGAAAACTTCCAGGGTGAGGTCAGCATCGACTGGAATTGGAAGAATGTTAACATTTGCTCCATGAGGCAGTGGGAATTGCTTGGAGGAAGGCCTGGAGGTGTGAGGCAGCGTGACTGGTGTTTTCCAGGAACCAGCTCCTTAGGCTGAAGAGAGGCATTCAGAGGGGCGCCCAGGGGCTCTGGGGCTGAGCTGAGTGTGATTTGGGTGCTGGAAGTCGCAGGGAGTTGCCGGAGGTGCCTGCCTTCCTACCTTGCCTGCCTTTCTGGCCTTCCCAGTGTCACTCCTCTTTCTTCCTAGTGTCCTTCCTAGTTTCCCAACTACCCTCCTGTTGGGGTGTCCCCATCATTTTCCTCTCTCCCCACCGAGGCCCTCTCTGTTTCCTCAGCTCCTGTGTCCTCTGCTGCCACCCTACCCTCCCAGCCCTGCCTTCCTTTCTCCTTTTGTTCAATACTGAGTCTCAAAACGAAATCTTTGGCCCCAAAAAGGACATGTATACTGACAAGGAGGTCAAAAAGAGATAACAGCTGAGTGATCTTGTGAGTCTCACAGGGTTCAGTGAGGGGAGAGGTCATGGAACTCTTTCAGAGGGGCACAGAGGTCTCTAATATGCCCACCCAGGTTCCTGGCAGCCCTCCCCAAGGCCCCACTGGCAATGCTATGGATCCTTAAGCTTGCCTGGTAGACTCAGACTGTGCAAGTGTGTATTACAATTGTGAGGCTGGGCACAGTGGGTCATGCCTGTAATCCCAGCACTTTGGGAGGCTGAGGCAGGAGGATCACGAGGTCAGGAGTTCGAGACCAGCCTGACTAACATGGTGAAACGTGTCTCTACTAAAACTACAAAAATTAGCAGGATGTGGTGGCGCATGCCTGTAATCCCAGCTACTCAGGAGGCTGAGGCAGGAGAATTGCTTGAACCCGGGAGTCGGAGGTTGCAGTGAGCAGAGATAATGCCATTGCACTCCAGCCTGGGCAACAGAGCGAGACTCCATCTCAAAAAAAAAAAAAAAAAAGTTATTGTGGTGATGGGAAGTGGCACTGTGTGTGTGTGTGTGTGTGTGTGTGTGTGTGTGTGTGTGTGCCTGTGTTTGTTTTGCAGGGGTTGGGGTGCCTCTAGATAAGGGGAGGAAGAGAAGAGCAACAGAGTTTAACCCCAGGCATCCATCCCTCTGTCTGTCTATGTATCTGTCTATCATTTATCTATATCTATCTGCCTAATGGTATTGTCCTGTAGTGCCGAGACCCCTCAGTGGTTGCTTAAAACCAAAGCTTTTATTTGAAAACAAAACAGAAAAAAAGAGAAGGGGGAATCAAGACAAGCACATTCAATGACAGTGCCCAGAGAAATGCGCAGGGACTCAGAGACACCGAGAACATTCGACCTTTAAACCTTACTCCTTGGGCACCTGGTAAGCATAAGATGTCACACCTCTAACCAGACAAACCAGCCCCATCAGCCAGTAGCTGGCACTCAAACCACAGGACAGGCGGTTTGGCAGCCCTTGAATGTTCTTGGGGCAGCCTCACCACGCAGCAGGTGTGTACACTGAAGATATCTTTAGCTTCTAATAATTTTTCAGTTCAGTTTTTGAATGATATCTTTACTTGGTTAAAACATGAAAAGGTATAAAAGGCAAAGTGAAAACTCTCCTTCCCATTCCATCATTTTCTTATCCCTTTCCATGGTTAGTCAGTTACTCGTTTTTTGTATATCTTCCCAATTTTCTTCCTCCTTCCCTCTCTTCTCTTTTCCTTTTCTTTCTCTCATCAGTATCTCTTTCTGTTGCTCAGGCTGGAGTACATTGGCACAATCATAGCTCACTGCAGCCTCCTGGGTTCAAGTGATTCTCCTCAGCCTCCTGAGTAGCTGGGATTACAGACACATGCCACCACACCCTGCTAATTTTTGTATTTTTAGTAGAGACGGGGTTTTACCATGTTACTAAAAAAAAAAAATTTATAGAGATAAGTTCTCGCTGTGTTGCCCAAGCTGGTCTTGAACTCCTGGCCTCAATTGATCCTCCCACCTTGGCCTCCCAAAGATCTGGGATTACAGGCATGAACTACTGTGCCTGGCATTCCCGATTTTTTGATGCATAGGTAAGCAAATAGGAATGTAAATTCTTATCCTCCTGCACTTTCTTTCTTTTTCTTTTTTTTTAGACGAAGTTTCGCTCTGTCGCCCAGGCTGGAGGGCAGCGGTGTGATCTCAGCTTACTGCAACCTCTGTCTCCTGGGTTCAAGCAATTCTCCTGCCTTGGCCTCCCTAGTAGCTGGGATTACAGGCTCGTGCCACTACACCTGGCTAATTTTTGTATTTTTAGTAGAGACAGGGTTTCACCATGTTGGCCAGGCTGCTCTTGAACTCCTGACCTCAGATGACCCGCCCGCCTCAGTCTCCCAAAAGTGCTGGGATTATAGGCATGAGCCCCCGCGCCTGGCCTATTCCTCGCTCTTTCTACACAAATTGTAGTATCCAGTATTCAGTTTTCCACACCTTGCTTTTCGTCATTTTCCATTGTACCTTGGAGACATTCTGTATAATTTCATTGAGTCCTTTCTTGCTCCATTTTTTTTTTTTTTTTTTTTTTTTTTTTTTTTACAGCTGCGTGATGTGCCCTGGACCTTAAGATAAATGACCAGTACCCTATTGATTAACATTTATGGTTTCTTCAATCCTTTGTTGTTATAAACAACACTGCGATTATATAGCATCATATGTATGCTGCTGCCCATACAGCAAGTATACCTGTAGAATGTTTCTAGAACAGAAATTGCTGGATCAAAGCAGGAATTTTCATAGATAATGTCAGATTTCCCTTGATAGGGATTTTACCAATACGCATTCCCACTAACCATTCCCCTGCCTCCCTCAGCTTCAGTAGCATAGGTGAAAAACGGCATACCAGCAGAATTTTAATTAATTTTAATTTTAATGTCTTTCGCAAGTGTGGTTGAATAGGTGTGTAAGAGCCGTTTGTATTTGTATTTCAAACTTTTTCATCTAAAGTGAATTGTCCTTCAAGTCCAGGCTCAGAGCTTCCCGCATACATGGCAAAGTCTCTGGAATGTTTGAGAAAATATATACCTTTATTTAAAAAATAGCTTTTGGCATTCTCTGAAAAGAAGTTCCAGCTACAGGTCACCACTAAACAATATGATAACTGAGGGTATTTTGAAAGAAACTTTTGGCAAACACGACAAAATCTGAAAAGACCAGAATCTGGTTCCCAGAAATTCATGACACTGTTGAAAACATCCTGACTGAGGTGGAGAGACTCACTGGAGTCTGCACATTTAACATTAGTTTTATTCATATAATAAATATTTCTCCATGGAATTCATCTGCATCCCTCCCCGCACCCCCTCCAATAGCACCTGTGCTCTTCTGTAATCTTTTTAATTTCTATTTTTGAGATGGAGTTTTACTCTGTCACCCAGGCTGGAGTACAATGGCGCGATCTTGGCTCGTCGCAACCTCTGCCACCCAGGTTCAAGCAATTCTCCTTCCTCAGCCTCCCGAGTAGCTGGGATTACAGGCGCGTGCCACCACGCCCAGCTAATTTTTAAAACTTTTAGTAGAGACGGGGTTTCACCATGTTGGCCAGGCTGGTCTCGAACCCCTGACCTGAGGTGATCCACCTGCCTCCACCTCCCAAAGTGTTGGGATTACAGGCATGAGCCACTGCACCCGGCTCTTCTGTAATTTTGGAGTGGGCACAGAGAAACCCATGAGTGCTTTAAAGCAGCCCTCTCTATGTCCCAAATACCCCCTATAGGGGGGCCCAATTCCCCAGTGGTCCCCAAATGACCACCACAGCAGGCATTTAGGAACTAGATAAAACGTAGAGTGCTGTTTCTTCCCCCACAGACAGCAAATTGCCGAGAGGGTTATAGGTTGGGGGCTCCCCCCAACCTATAACCCGCACACCTAGGTGCAGACCACTACTTATTGGAAATTGCTGGAGGCTTTTGTTGTTCTCCATTGTAAGGTGTTAGTTGACTTATGGACCTCAATAAACAGCCTATAGCTATCCCCGAATGACTCAGGCTAGACCCAACCTGAGGCTCTTCACAGTCCAACCTGGGGGCCCCAGGCAAAGAAACCTTGGGGAACAGCGGATAGCACCTGGGCCTCAGCATTCCTTGGTTGAGATGGCAGCGTCCCTGACAAGCACAGCTGTTTTCCTCCCCGGCCTTCCTCACCCAGTCCAGCCTGGCAGTCCACCTTGGAAACTGGCCCAGCTGGTGTGGCCTCTAAATGAGTGGCTGGGTCATGAGGAGGAGGATGAGTTGGGAGGGAGGGGGGGCCCCAGGGGTTCATTTCCTCACATGGTTCTCAGCTGAGTCAAGGCTCGACTGTCAGGCTTCCCCTCCACTTCCTGCCACCCTTGAGAACCCCAGGACTCAAAGTTTGGATCCCTCCTTGGGCCTGGAAGGTTCAGGGAGACCTCTGGCCCTGTTTGTGGGCCACTCTGCTGGCATGACTTCTGACAGCAAACCCCTGGCTCTGCATGTGGCCTCAGCTCTCCAGGAAGTTTTTGATGATTCTCCCAGAAATTCTGGGGCAGCCTCTGAGATCAGCTTCTCCCTCGGGGAAGGCCTTCTAAGCTGGCAGGGTGGGGACAGGGAGGGCTTGGGGATGGAGTGTGGTGGAGGTTGAGGATGAATGCTGAGATTCTGGGCTCTGCTTCTGTCTGTTTCCGAGGGTAAGCCACAGAATCCTGGGTGGTAATTCTGGCCTGGAGGATCCTGCCATCGGCCTGCCCAGCAGGACGTCTGCCAGCAGGACTTCCTTGTACCTGGAGGGGCCCACCTGGCTTTGGGCAGGTCACCTGGCAGGTAAGGTCTGCCGCTCAGGGCTGGTGAGCCCGCAGGAGAGCAGTGACCTCCCATCTTCCCAGCCTAGAGGAAGGGGAACATATCTGCTAAGGATTCATGTGGGGAACACATGTGTGCAGAGTCAGCTCCAGCCTCCCTGTCCAGCTGAAGCCCCAGCGGGGGTTGGGGAAGCCCAAGGCCCTCTCTGTGCCCAGGTCCTCCCTTCTGTCTGCCCATGTGTCCCTCGGAGCTTGGTGGCACCAGGGCTGCCGTGGGGCCTCTTGCCCCCTCCCAGGCCACAGCCAGCCTGATGGCCTCCCTGCGGTGTGGCTCATGCCTGCTTCCTGACCAGAAGCACCCAGGGCAGGATGGCGGCCACCACAGCCACCACGGCGATGAGTGTGATGAGCAGCAGGGCCCGTGATCGGCAGCAGAAGGCTCGGGCAGAGCGGGGTGCGGGGGAGGCCTCTGAGAGCTCCGCCAGGCTGCGGCGGGGCAGCACGCTGTCCTGCTCCCCCAGGGGCATCCCGTGGCGGCTGATGACGAAGACCTGTGACTCCCGGGGCAAGCTGGGCAGCAGGTCCAGGGGGAGCTGGGCACTCTGGCCCGGGCTTCCTGGTGGCCTGGCCTGGCCGTGGGGTGGCCTCCAGGCAGATGAGGAGGCAGCCAGAGGGTTTGTGTGGCCCAGGCTGTCCAGCGGGGGTACGGAGGGCAGGCCCACTGGCACAGTCAGGGTCTGGGAGCTCTTGTCCAGCATGGAGGGCCAGCGGGAGCTCTTCTTGCTGAGGAAGGTGACGTAGCGGCAGATAGGGCAGACCAGGATCCTCTGGACCTGCCCATCCACGCGGGTGGACAGCAGGTACTTGACCAGGCAGTCATGGCAGAACACGTGGCCACAGCTCAACGTCCGGCTTGCGCCCTCCAGGTCCTGGAACTTCTCGTAGCACACGGGGCACTCACTGCCTGAGCTGTCCTTGCTCTCCCCTTCTGACATGGCCCCTGGGAGTTGGCATGCTCAGCTGTGGGCGGGAAGGGTTGTGAACATTGGGGTGTTTTTCCTGTTTCCTACTCCTGTACTAACTCCTACCTACACTTCTGTCTCCACTGCCTCCTTTATCCCTCTCTGTCTTCTGCCCCTCTCCCTTCCTCCAACTGTTGCCTCTTCTGCTGCGCCTCCTCCATGGCCCACCTGACCCAAACCAAGGGACTGAAGACCTAGAGGGGGAGATGAGCAGATGCTTCTGGAAGGGAAAGTCGGGAGACAGAGAACCAGAGAACCCAGTCACACCGGACCCCAGGAGGGTGTGTGGAATTCCTGATGTCTCACTTCAGCCACCACGTACACACATGGTGAGGTCACCACCTCACCTCTTCCTGTTTCAGTGACAGAGGTGAAGACAGGAGGTGAAGACAGGAAGCCCCTGTTCCCAGGGGAAGCAGATGGCTAAGAAGATTCATGCATAGCCTCAGTCCAGTCTCCAATTTGGGCCTGTACCCAGAGTGACCATTTTCCAGAAAAGCCCGTGCTAGTCTCAACCTCTGCCCTCACCTGGTGTTGGTGAGTCCATTGGATTTCCTCCAGCCATGGGATTGCATTCCTCCATGCTAAGTGTGGCTATAAAGCAGTGACTGTTTAAAAAAACAAAGCTCAGAACTTACACGTCCAAATGCCTGCTGGCCCTCCACATAGTCGCGTCAGGGAGTTATGGGCTCATTCCTTCACCTGCCACAGCTGAGTCATTCTCCAAATTCTTCTTATGGGGCTGCCTGAGGCAGTAAGAGAAGCATCTGATTAACCTTGATGGAGGCAGAATTTCATCCTTTGAGACTATGTCTGATATTTTGGAAATGGCCAAGAGTCACTGGGAGCCATGTCTGATAAGTAAGTAAATGAGCGATCAAGTGGCATCATATTGTTTGAAATCACAGCTATGGCCGGGCACGGTGGCTCATGCCTATAATTCCAGCACTTTGGGAGGCTGAGGTGGGAGGATCACCTGAGGTTGGGAGTTTGAGACCAACATAGAGAAACCCTGTCTCTTCTAAAAATACAAAAAAACTGGCTGGGCATGGTGGTACATGCCTGTAATCTCAGTTACTCGGGAGGCTGAGGCAGGAGAATCTCTTGAACCTGGGAGGTGGAGGTTGTGGTGAGCCAAGATCACACCATTGCACTCCAGCCTGGGCATAAGAACAAAACTCCCTCAGAATAAAAAAAAAAAAAAAAAAGCAAAGCTATGGAGTCACTATAAAGAAACAAGATAATAATAATAATTATTATTTTTGAGAGGGAGTCTTGCTCTGTTGCCTGGGCTGGAGTGCAGTGGCATGACCTCAGCTCCCTGCAACCTCCACCTCCTGGGTTCAAGTGATTCTCCTGTCTCAGCCTTCTGAATAGCCAGTATTACAGGTGTGTGCCACCATGCCTGGATAATTTTTGTATTTTTAGTAGAGCTAGGGTTTCACCATGTTGGCCAGGCTGGTCTCGAACTCCTGACTTCCAGTGATCTGCCTGCCTTGGCCTCCCAAAGTGCTGGGATTACAGATGCAAACCACTGTGCCCTGCCACAAGATGAGTTTTAAACAGTCAGTGTGGCCCCAGGCTGGGGGGGGTGGTTCAAATCCTTGATCTATCCACTCCTGTCTGCATGAGCTTGGCCAAGTTGTTTAACCTCTCTGAGCCTCAGTTTCCTGTCCATAAGATGAAATTGATAATAATGGTACAATCTTCCTCACAGAGTTGTCGGGGGAATTAAGTGAGCTTATGTGAGTGAAGAGTCTAGCTCAGAGTAAATGCTCTTACAGTAAATGGCAGTTGTCATTATTAAGACAGGCCAACTCCTGTCCCTTCTTCTCCCAAAGGGGACTTGGAGACCCCTGTCACAGCTCTTGAGGCAGCCACAGCATTTGCCTTCCTTTCCTTCCCTCTCAGCCCAAAATGTTCCTTGTTACATGGATGACTAAAAAATTGCACCCACTTGAAGAGGGCAGCTCACCTCAAGTTAGAATAACCGAACAAGATGACAATGATGAGATAAATGATGGCCAATGGATTAGAATTTAAATGGTTATTCCAATGTTTCTCAGTAGTTATCATTTCATAACACATTTGCAAATGTTTATACCAAACAGCCATTATAATCAGGATGGCCATGATTTTCTTAAGCCCTGCATTTCATAACTCCCCAAAGTATATGATGGCAAGAATTCCATCCTTCTGTCCATTCATCCATCCATCCATCCATCCATCCATCCATCCATCCATCCAATTATTCAACACATATTTATTGAGCACCTGCTATATGCTAGGTACTGAGCTTACGTATTGGGGATAAGGAGTGGTCAAGGAAGTTCCTATAAAACTTCAGAGCCTAGTGGACATTTATAAATTTTCTTGAGAAAGATTTTTTTTTTGAAAGGAGGATTGATGATCAATGGTTTAAGTTGTTTGAATAACTGAGAAGTAGAGATCAAGGCTGACAAGAGAAGAGCAAATAAGAAATATTAGAGGGAAAAAAAGGACTTTAGAGATCACTTAGTTGAAACTCCTCGTTTCAGAGATGAGCAGATCCAGGTCTAGAGTGAGGGAAGTGACTTGCCTGAGGTCACTGGTGAAGGTGACAGACAGGGAGTTAACAGAGAAGATTCTGTAGATGGTAGAACATTGTTAGAATCAGCTGATAGGTTGGGTGAGTAGATATTAGCCAAGTCAGGAAACACAGTCCTGCTTGAGACAAGCAGGGAAGGAGGAGAGCCTCTACCTTTCATCTGAGTTATAGGAAAGTAGAAAGGACCCGGGGAGTATAGAAGATATCCCACGCCCCAAGGATGGCCTCTCTGGGCAATCTTTCCCCTTTCTCGAGCTTCGAGAGAGCCACATCATTCACACCTGGACAATGCTACCTCCTCCCCCACCTTCTTGCCTCCCTTTCTCAGTCTTTCCCTAACCCCTCCCTGCCTCTTTGCCTCTCTCCCTTTCGGAATCTCATTGCATTCTCCATCCTTGAGTTCCTCTTATGGCCTGGTTCTGTCTTGGGTGCTGGGGTGAAGGAGAGGGTAACAGAAGAAATGCAAGAAACATACTCTAGTTTGAGCACAAAAAACGTGCTCCATAACAGCAGTAAGTGCCAAGAGCATCCCCACTGGTGCCTTAGGAGACTGAGGGGAGAGGAGGGCTGGAAAGTCTTCCTAGGTGAAGTGGGACCAGTGTTGAGCTAATCATAAATAATGACAACAGCGACCATTTATTGAATCCTAATTATGTGCTTGGCATTTTTCATCCCTTCCTCATTTGATCCTGACAACAGTCTGGGAGGTAGGTATTATCTCCATTTCATGGATAAGGGAACTGAGGCTCAGAGCTTAAGGAGCTTGTTCAAAGTCACATAGCTAGTTTGGCAGCGCCTCCATGGGGGACATTCCAGACTTTGGTCAAAGGAGTAGAAGAAATAGCACTGATAGAGAAGTGACTACCCTGACGTCCTTCCTCAGAGTGACCCTAAACAAGGATGCCCCTCTGGCCACCTGTGAGGCAGGGGGAAGGCAATGGCTGGACCAAGGGAGCTGACCTCGGGAACCCTAGTACTGAGCCTCCCCACAGAGGTAGCCCATCTCAAGGACAAGGTGAGGGGGACAGGTGTCCTCAGCCCACAGAAACACCCCCGATCTCCAACCCCAGCAAAGGTGCCTGTGAGACAGTGACACTTCTAGGCACCTGGGATTCCCTCCTGGAGCCCCAGTGCAAGCTCCTATAGCTTTAGCTGTGACTACTTCCCCACCCACAGGTGTCTCTTCTCTATCTCGCTTTCTGTTTCTCTCTCTCTCTCTCATTCTCCTGCATCCTTCCAGCGTCAGCCCAGAACATTGCCAAGCTCCTTCCCCACCACAGCCAGGCCCCTAGACTCACTTTGGCTGGGACCAGAGAGAGCAGCATCCACCTTCCCACCTGGGGCCTCCAGCAGATCTGAGCCACCCCGAGGTGCGGGACAGCAGCACGATCTCCTCCTGTTGCTGTTAGTGTGACTGCTGCTGCCGAGGCAATTCCTAATGACAGAGCAGGTTGGGAGGACAGCGCAAGGAAGTGAATGTCACCCAACCCGTTTGAGGCCAGGAGGCTTTGGCGTTGCCCAGGGGGTTGGCAGCTGCTGGAGTCAGGTGATCTTGGTGAGGATGCTAGGAGAGGAACCCCCAGCCTGAGGAGGAGCCCAGGGGTGGGTCCTCAGGGGAGTCAGAGAGTCTCACAATGGAGGCAGTGACCCAGGACCCCTTTGACTGAGGCTCCCCAGGCATGGGTCTCCCTATCAATAGTAAAATGACCCACATAGTCCTCCCCACCCTCCTGGACCCATTTCAGTGATCCCCATCTTCCCCCTTCACCACACCCCTATCTCCACCCCATGCACGGGGTGCAGGGGTCAGTAGTAGATCAGCCTCGGGAAGTCTGTAACACTCAGAGTCATATGTTTGTGGGATCTGCCTGTGTACATTTGTCATTCATGGAACACCCAAAGGGGCTCAGAGCTCCAAAGACCCAGCACCACTAGCATAAAGAATGAGGCTGCGTAAGATCAACGAAGCAGGAATGCGCGGAGGTACAGAAAGAAGTGCCCGACATCACGATAAATAGAAGCAAGTTTCAGAACAGCCTGTGTAATACAATTCTATTTATGAAGATGATACATGATCATATTCATAGAGAAAAATCTGGAAGAAGATTTTAACATCAAACTGTTAATAGCAGTTATTACTGGAGAGACTTTCTAAGTTTTGTATTTCTGTGATGTTTGCATTTTCACCTTGAATGTGTTTCTTTTGTGATCAGAAAAAAAATAATTGGCTGGGTGCAGTGGCTCATGCACTTTAGGAGGCTGAGGCGGGCAGAATGCTTGAGGCCAGGAGTTGGACCAGCCTGGCCAACATGGTGAAACCTCGTCGCTACTAAAAATACAAAAATTAGCTTGGCGTGGTGGTGTGAGCCTGTAGTCCCAGCTACTCGGGAGGCTGATGCACAAGAATTGCTTAAATCCAAGGGGCTGAGGTTGCAGTGAGCCAAGATTGTACCACTGCATTCCAGCCTGGGTGAGTGACCGAGTGAGACTCTGCCTCAAAGAAAAAGGAAAAGAAAAAGAAAAAGAAAAAAGAAAAACAGTCATCAAGAATAATGGAGGAATGAAGTTCAGGAAACTGGGAATCATTTTGGAGGATTCCTTCCCAGTCCTCTCAGGAGGTCCCCAAGAAACCAGTTTTCTTCTGAAAGAAGCAAGTTACTAGATCCAAGGCACAGCCCAGCATGCGTGTGACACAGGGTGACCCCTCTTCTGCCTGATCAGTCATGGCTCTGGCTCAGTGGACACCTTGATGCTGCTAGGGGGACAGTCAGGGCAGTGTGCACGGCCACTCCACCATGGCAGAGATCGATGAGTGCAAGTCGTCTCTCTTGTTCTTTCCCTGGGAGTCCCAGGTGGTCTTAGATTAACAAATGAAAATGCCGTATGTCCAGGTAAATTTGAATTTCAGACAAACAACAAATGCTTTTTAGTATAAATATGTCCAGTACAATATCTGGGACACATTTGCACTAAGGAGTTCTCCTTTTCTATCTGAGACTTAAATTTAACTGGGCATTCTGTCTTTTCATCCAGCAAGTCTAATCCCAGGGGGCTCTGCAAATTTCTCTCCCTCCACTGGCATCTCCCCAGGGCTCATTGCAAAGTTCTAAGCCCCTTCAACAGTGTGGCTCCTGACTCTGCCTAGGGCTTTCTGGAAACTCCTGAAAAGGCGCCAGGTACCCCAGTATCAACCCCTTGTGTGTCCGTCAGAGAGGGGACGGAGCCAGTCCAGGCCATCCTTAGACTTTTGTTACATGATTTATGGGTGATATAAAGATCCTAAGGCTCCAATATCTTTTCCATTGGCCCTATCACGTAGCTTGACTATGAAGATTGCTTTTAATATGTAAATATTTATTATCATTGTCTGTCTTGGTTTCTTGTTCTAAAAGAAGAATTCCAGCCAGGCATGGTGGTACACACCTTTAATCCCAGCACTTTGGGAGGGCGAGGCAGGCTGATCATGAGGTCAGGAGATGAGACCACCCTGCTAACACGATGAAACCCCATCTCTACTAAAAATACAAAAAATCAGCCTGGTGTGGTGGCACACACCTGTAGTCCCAGCTACTCAGGAGGCTGAGGCAGGAGAATTTCTTGAACCTGGGAGGCAGAGGTTGCAGTGAGCTGAAAAGCTGCACTCCAGCCTGGGTGACAGAGCGAGACTCCATCTCAAAAAAAAAAAAAAAGAATTTCACTTAAAAAATTGAACATACTCATATATGTTGGCACGTGCACATACATTTACCTCAGGAGGTAAATGCATCAGCCAGAGACACTTTAACTTGAATTTGTTTATTAGGTTGGCTCTAGCCATCTAGCAAGTTTCTGGGAAAGTGGGCTCTTGGATTTTGGCAGGCAGAAAGAATTAGTTACCAGGAAAGGTCAAGAGCACAGGTATACTAGCCAGGAGGAACTATACTATAGGACTTGATGGTAGGGAGCTCTGGGAAATTAAAGACTGCATGAGCAGTCATGAGTGCTCTATGTGTGTTTATGAGTGTTGGTGACTAAAGAGAAAATGCCATGTATCCTTGGGTCGCTTACTTAATCCTTCCGTGCCCCAGTTGCTTCATCTGTAGAAAACAGGGATAATAGTATCTACTCTATAGGGTTGTTGTGATGATAAAATGAATGAATGCAAGCAGTGTGCCTGGAACAACACCTGGTACTCAGGAAGGGCTCTGTCAGTGTTTATCTATCTATGTGTCTGTCTATGTGTCTTCTGATCAATCAATTCATCTGTCTATCTGGTCTCTCCATTGATCCATCTATCTCAATTGGTCTATGTATCTATTGATCTTTCTAATCTCTATCTGTCCTCTTCATCCATCCATCAATCTATCCCTTGATCCATCCATTCATCTGTCCATCTATCCATCTATCTACCTAATATCTCTTTATCTCTCCATTGATCCATCCATCTATATAATCTCTCCATCAATCAATCATCTCTCTCTTTTTCAATTGATCTATCTCTCCATTGATCTTCTGTCTGCCTAATCTCTCCACTGATCATCTCTGTGTATCTATCTCTCCATTGATCTATCTCTCCATCAATCCATCCATCTATCCAATCTGTCTCCAATCTCTCCATAAATCTATCTATCTATCCATTCAACCTCTTCATCTATCTAATATATATATATATTTCTTTATTTATCTCTCTATCAATTATCGTCAAAATCATCCTTATTACTCTTATGGCAAGAAGAGAAAGCTAAAGGTGAGTAAGAAGATGCAAATACTTCCTTATTCAAGGGGCCTGGCCAATCTTGTCCTGATTTAGTGACTAAGGTGTCTGTTGCAAATACTGCCATGTCATTTTAGAGTGTCCTCCTCTTCTCTGCAGAAAGGACAAATACACGCTGAATCATGGAAGAATAGTTCCAGCTCAGAGGGGAACGAAACCAGGGGTCGCTTCCCTGGGCAGGTCATGCTGTAGAGTTTTGTCTAGTTCTGGGGCCACATTGGGAGTGGTGGTGATGAGGCTCCAAAGCATGTCCTGGGGAAGAGGCTGGGCAGGATGGAGATGGGTCTGGAGATCATTTTGGTCCAGTGAGAGAAGATCTTCCTTAGAGAGATATTTTTGTGAGACTAAGGGGCTTTCAGACAAGGGAAGAATCCCACCCCCACTGGACAATGACTAACGGCAGGTATGGTTTCTGCATGGGATGAGTAGCTGGACCAGGACAGAAGTTCCTAATGCCAGAATCACCTGGAGAACAGATGACAGAAGCAGGTTTCCAGGCCCCACTCATGACTTGCAGGTCTTGGGAGAGGCCCAGGAAAGTACACTCTAAATTTATTTTTAATAATTGGATAGATGGATGGATACATGATAATGTAAGAATAGTGCATGCTAATGGTGGAATCTGGGTGGCAGACGTAGGGATTCTTAAAAAATTCTTTCAACTTTGCTGTATGTTTGGAAATTTTCATAATAAATGTTGGAAAAACAAAGGAACTTCTTGAATAAATAATATATTCAGATGATTCAAAAGTTAGAAAGTGGCCAGGCGCGGCGGCTCATGCCTGTAATCCCAGCACTTTGGGAGGCCGAGGTGGGCAGATCACCTGAAGTCAGGAGTTCAAGACAAGCCTGGCCAACATGGTGAAACCCTGTCTGTACTAAAAATACAAAAAATTAGCCAGGCGTGGTGGCAGGCACCTGTAATTCCAGCAACTTCGGTGGCTGAAGCAGGAGAATCACTTGAACCTGGGAGGCAGATGTTGCAGTGAGCCAAGATGATGCCTCTGCACTCCAGCCTGGGCAACAGAGCAAGATTCATCTCAAAAAAAAAAAAAAAAGTGAGAAAGTGTTAAATGACCTGCAGTGAAGATGATCTCCCTTCCTGTCCCTCACCTGCCCAATTCCTGTGCATCCCTTCAGAAGATAAGGATAAACAAAACAGAGCAAAAACAGCCAGCGCAGAGGCTCTTGGTCTTGTTATATCACTGCTTCCATGAAAAGACACCTGACAATGATCTTTGCCTTGTAGGCAGGCCTAGATTACTGACCAGGGCCCAGACAGGGACACTGAAGGTTGTGTGCTGTTTGGAATAGCACTGTAGCCCTGAGTGCCCAGAGTTGGCAGGCGGGGCCAGCTCCCATCCTGGCTCCAGATGAGGATGGACCCATGCAAGGCAAGCAGTGCAGGGCAAGCTCAGCATGAAGGCAGTGAGGCGATGCCCAAAGGCTGGCGGTGGGGGTACCTCACAGCCATTAGTGTTTGTGTGCACATGACCCCTGACCCTCCTCCCGCCATGCCCCCACCCCTTAGCATCCTGATTGACCTGGTGACTGTGGGCAGATGGGAAGGTCTAACCAGAGAGGGCAGAAGGACCCCAGAAGCGTGGAGTGAGGGTTGGCTGCATCCCTAAGGAAGCCTTCACAGAGGCCAGGGGCGAGATCTGCTGCTTCAGTGACCCCACAGGATGGTGCTGGGGCCTCCCAGGTGAGGCTGTGGTTTCCACCGTGAGACTGGGGAGAACCCTGGGTTGGTGCAGCCCTGAAGGTCTCCCCACCCGTTTGCAGCTGTCAGCTCTGGCCTGGCTTGCTCCAGTCAGCTCAAGGGTTTGCTTTGCCCCAAGGCTCCCCGTTGTTCAACCCTTGTGGGCTCTGCCTTATTATTGCATAGCCCAGGGCTGCTGGTAGCCCAGAGGACACCTTGGGCCTCTGAACAGAACACAAAGAGACCCCTCCCTCTAGGAGGTAGACTGGAAAAAAACACTCCTCCTTCTCAAGCTCTGTCAGGGCACAGGGCTGGGCAGGCAGAATAGGAACGAATTTTCATTTCCAATTCACCTGCCTTGGCTCCCAACCACCCCAAGCCCAACAAGATGCAGTGGCCATCCCGTCCCCTCCCTCTGAAGACTTTCTTGGCTTCCCATTGCTCTCAGGCAAAGCTCATACTCAGGGAGCCCATGCAGCCTGCACTGCTTTCTGGAAACTGTCTCTAGCCAACCCCTCCCCTGGGCTATCATTCTTTTTTTTTTTTTTTTTTTCAGATGGAGTCTCCCTCTGTTGCCGGGCTGGAGTGCAATGGTGTGATCTCAGCTCAGTGCAGCCTCCGCCTTCCCCTGGGCTATTTTTGCCACGCAGTGTGGCCACAGCTCTGGCTTCCAGCTCAGGTGTCTCCAAGGCCCTGGGCTTGTGGGCCTCTGTGATTTTTTTTTTTTTTTTGAGGAGTCTCACTCTGTCGCCCAGGCTGGAGTGCAGTGGCACGATCTTAGGTCACTGCAACCTCCACCTCCCTGGTTCAAGCAATTCTCCTGCCTCAGCCTCCCGAGTAGCTGGGATTACAGGTGCCCAAAACCATGCCTGGCCAATTTTTTTTTTGTATTTTTAGTGGAGATGGGGTTTCACCATGTTGACCAGGATGGTCTCGATCTGACCTCGTGATCTGGCCACCTCGGCCTCCCAAGGTGTTGGGATTACAGGTGTGAGCCACCCAGCCCAGCCTGTGATATTTTTTTTCATGCTTTTTTGGCGGTTGTTTTCTGGCTGGAATGCCTTTCTGCCTCATCATATCTCTCCTGGCGTATCCTCTACATCTTTTTTTTTTGTTTGTATTTTTGAGACAGGTTCTCACTCTGTTGCCCAGGCTGGAATGCAGTGGCGCGATCTTGATTGACTGCAACCTCTGCCTTCCAGGTTCAAGCAATTCTTCCTGCCTCAGCCTCCTGAGTAGCTGGGATTATAGGCATGTGCTACCACACCTGGCTAATTTTTATGTTTTTAGTAGAGACAGGGTTTTATCATGTTGGCCAGGCTGATCTTGAACTTCTGACCTCAAGTGATCTACCTGCCTC
Organism: Sapajus apella; assembly: GCF_009761245.1. Lineage (NCBI taxonomy): Eukaryota > Metazoa > Chordata > Mammalia > Primates > Cebidae > Sapajus > Sapajus apella. The sequence goes on along the minus strand of NW_022436952.1, from coordinate 24,794,185 downwards.
AGCCTCCCAAAGTGCTGGGATTACAGGCATGAGCCACCACCTGTGGCCTTCCTGTGGCCTTCCTCTACATCTTTTAAGACCTTGAAGGAGGGGGATCCTATTTCATGCATCTCTGTAGACCCTGGCACAAAGACCTGGTATTACTAGAGCTAAAAAATGTTTAAGTAAAAAAAAAAATCTGCCTTCTCAAGCCTAACTCATCTGTGTTGGGCCAGAAGTGGGGTGAAGAGGAAGTTTGGGCAACAGAGTCATTCTACTTTCTACTATTTATTTATTTTTTTTTGAGATAGAGTCTTGCTCTGTTACCCAGGCTGGAGTGCAGTGGCGCAATCTCGGCTCACTGCAACCTCTGCCCCTTGTGTTCAAGTGATTCTCCTGCCTCAGCCTCCCAAGTAGCTGGGATTACAGGTGACTGCCACTGCGCCTGGCTAATTTTTGTATTTTTAGTAGAGACGGGGTTTTGCCATCTTGGCCAGGCTGGTCTTGAACTCCTGAGTTTGTGATCCACCCACCTCGGCCTCCCAAAGTGCTGGGATTATAGGTGTGAGCTGCCACACCTGGCCTACTTTCTCTTCTTTTTAAAAAATTTTTAATTTAATTTTTAAATGTAAATTTTTAATTTTTAAGTGTAAATTTTAAATTTTTAGGTTTGTTACATAGGTAAACGTATGCCATGGTGGTTTGCTGCACCTATGAACCCATCGCCTGGGTATTAAGCCCCGCATGCATTAGCTATTTATCCTGATGCTCTCCCTCTCTCTACTTTCTATTCTAAACTCCTTTGGGATCCACACCAAAATTCCTTCCTCAAAAGACATAAAGAAGTAAGAAGCTTCAGGCTAGCTGGAGATGGGGGAAAGGGTCCATAATTGGGTTAGAGCCTTACTTTAGCCACTGTATGCCAATGTCTAGGAAAAAGCATCGTTCTGGGCAGGTGCTCTGGGAAGTGAGTATGGGGAATAAGAGGGATGGCAGCTGGGGAAGGGAGAGGGCCTTGTAAGGCAGCTGGGCCTGCTGAAGGAGGAAAAGAATCCCAGGCGAGAACCTAATTCAGTGATTGGTCTTGGTAGCTGTTGCCATTTCTAAGTGCTGCATGTATTATAGTGTATTTGATTTTGAAAAAAAATTGAGCCATGTTTTAAACTTAAATTCCTGCTCAGCTTCATCCTATTTATGCCTTAAAAATGTATACCTTAAAAAAGCATCCATCCCTGAATAATACCTTAGATATAAACAGCTATACCTTAAAAAGACCTGAAATATAAACATCTGTACCTTTAAAATATCCGTACCTTTAAAAATCATCCATTTCTTTTCTTTTCTTTTTTTTTTTCAATAACCTGATCTCGGCTCACTGTAACCTCCGCCTCCTGGGTTTAAATGATTCTTGTGCCTCAGCCTCCCGAGTAGCTGGGATTACAGGCACACGCCACCACGCCCAGCTAATTCTTTTGTATTTTTTGGTAGAGACAGAGCTTCACCATGTTGGCTAGGCTGGTCTTGAACTCCTGACCTCAAGTGATCCACCCCCGCCTCCCAGTCTCCCACAGTGCTAGGATTACAGGCTTGAGCCACCATGCCTGGCAAAATCATCTTAAAAATATCTTTAAAATGGCCCGGCACTGTGACTCACACTTGTAATCCTGGCACTTTGGGAGGCTGGGGTGAGTGGACAGCTTGAGCTCAGGAGTTCAAGACCAGCCTGGGCAACATGGTGAAGCCCCATCTCTACTAAAATACAAAATTTAGCTAGGTGTAGTGGGGGTCGTTTGTAATCCCAGCTACTTCGGAGGCTGAGGCACAAGAATTTTGTTTGAACCTGGGAGGTGGAGGCTGCAGAGATCATGCCACTGACTCTAGCCTGGGAAAAATTGCAAAACAAAACGCAACCCTTAAACATAAGCATTCTTACCTTTAGCAGCCTTAAATATAAGTATCTGTACCTTAAAAATATAATTAATCAAGCCTAAAATCACAATCAATTCCCGAAATGCTACAAACTTTAATTAATTAATACAAACTTTCAAGTATAAAAAGGTTAACTTGTGTACAGTCTCAAGTGTCATGCATACAGACGCTGGCACGAGTGGGTGAGGGCTGGTGCCTACGCAGGGGACAGAAACTTGGAATCCCAGAGCTAGAAACAGGCGACTCTAGAACTTTATGTGGCTGAGCCCAAGACCTGGGTTAAATGCTTGACTAGAGAGCCCTTTGGGTGGGAAGCTCTTGCAGTGGATCAAACAAAAGAATCCAGAGAAAAGTAGCTTGGACTCTTTCAACAGGATGAAACTAGCAAGGAAGGATGGTGACCCCAGGGTGCGGGCCCGGGAGGAGGCAGAGACAGCAGGGCGGGGAGCCAGGCGAGCAGGAAGGGTCTGAGTCATGGCCCAAGCCTGTGCCAGCCTGGGCAGTATAGGGCTGTGCTCCTGGCACCCACCGCACTAAGTGTGCTGGCTGCCCTTGGATTCCCTCTTACTGTGGTTAAGTGACCCACTCCAGGGGCAGAGACGCTTCAGGACTGGTGGGGGAGGGAAGCCACCAAGATATCAGGGAGGTTTGTTCTCAGGGACACGGTCGGTCGAAGGGAAACCTCTCCCCACTCCCGGGGTGATGGCAGCAGCTGGAGAAACAGTGCTGGCCGCCTTGGAGGATTTTCTGAGTTGGCAGTCTTCATCCTAGGGCTTAACTCCTCCCCGACAGCTGAGAGGCCTCAATTCTTGAGACAGGTAATGCCAGGGTCAGGGACAGAGTAAGAACGATCTTATTTTCTGATGATAAAAATAGCACTACTATTGAAAAAAAAGTGAAAAATTTTAGCACACACACACACACAATATAAACTCTATACCACTTCTACAGAAAACTGCCATTAATATTTTGATGTTTATTACAGCATATATATGTAATATATATATAGCCATATAATATATAATTACATTAAAATGTATGGTTATACATAGGATATATAATTATTTTTAGGATAAATGTGGTCACATTGTATGAATGCTTTTAGAACCTGTTTTTTAAATTGTTGTCTTTTAATCCCAATAAACATTCTTTTAGATCCTCTTTTTTAAATAGATGTAGTAATTTGCTTAATTAATCTCATGTTGACTCATATTTAGGTTGTTTCCAGTTGTTTCCTATTATAAAAAAGGTTGACTGGGCGAGGTAGTGGCTCACGCCTGTAATTCCAGAACTTCGGGAGGCCGACGTGGGCAGATCACCTGAGATCAGGAGGTCGAAATCAGCCTTGACCAACATGGGGAAACCCTATCTCTACTAAAAATACAAAAATTAGCTGGGTGTTGTAGCATCTGCCTATAATCCCAGCAACTCAGGGGACTGAGGCAGGAGAATCACTTGAACCCGGATGGTGGAGGTTCAACTGAGCTGAGATCACACCATTGCACTCCAGCCTGGGCAACAAGAGTGAAACTCCATTTCAAAAAAAAAAAAAGTCTGCAATAAGCGTTTTTACTGCAAAATCTTGGTGGTATTTCCTTAAAATAAATTACTAGAAATGGAATTGATAGCTCAAAGGATAATATTAAAGTCTTGTGATAAATATTGTAAATTTACCTTTTAGGAAGGTTGTGCCAGTTTGGACTTCCTTCAGCAGTACAAGAAATTGTCTTTTGTATTCAAACCCACCCACCTTACCTGAATGTTATTATAACTTTATCTTTACCAAAAGAAAAAATATCTGAAAGCCATCCATCTCTCTCTGTCATCATGGTCAGTATCCTAGCTTAAGGCATTACCATCAGCTTGTCTGGAATTCTGCAAGAACCTTTAACTTCCCTTTCTGCTCTACTCTCTTCCCCTCATGGTCTATTTTCTCCAAAATGGTCAGAGTTCTCATGTGAAAAAAATATGCACCCATTGCCTTTTGCTTTGGTCATGACAGAGTGGCTTGGATCCGATTAGGATTCTTTTAGAGGACAATGTAAAAATTAGATTTCTCTCTCTGTCTCTCTCTCTCTGTCTCTCTCTCTCTCTCTCTCTCACACACACACACACACACACACACACACACACACACACAGAGCTATTTTAAGGCATTAGAAAGCAGTCAGCATGTACGGAATTAAATGATGAGAGTCCTGGAGAGAAGGGACACTTTGAGGTCAGTGGATATTCTCCACTGCTTTTGACTCTCAAGAAATTTGCCAATTTGCTTGGGAGGCATTGAGGCTGGGCAGAAATGGGTAACCTAAAGCTTGGGCAGTGTCACAGGGCTCAAAAATTGGAATCCAAGGCAAACAGAATTTAAGGAACTAAGATCCTGGGGGAAAGGGAATGAGATAGGTGAGCCCCAAATTCCCATGTAGTTTTTTATTTTCTCAGAAAATTTGCCAAATTATATTCTCTGCATGTGCTGGGGCGAAGGGGAGTGGCAGAAGCAAATCAGAAAACTGCTCTTAAGCTGAGACTAGCTTTTGGCCTTTGCAGGGAGGTGAGAATTTAAAAATTGGAATTCAGGGTCCGATAAGAAAGAAGAATCTGGTTAACACCCTAGGGTTTCAGAGAGAGTCCTATCAGACCATGACCTAGGAATCAGGGCAATCCAGAAACAGACCAGCTCACACAAAGCCTGTAACATCTCCATTCCTGATTGGAGTAAATGATTTGACTCGACTCTAACTGGCTGGGGAAAAAAAAAAGAAATTTACATTTTTTCTGGAGAAGAACATCATTCAGTGCCTCTACAATTTTTCTTTTAGCTCCAACCTGTTAAGTAAGAATGCAATTTTTCATTCTACCCCCATCCAGTATTTCACAAAAATTAGCAGCCTTGCCAGGAGACAAGGCCAAATAAACAAAAAGCAAGCAAAAAATTGATGATAGAAGCAGATCTAAAGGAGAACAAATTATTGGTATTATCATATTTGAACTCTAATACACTGATGAAAGTATATAGGGGCTGGGTACAGTGGCTCACACCTGTAATCCCAGCACTTTGGGAGGCCGAGGAGGGAGGATCACTTGAGGACAGGAGTTCAAGACCAGCCTGGCCAACAGCAAAACCCCGACTCTACTAAAAATACAAAAAATTAGCTGGGCATGGTGGTACATGCCTGTAATCCCAGCCGCTTGGGAGGCTGAGACATGAGAATTGCTTGAATCCGGGAGGCAGAGATTGCAGTGAGCTAAGATTGTGCCATTGTACTCCAACCAACTGGGCAATACAGTGAGTTTAATGTCTTTCATTAATATTGTAATATTAATGAAATATTAATATTTAATATTTTTCATTAATTTAGTTCCAGAATTACCATTTAATTTTCTTAAAAACTAATTTCTAGCTATTTACTTTTTTTTGTCTCAAAAAAAAATATTTTCGAAGTAGTAGAGAGTCGTGTGCAGAAAAAGGGGTCCACACCCATTAGGGTCACTGAGGCAAGGAGGTGGGCTGTGTGCAACAGGTGTCGTGCACAACACTTCTTATCTGGGAGCTGGAGACTTCAAAGGATTTCTAATAGAAGGATGCTCTAAGCTTAATGCAATGGGAGCTGACAGACTTGTGCTCTTCTCTTAAGATATTTATGAGAGGATGATTTGAGCTAGCACAGAAGCGAGAAAAGACTGACAGGGTGTACGGCTGCCATGACTGGCCTCACCAGAGGGGTTCTTCTCCCTCTGTTATTTCCAGGATCTCAGGCCTGAGGCCTGCTTTCCACAGGAACTGGATGCAAGATACTACAATTCCTTTATCAGGAGGAGAGGCTCTTGCTCCAAGCCCTTTCAGGCAGGGACGCCGCCAGCTGGGTCTTTGGTTCTTGTCCTGGTCTGACTGTTTTCCCATGTACTGCTTCTGTTCTGTGACTGCTCTAGGCATTCCTCCTGCTACAAACTACTATATGGTTATATAGAAGGATTCTATAAATCAGCACTAAATGTGTCAGTGCAGCTCCGACTACAATACCTAGATTATATAGAAAGATTATACAGAACTAAGTACGCTAGATATAAGTATTAAGTATGATTATATAAGCTGGATGTATGTAAGCAGTAAGTTATACTTCAGGCACTAATTCTATAAACTAATATATGATTATATATAAAGGATTATATAAAGGAAATAGCTGAGTAATAACACTATAGACTAAGATATTCTTCAGGCACTAATTGTGCCTGGGTCTGGACAGTTCTCCTTCCTCAGTGCCCATGGGGGGTGTTACCCACAGGTAAGAAAGGGATAAAATCAGTAAATTTCCTAAAAATGTTTTTGACTATTTGCACTTCTTCTGCTATAAACTTATCTGTATCTTTTCCCCAGTTATTGAGTTGGATGCTTTCCTTTTCTTACTGATTTAAAATAGATATAAATACAGGTAAATAGAAATATGTCCATGTGAATGTGGCATCTACTTTCTTATAGGGACCAGTATTAAATCTTTGTGGTTTGACCTTTAGCCAGAACACTAAGGACCTGGTTTATTTACTGACCACTTGCTTTGATGCTGGTGAGAAGACTGGTCTGTTAAAGTCTTAATGCTTTGCACCTAGTAGGAGCTCAACAAATGCCTAATGAGTTGAATTGAATTGAGAAGGTCAAGGGGCTAAGCAAACATGGGGGCGCTGCATCATTGTCATGTAGAGAGTAAGGAGTTATCTGAACCAGCGACAGGAATAGTGAATGGTGAACGTTGAAGGGGCAGAAATAAAGGACCAAGAGATCCCCTACAGAGAGCTCAGACCTTAAGCTGCAGCTTTGAGAGGGAATGCCTGGAGTGGGAATGCCTGGAGCGGGAATGCCTGGAGCAGAAATGCGCGATACCTACCTAATCACTGCCAGCAGGTGGCGCCCTAAAGACGTCTTGTTACTATCCAGACTCCCAGGGCCAAGATCTTACTGGAGCACCAGCAAGTGAAAATGGAGTGAAGCATGGGGAACCTCCCAGCCCTAACTTTTTGCTCTGTGCTTCCTCCGGAAGCACAATTCCCAAGACCAAGAGCCCTGTGGGTATTTTTGTTTTATTTTTCTATGCTTGTTTGGCTTGTGGGTGTCTGTAGAGCACCATCCATTCAATTCAGTTTAGAACAGTGTGGTCTCAAACTTTGATGAGCAAACCCATCACTCTCTTCTCTTGTGAAAATGCAAATTCTGATTCCATATGATTCTGTATGACTGGGGTGGGGCCTGAGATTCTGCATTTCTAACAAGCTCTCTGGTGATGACTCATGTCCAGTAGTTCTAAAATTTGTTAGCACATGCTGACTGTGTACATTTCCATCTCTATGCAATATGAGAGGTGAGAGAGAAGCAAATTCAGGCTCTTCTCCCAAAGAGTTTACCAGAGTGGAATGTCTGAAATACAAGTTAGAGTGTGAGCCCCCTCACTGCATGACCTTGGGCAAGTTGCATGACTTCTTTGGGTCTCAGTTTCCTCATCTGTTAAAATGAGAATAGTAATAGCCTCTACCTTAGAAAGTTACTTGAGAATTAAAGCAGGATATTGTACACAAAGCACATTGCACACTGCCTAGCACATAGTAAACCTCAACAAAGCTTGGGGTACCCCGAGGGCACGTTGCCCTGGCAGGGTGGTAAATTGGAGGAAGCAAGTGGTGGGGGTCAATCCTTAAGAAGGTGTCATCTTGGGCCGGGTGTGGTGGCTCATGACTGTAATCCCAGCACTTTGAGGGGGCTGAGGTGGGTGGATCATGAGGTCAAGAGTTCAAGACCAGCTTGGCCAAGATGGTGAAACCCCGTCTCTACTAAAAATACAAAAATTAGCTGGGCATGGTGGTGGGTGCCTGCAATACCAGCTACTCAGGAGGCTGAAGCAGAGAATTGCTTGAATCTGGGAGGCGGAGGTTGCAGTCAGTTGACAACGTGCCGCTGCACTCCAGCCTGGGCAACAGAGCGAGACCCTGTCTCAAAAAAAAAAAAAAAAAAAAAAGAAGATGTCATCTCAGCTATCAGGATATCCATCATCTGAGAAGAAGGGTGTCAGGAGGTGAGGACAGAGAGCCAGGAAGAGGTCAGGTGCCTTGATTTGCAGGTGGCAAACCCAAGAGCTGCTTTTGAGGGGGATTTAAGTGCGCTGCAGGCTAAGTGGGAAGGAGGCTTCCTTCTGGAGATGGAGGTGGGCAGGATTTCCAGGCAGATCAAGCAGCGGCTTTCAGCACACTCCCCTATTTCACATCATTAGGGGCTTTAGGGACTTGCAAGAGGAGCTAAGAGGAGCCAAGGGCCACCCTGATCCTGCCTTCATGCATGGCTTTGCCACGTCCTGAAAAAGCCTCAGTCCCACTGCTATGGATTCCTCAGCCCAGAACCTAAGTTTACACACATGCTTTAAATAGGGGTGATGTTTTCATGTACCTCTAAGGTCCACAAACATTTATGGACTTAACCTCTAGGGGTCTGATGAGTGCTCCTGGGGATACAGAGACAAATCCACACAGCCCCTACTTTCACGGGCTGACCTTGGGGAGAAAAGACATCACCCTGGGAAAAGGAAAAGAATGATCAGTGAAGGGCTGATTGACACATGAGACCTACAGCCACTGTGGGGCAGAAGTGTTCAGGGGACTCTTCAGACCAGGATGATCAAACCTAATAAAGCCTTAGGAGTGAGTCAGATCTGTTAGGGCTGGAAGGGGACAACCACCAACAGCTAAAGGAACTAATTGGACTTGGATGGAGCCAATTACACATGTGATCTCATTTAAGCCCTTCACAATGCTATGAGGTCAGTACCGGCAACTGTTTTATTTGCAGATGGAGAAAATGAGGCTCAGAAAGCAAAGCAACTTGCTCAAGTTCTTTTTTTTTGAGATGGAGTGTCGCTCTGTCACCCAGGCTGGAGTGCAGTGGTACAATCTCGGCTCACTGCAACCTCTGCCTCCTGGCTTCAAGTGATGTTTCTACCCCAGCCTCCTGAGTAGCTGGGATTACGGGTGTGTGCCACCGTGACTGGCTAATTTTTATATTTTTAGTAGAGACGGTTTCACTGTGTCAGCCAGGCTGTTCTTGAACTCCTGACCTTAGGTGATCCACCCATGTCGGCTTCCCAAAGTGCTGAGATCACAGGCATGAGCCACCGCGCCCAGCCTCAAGCTCTCACAGATACAAATGGCAGGTGGAGGCTCTGTGACAAGCTCATTCTCTTATTACCACGTTGTGTGCTGGGCTTTCATGGAGAGACAAACAATATTGACATCCACTGTCTCCCCGCGTTAACTAGTGGCAGCTCTTCCCCTTGTCTTCACCCTCCAAATACAGGGATGGAGGCAGGAAAGTGGAGGAAGCACCAGGACGTCTCTCCAGAAGACCAAACTACACATGCAGGGAAGATAGGGAGGCCTGGCTGAGAAGTTAGGACTTGAATTTCTTCTTTCCCTCTCGAAGCACTGAAGTCTTGCTCAACTCCAGCTGAGTGACGAGGCAGGCAGGGTTGCCTCATCAGCCTTCCTGGCTCTACCCCACATCCGGTCCTTGGGTATCTTTGTTTGGACGGTGATTTTCGCTCTTCTTACTGACTTTTACTTTGTTTCAGCAAGTTCAGCGTGGGCCCCTGTCTGCTGCCGTGGATCTGATCTGCTGAGGCCTGGGACCCAGGACATGGTACATTGGGAGGAAAGGGCTGATTGGAGACGGTCTGGGCCACATGAGGGTTTGCCTGAGAAATGCTAGAATGGGGGGCTCCTGATGTCTGAGGACCCTTTCTGCCCATGAGGCAGGGGGATTGTCAAATACTGAGGTCTGTTTGGAAAGTTGGCTATGTCCCTTTGGGGTGGGGGTTGGGTGACACAAGGAGATGGCTTTGATGGCTTCCTGAAACCACATCATCTACCACATTTTCCCCTGAGAGTCTGATCACCTTGACTTGGTTTTCTATTTCCTGAAGTGCCCAGATAGCGTTCTTCTGGGTTGCAGAGGGAGCTCATAGGGTTCCGACAGGTTTATCTGGAGCTAGAGACAGTCAGGGCGGTAGATTGAAGTCATGCTGAGCTAACCAAGTTAGGGGCTTGCCATGATGTCCTGGCACCTTGGCTTCATTGCTCATGGACCATTTGCTTCCCTCTGAAAGTGTTTTCTCATCTATAAAATATAAGACATCTTTTTTTTTTGGACTTTTGTAAAATTAAGCAGAGTGATGGTTGTGAAGGTGTTTTGTAAACTGTATGATTGTATTCTTCAGGGTTTGGGGTTACTTTTATTTCATTTTGCAAACGGAACTAGATGATTTTTCCTGACAATATAATAGCTGATAAAAATTTAAACAGTACAGAGAAATTGAAAGTCTTTGCATAATTCTATCTCTAAAGATTAATACTATGGCACATAGACATCTAGACTTTTAAATGAATATTTTTATGTCAAATTCTACTTACTGTCTTGTAACCTTTTTTCACTTAATATCTCTTGAGTGTCATCTCTTGTTAATTCATAATTATCTACTTTGTCTTTTTTAACAGCTGTGTAGTATTCCATTGTGTGGCTGTACTAGGATTTATTAAATCAGTCTCCTATTGATGGGTGTTTAGGATGTTTCCAATGTATTTCTTCAATAATAAACAGTGCTGCACCAAACACCATTGAATATACATCTTTGCATGCTAGTCCTATTATTTCCTTAGAATAAATCCTTAGGTGTTGGATTGCTAGGTGAAAGGTTGTACATATACTTAGTTTTGATTTGTCCAGATTCCCTTAAGAAATGTCATGCCATCTTATTTATTTATTTGAGACAGCGTCTTGCTATGTTGCCTAGCCTGGTCTCAAACTCCTGTTCTCAAGAGATCTTCCCACCTCAGCCTCCCAAGTAGCTGGGATTACAGGCTTGAGCCACTGTGCCCTCATTTGTTAGTTTTTAGATACATATCACTGATTCTTCTCCAACAGAGCTATAAAATTGCTGGCAATATGATCAAACACGTTAGATTATCTCTCAGTCTCTATCTCCTTTTCTTTCTCTTATTCCTCAGAGACATCTGCCTGGTGCTCCCACCTGGATTGGTTTCTCCCCCAGACTGCTGAATGTTGTCCTGGGATACCCCTTAACGTCATCTTAGGAATTCCCTTTTCTCTCTCTCCCTTCCTTCTTCCCTCCCTCCCGCCCTCCCTTCCTTCCTCTCCACTCTTCCCCTCCCCTCCCCACCCGTCTCCTCTCCTCCCCTTGAGATGGGGTCTTGCTCTGTTGCCTGGGCTGGCGTGGAGTGGTGTGATCATGGTTTACTACAGTCTCAAAGTCCGGGGCTTAAGCCATCCTCCCACCTCAGCCTCCCAAGTAGCTGGGGCCACGGGTACATGCCACCACACCTGGCTAATTCTTTGTATTTTTTGTAGAGATGAGGTTTTGACACTTTTTCATTTATATATATAAATTAAATATATATAATATACATAAATTAAATATATAATTGATATATATAATATATAAATTAGTATATATATATATTTCACCACTTTATAGTTTTAACATTTATTTATTTATTTGTATTTGCGTTAAGTCTCGCTCTGTTGCCCAGGCTGGAATGCAGTGGCGCAATCACACCTCATCGCAGCCTGGACCTCCCCGGGCTCAGGTGATCCTCTTACCTCAGCCTCCTGAGTAGCTGGGATTACAGGCACGTGCTGCCATACTTGGCTGAGTTTTGTATTTTTTGTAGAGACAGGGCCTCACTATGTTGCCTAGGCTATTCTGGAACTCAAGCCTCCCAAAGTGTTGGGATTATAGGCGTGAGCCACCCATTTTACATTTTTAATGCACCTGTCCCATTTTACACTTTTTATTGTTGTAAATATATGTAGCACAAAGTTTACCATTTTAGTCATTTTTAAGTGTACAGTTCAGTGGCATTCAGCGTGCTCACATTGTTGTGCTCACGCTCACCACCACCCATCTCCAGAACTTTTCATCTTCCAGACTGAAACTCTGTACCCATCAAGCACTGATCCCCCTTCTCCCTCCCTCCCAGGCCCTGGCAACTGTCATCCTACTTTCTGTTTTTATGAATTTCACTCTTCTGATGACCTCAGATGAGAATCATGCAGTACTTGTCTGTTTGTATGGATCTCACATTTTCCTCTTCGTTTTCTTACCTGTTTTGGTGACATGCATCTTCCAATTATAAGAAGTAATTTTTTTTTGAGATGGAGTCTTGCTCTGTTGCCCAGGCTGGAGTGCAGTGGTGCAATCTTGGCTCACTGCAACCTCTGCCTCCCTGGTTCAAGCAATTCTCTGCCTCAGCCTCCTGAGTAGCTGGGATTACAGGTGCCCGCCACCATGCCTGGCTAATTTTTTTTGTATTTTTAGTAGAGACGAGGTTTCACCATCTTGGCCAGGCTGGTCTTGAACTCCTGACCTGTGATCCACCTGCCTCCGCCTCCCAAAGTGCTGGGATTACAGGCGTGAGCCACCATGCCTGGCCTATACGAGGTAATTTTGTTAGGTTTTGAGTATCTGGAAACAGGCCTTCATTCTATCCTTATACTTGCTGAAAGGTCTGGCTTGATTTAGAATACTGGTTGATTTAGAATACTGATTTTTTTCTCTGAATGTTAAAGGCAAGGCTTCCTTGTCTTCAAGCTTCTCGTTTATTGTTGAAGTCTTCTGCTATATATGATTCAGGATCCTTTGTACTTGTCCTGGTGTTTTGTCATCTGTGGGTGTTTTTTCATTGATTGTGCTACATCAGGAGACCCTTTCAATCTGGGTGCTCATGTTATTCAATTTTGGAAAAATCTCTTGAATTGTTATCTTAAAATAATTCCCTCCTCCTTACTTTCTGTGTTCTTGCTTTCCGAAATCCTATCATTTAGATATTGGACTTTGGGGTTTATCCTCTCATTTTCTTCCTTTAATCTTCTATTTGGGTGATCTGTCTTTTTTCCTCCTGTTTTGGAAGATTTTCTCAATTTAATAGTCATGCTCTTCATATGAATATTTTAATTTCAACCCTCCTTTTTTTTTTCAGACAGAGTCTTGCTCTGTCACTAGACTGGAGTACAGTGGCGTAATCTCAGCTCACTGCAACCTCCACCTCCTGGGTTCAGGGAATTCCCCTTCCTCAGCTTCCCCAGTAGCTGGGACTACAGGCATGCACCACGCCCGGCTTATTTTTTATGTTTTAGTAGAGACGGGGTTTCATCATGTCGGCCAGGATGGTCTCGATCTCCTGACCTTGTGATGTGCCCACCTTGGCCCCCCAAAGTGCTGGGATTACAGGCATGAGCCTGGCCCCTCATTGTTTGTTAAAAAGGGCTCTTGTTCTCATTTCTTTTTTTGTAGCCCCATGTTCTTGTTTCATGATGTAATGACTTTGTTTATTTCTCTGAAGATATTAAACATTTTTTCCAGCTTACTTCTGCTCCCTGCATTGTGTCTATTGCTGCAGAACCTCTTTTTTTCGTTTTTCTTTCTTCTTTCTTTTTTTCTAGACAGACTCTTGCTCTGTCTTTCAGGCTGGAGTATAGTGGTGCAATCTCGGCTCATTGCAACCTCTGCTCCCCAGGTTCAAGTGATTCTCATGCCTCAGCCTCCTGAGTAGCTGGAATTACAGACATGTGTCACCATGATTAGCTAATTTTTGTATTTTGACCTCAAGAGATCTGCCCTCGTTGGCCTCCCAAAGAGCTGGGATTACAGGCATGAGCCACTTCTCCTGTTCTCTTTTTTCTTTTTCTGAATCTATGAATTATATTTAAGCCCTTGAATTTCTTTTATGCTATTTTGTTTTATCTTTCACATTGGAGGCTTCCTCAAATGTTTGGTGATTACTTGTTGATTGTTCATTTTTATGATGAAGGAACTAGAAGCTGATGGGAGGATATTTACATTTGTATCTCTGTGTGTGTGTGTCCATGCATGTGTCTGTATCTGACCTTGGTCGTTGGGTCTCTGTGTATGGTGGTCAAATGGGGGAACTAGTCCATGTGACTGAGAGCCCCCCAGAAGAATGCTCCAATCTCCTGCCTGGAGGGTACAAGCCAGGCTGCTAACATTCTGGGAGGCCATAAGGGAATGGGGGGGGGGCTCTCATCATTCTGTATGTAGCTTCAAAGACTTCCTCTCTCCCAAATCCTTCTTCCCTTTATGGTGTAGTGACTTAACTCTGCCCTCAGATGTGCCCAGTCTCCCCAAATGTGGAGCTACTCTGGTTTAGTTCCTCCAGAAAGCTAACCTCCTTTTCCTGCTGGGGTGGGAGAGAAGTAGATGCCTTGACTTGTTGATTGCCTGGGCTGTGAAGCCTGTGTTGAAACACTTTGTGAATACATCATAGGTTTCAACAGATCTTCCTGTTTTTAGCCCCACCCTACCTTGCTTTTTGAAGTAGGTAGCACCTCCAGTTCCTGAGACTTTCTGGAGTTAAAGGCACATCTTTTTGGAGTTAGAGGAATGGCTTCTGGTTGCCATTCGGTTTTCAGCCTTTTCTGATCCACCCCATCAGCTGCCACTCACTCATCCACTTTCCAGCTTCCAAAATCCTGTTGCCATCTCTTGCCCACTGTTGTCAACTTTCTTATCCTCTGTCCCTGTGGGTTTATAGCTTTTAAAATTTTTGTTCAGTCTATTTTTCTGGTGGGATTTCAAGAGGAAGTGAAGATACAGTTATTTAATCCATCATGGTAACCAAAATGGTTGCTGCATTTTTCACTGCTACCAGCATTGGAGGAGAGAGTGGGCTTCCTTACACTTTCACTAACATTGGGTGTTGTCATTTGTCTTAACATTTGCTAATCTGATAAGGAAAAAGCGAGATATCTCATTGTCATTTTCATTTATGTTTAAAAATTATTAATGATGTAGCTGAGAGTCTTCTTAGGTGTTCGTTGACCGCTGCCTCAGCCTCCTGAGTAGCTGGGACTACAGGTGCATGCCACTGTGCCCAGCTAATTTTTGCATTTTTAGTAGAGACGGGGTTTCACCATGTTGGCCAGATGGTCTCTATCTCTTCGTAATCCGCCTGCCTTGGCCTCCCAAAGTGCTGGGATTACAGGCGCGAGCCAACTTGCCCGGTCCCATTGCTCATTTTTCTACGGGGGCTGGATGACTGTTAATATTCATGTGTGGCCAGCTCTATAGAGAGGTTTATGGCTGATCCCTTCCTCCTATCCTGTCTCTCTCTCTCTTTTATCTTTTTGATGAAGTCTCACTCTGTCACTCAGGCTGGAGTGCAGTGGTGTGATCACAGTTCATTGCAGCATCAACCTCCCAGGCTCAAGTGATCCTCCCACCAGAGCCTCCCAAGTGGTGAGACTATAAGCACACAGAACCTTGCCCGGCTATTTTTTATTTTTTTTGAGACAAAGTCTCACTCTGCTACCCAGGCTAGAGTGCAGTGGCATAATCTCGGCTCACTGCAATCTCCGCCTCCTGGGTTCAAGTGATTCTCCTGCTTCAGCCTCCCAAGTAGCGAGGACTACAGGTATGTGCACCACGCCCAGCTAATTTTTGTATTTTTAGTAGAGATGGGGTTTCACCATGTTGGCCAGGGTAGTCTCGATCTCTTGACCTTATGATCCACCTGCCTCTGCTTCTCAAAGTGCTGGGATTACAGGGGCAAGCCACCTCGCCTAGCCATTTTTAAAAAAATAGAGGCAGTGTCTTGCTATGTTGCCCTGATTGGTCTTGAACTCCTGGCCTCAAGCAATCCTCCTGACTAGGCCTCTCAAAGTACTGGGATAACAGGTGTGAGCCACCACATCTGGCCTGATCCCTTGTTTTCTTGTATATGTAGTCTCAGAGCACAGATTTCAGAAAATAGTGATTCTTAATGACTTCATCTAAAATTTTTGATGATTTTCTTCCCTTAGATGATAAAATTAATAAGTATTTGCTGTAGAAAATTTGGAAAATACTGATAAACCCAAAAAGAAAATATGAATCACTCAGAGACAGACACCACTTATAAATATATCCTTCAAGTCTTTTTTTTTTCCGAGCATATATTTAGAAAAGTAATTTTGTGTCATGCTTTCAACTTAGGAAACCATAATTTGTTCTCATATGCATTGTTCTGTGACATCATTTCCAGGAACCATCCAGTATTTCTTTGAACGTATATATAATCATTTATTTAGCCAATCTCCTAAACAACACATATTTAGGTTCCTATTGGGTTAAAATTTTGATTAATGAGTTCCTTTCTTGATCGTGACCCCATCTAATACTGTTTCCACCATGTATCTGCTTAGCAATTTCTTTTTTGGGGGGAAAAGAATAAAGGCAAACTTTAATTCTTTTCAGGTTAACTTATTACAAATTCCAATTTAATGAATACAGACTCATGGAGATGTTCTAGCACTTTCCATGTTTGTTGCTGGGTCAGAGGGCGTGATTGTGAAGGGTCATTCTGGGACCCGCATTAGATACCTCCACAGTTTTGCATCAGAGTGAAACTGACTAGGGCCAGAAGCACCCATGACGAAGTACGAGATGGAATGAGGAGAAAAAAAGAAGTAGATCACCTGAGAAGTAATAGCTTAAAGGAGAGAAAAATCTGGCCAGGCCTGTAATATTAGCACTTTGGGAGGTTGAAGCAGATGGATCACTTGAGGTCAGGAGTTTGAAAGCAGCCTGGCAAACATGGTGAAACCCTGTCTCTACTAAAAATACAAAACAATTAGCCAGGCATGGTGGTGTGTGCCTGTAATCCTAGGTACTTGGGAGGCTGAGGCAGGAGAACTGCTTGAACCCAGGAGGTGTAGGTTTCAGTGTGCCAAGATCATGCCACTGCACTCCAGCCTGGGTGATAGAGCAAAATTCCATCTCAAAAAAAAAAAAAAAAAAAAAAAAATCCAAAGACAGACTGGCCTAAGAGCTGAAGACCTGAATTCTGTTCCTGAGTCTGCCACTAACTCAGACTCAGATATCCTTGGGCAGATTGCTTAATCTCCCTGATTTTCTCATGTGTCAGATTATTTCAAAGTTCTCTTCTATGTCTGAGGGTTCTGTGAATACTGACTTTGTCGCACTAGCCGTGTGACCTTGGAGATGTTGCTTAACCTCTCTAGGACTGGATTTCCTCATCTGTAAAGTGGGAACACTAATGGCTGTTTCATAGGATTGTTGTGAAGGATGTTTGTTAAGCACTTAGGGAAGTAAGTGCTCTGAGCCTACTCTGGTTCAGGAGGCTGCCCCCTCAAAAATACAAAATAAGCTGGGTGTAGTGGCTTATGCCTGTAATCCCAGCACTTTGGGAGGCCGAAGCAGGAGGTTCACTTGAGCTCAGGAGTTCGAGACTAGCCTGGCCAACGTGGTGAAACCCCATCTTTGCTAAAAATATAAAAATTAGCCAGGCATGGTCACGTGCACTTGTAATCCTAGCTACTCAGGAACCTGAGGCAGAAGAATCGCTTGAACCCTGGAGGCGGAGGTTGCAGTGAGCCCAGATTATGCCACTGCACTCTAGCCTGGGTGGCAGAGTGAGACTCTGTCTCAAAAAAACAAAATAAAACGCTTCATACAGGGCCTGTCCTATACTAAATATTCAACAAATGACAGCTATTTTTTATTGCATGCTGAGTGTTATATAAGAAGGGGACAATTACATTACCCCACACTCTGTGTACAGAAAGGACTCTTGGCTTCTCAAAAGTGGTTTCAAAGTTCAATTTGCATCTGGGAGAGATGCCAAAAGGCAAACTACAAGGTCACCGCTGGCCACTGACCTCCATTCTCAGCTCATTCTTTCCTGGGGCCTGGACGCTGTCCAGATGCAGGTCAAGTAAACAGGCTGCTGTTTAATATGGATATGTCAGATGCATGAATACTGGTTGACAGGGGAAAAAAAAGGAAGCCCCATTTTTCAAATATTAAACATCTATGAGTGTAAGAGAATGGGAACCAAGCCCTAGATTGTATGAATCATCAATGTTAGGAATGCTACTAAGGAAAAGCTGACGTATTTTCAAGTTGTCATTGATGAACATGGAGACAGGAAGCAGAAGTTGTGGGTGTAGCTGAAGCTTGGCTCTTTCCTGGTGTGTATTCTTGGATAAATTACCCTTTTCTGTAAATTCACTAGGTTGGACTATATTTTTATTCCCCAAGTGATGGCCTATGTACTACTGGTGACAGGTAGACTGATGTTAGGTGGTAAGAGAGGCACATTTGAAATTTCAGTAGTTAGGTATTTATTTTAGGGAGTGCTAGGGAAAATACGACCAACATCAATTCTATGACTTCATAGAGGTGATTGTTTAGAATGAGGTTAATGGAAGATTTAAGCTAATCTTTAAATAAATGAGTAAATTCAAATAAATATTCAAATTTGACGTGCAGAAATGGCAAATCATGTGCAGGCGGTAAAACTGGAACATCAGAAAGGGGTAGGCAGAATAATAGCTTCCCAAAAATGTTCACATCCTAATCCCCAGAACCTGTGTATTACCTTATATGGCAAAAGAGACTTGGCAGATATGATTAAATTAAGGCTTTTGAGATGGGGAGACTATCTGGGTCAGCTCAGTGTAATCAGAAGGGTCCTTATAAGAGGGAAGCTTATCAAAGTCAGAGATGGCAATATGTTGACGGAAGCAGCGGTTAGGCCAAATGCAGTCATAAGCCAAGGAGCGCTGGTGTTCTCTAGAAGCTGGAGGAGGCAAGAAACTGACTCTCTCCGAGCTCTCGGCAGGAACCAGCACTGCCTGACACCTTGATTTTAGCTCTCTAAGTATCGGTTTAGACGCTCCTGACCTTCAGAAGTGCAAGAAAATAAATCTGTGTTGTTTTAAGCCACCAGGCTTGTGGTAATTATAGTAGCCACAAGAAATGAATGCCCTGGACCTGAGATGCCCATGAAGTGGTTCATTCCGCAAGTTCAGCATTTCCTTGGGGCATAGAAAGGAACGCTGGCAAGAATAAGACGATCCTTAGTCATTACCCGTACCCTCCCAGGAGAGGGCTGACTCTGCCATCGTGTTCTGCAGACTGGCCAAGGAGAGGAAGGGCTCTCTGCTCCACCGGGATGCAGCTTGGCTAGATGTCAGGGTGGGTCCTGACTCACTCACTGCCAACAGTGTCATCTGCTTCAACCTGCACATTTTATAGATGAAGAAGCTGAGGCCCAGAGAAGGCAAGTCATTTTAACAAAATCACCTAGGATGGGGCTGATTTGGCCAAGGTGAATAACACGAGGCATGGCTCACACCAGGCTGGGAGCCCTGAGAAAAGGTGGTGCCGGCAACGGCCGGGGGTGGAGGGTGGGCCTTCTTGTCCTGTGATCCTCTTCTATACGTCTCTGGGCCTCTTGCTTTCAAACTACTTCCTCTAATGCTCTAGTATCTTTTTATCAGGGTGTTAATAACCATCCTGTTAACACATAATCTTTAGAAAACTGTTGAAATGTGCTTGTGCTTGGAGAAAGGGCTCCCCTGCCGACCTCCTCCACCCCCACTCTTTTTTGTGTGTGTGATGGAGTCTTGTTCTATTGCCCAGGTTGGAGTGCAGTGGTGCCCTCTCGGCTCATCGCAACCTCCGCCTCATGGGTTCAAGTGATTCTCCTGCCTTAGCCTCCCAAGCAGCTGGGGTTACAGGCGTGTGCCACCATGCCCAGCCCCCTGCCTCCCCTTTATCTTGCCCCCAGCACTTCAGTGAATGTCTTCTCTTCTGCCTGGCCTGCTTCCCTCTCCTGGAAGGGGCATTTCTACCTTGATTCACATGGAACCTGGGATGCTTCATGTCTGCAATTCAGTGTTTGTGAGTAAAAATCCACCTGCAGGCACTCCTGAGTGAAGAAGCCCTGCCACCTACTTTTGAGTGGAAAATGTTTTCCATGTAAAGGCCATAAAACCTCCTTGTAATTTTCAAAGCAGACATCTAGATTTGTGTTGTATCATACAGGGATGGATGAAAACTAGCGTGAAATTTCTTCTGCAATCCCATGGACTGTTATTTTACCATATTAAGTTTTAGTTTTAAATGGTTGGGGTATTGTTTTGTTCTTACTTAGACAATGGTCACCAGACAAGTGACCTCCTCCCAGAGAAGCAATCCCTACATTCCAGATTAGCGATAGTTGACATCCCAGGTAATTTTACCACTCAAAGTCTCAGATATTGTTATGTGTTCAGTTAGCAGGTGTTTAGAAGGTATGAAATTGAAAAGATCGTGGGGTGGAAACTTACACTGGAGAGCCAGCATGTATGTTCACAAGAGGGAATTGTAGTCCGGACTGGTGGCTCATGCCTGTCATCCCAGCACTTTGGCAGGCTGAGGCCAGCAGATTGGCTGAGGCCAGGAGTTCGAGACCAGCCTGATCAACATAGCAAAACCCCATCTCTACTAAAAATACAAAAAATAGCCAGTCATGGTGGTGCACTCCTGTAACCTGAGCTACTCTGGAGGCTGAGGCAGGAGAATTGCTTGAACACAGGAGGCAGAGGTTGCAGTGAACCAAGATCAGGCCACTGCACTCTAGCCTGGCTGACAGCAAGACTCTGTCTCAAAAAAAATAAAAAATAAAAAAAAAATAAAAGGCCGGGCGTGGTGGCTCACACCTGTAATCCCAGCACTTTGGGAGGTCGAGGCGGGTGGATCACCTGAGGTCAGGAGTTCGAGACCAGCCTGGCCAACATGGTGAAACCCCCATCTCTACTAAAAATACAAAAATTAGCTGGGTATGGTGGTGGGTGCCTGTAATCCCAGCTACTTGGGAGGCTGAGACAGGAGAACTGCTGGAACCTGGAGGCAGAGGTTGCAGTGAGCCAAGGTCATGCCATTGCACTCCAGCCTGGGTGACAGAGCAAGGCGCTATCTAAAAAAAAAAAAAAAAGGAAGGAGTTGTACATAACATCAGGCTGGACTAATTAGGGAGTCATAGCAGAAGGGAGTGAATTCCTGAGATCTGTATTGCAGAAATGGGAACCCTTCTGAAGCTTTACTGACAAGAGTGCTCAGGTCATTCCTGTATCTGCTGGAGTTACTTGGCTGAAAGGCTGCTTTTTTTTTTTTTTTTTTTTCCTCGAGACAGAGTTTCACTCATGTTACCCAGGCTGGAGTGCAATGGTGCGATCTCGGCTCACCGCAACCTCCGCCTCCTGGGTTCAGGCAATTCTCCTGCCTCAGCCTCCTGAGTAGCTGGGATTACAGGCACACACCACCATGCCCAGCTAATTTTTTGTATTTTTAGTAGAGACGGGGTTTCACCATGTTGACCAGGATGGTCTCGATCTCTTGACCTCGTGATCCACCCGCCTCGGCCTCCCAAAGTGCTGGGATTACAGGCTTGAGCCACCGTGCCCGGCCTTTTTTTTTTTCTTTTTTTTTTTTTAACAGATCCTGAATCCATAGGCTTAGGAAATAGGAGATTATCTTGCTTTGTTAAGTTTGGATGCATTCTTATTTTTTAAGCTTTAAAAAAATTACACATTTAAGACATTTTTTGATTATAAATACGGAAAAGGAAAAAGGGAGGAAGAACAGATGAGAGAGAGATTAGATTGTGATCTCACCTCATTTGGTGTTTACGTCCCCAGACCCTCTGTCTAATGTCTAATGTATGTATACTTTACAAAGATGGGATCACATACGTGTTGTTGAGTTAACTGCTTTATTCATTTAACAGCATATTGTGGACATTTTCCTTATTAACATTCTTCTGTAACATTGTTATCATTTGGATACTGTTACCCTGTGTAGCTGTCACATCATCCCACTTCATTAGTCCTTTAGTCTGGGATGTTTCCAATGTTTTGCTAAACAATGCTTTGATGAACACCCTCTTGGACAATTTGCACACATCCTTAATACTTCCCTTTAGGTAAATTTCTAGAAGTATAACGCTGGATCACAGAGGCTGCACCTTTTTGTGTGTGTGTACCTTGGCCTCCCAAATCGCTGGGATTACAGGTGTGTGCACCACCATGCTCAACTAAGTTTTGTATTTTTAGTAGAGACAGGATTTCCCCATGTTGGCAAGCCTGGTCTCAAATTCCTGAACTCAGGTGATCCACCCGCTTCAGCCTCCCAAAGTGCTGGAATCGCAGGTATGAAGCACCATGCCTAGCCGAGGTTGCATATTTTTAAGCGTTTGGTATAGGCTGCTACACTGCCTACCAAGAACTGTGACACCCTTCTCAGCCCTTTACACGAGGGCGCTAGCTTCTCGGTGCTCTTGTATGCATTTGTAGTCTAATGTTTTAGAATCTTTTATATGTGTTGGATGAAATATGGACTCTCTTCATTGTCCTACTTTGAATGTGTTTGATTAGGATTAAGGAAGGATATGATTCACATGTTTCTTAGCTATCTGCATTTAAAAATTTTGTCAATTGCTTCTTATTGCTTGTTTCCAAACAGGAAGTTCTTTATTTAAGTTCTAAACTAAAAAAGTGCTTTGAGGCCAGGCTCAGTGGCTTATGCCTGTAATCCCAGCACTTTGGAAGGCTGAGGTGGGAGGATCGCTTGAGCCTAGGAGTTTGAGACCAGCCTGGGCAACATAGTGAGACCCCATTTCTACAAAAAGTACAAAACTTAGCTGGGTGTGGTGGCACATGCCTGTGGTCCCAAGTACTTGAGAGCCTCAGGTTGGGGGATCACCTGAGCCCAGGAGGTTGAGGCTGCAGTGAACTGAGATTGAACCACTGCACTCTAGCCTTGGTAACAGAGTGAGACCTTGTCTCAGAAAAAATTAATTAGAAGCTTTTATTCATTTAATAAATGTTAAGTGTCCCTGACATGCCAGGCATTGGGGCCAGAGATAAATAAATCATGGCCACTGCCCTGGATGCCACCTTAAATGTAAAATACTTTAAAAAACCTTGGCTAATTTTGTCTCCTTAGTACTTGTTTCTGCTGACATATTCAGGGTTCTTTGTCTTCTTTCTCTCTTTCTCTCTTTCTTTTCTTTCTTTCTTTCTTTTTCTTTCTCTTTTTCTCTCTTTCGCTCTCTCTGTGTTTCCCTTCACTTCCCTTCTTCCCTTCCTTTCCCTGCCTTGTCCTTCCCTGCTCTTCCATTCCCTTCCTTTCTGTTTCTTTTCTTTCTTGGTTTTGCTCTCTTACCTGGGCTGGAGTACAGTGGTGCAATCAGGGCTCACTGCAGCCTCAAACCCCTGGCTTCCAGCCATCCTCCCACCTCAACCTATAGAATAGCTACGATTACAGGTGTGTGTCACTTTGCCAGCTAATTTTAAAATTAGCTGGCATGGTAACATGGTCTCACCATGTTACACTGGGTAGTTTTGAACTCAAGTGATCCTCCCACCCACCTAGCCTCCTAAAGTGTTGGGATTATGGGGGTGAGCCCTTGAGCCCAGCCTCACTATCTGTTTCTGTTTCCCTTCTATTTTCCTTCTTCTTTTTCATTTTTAGAAAACCTCCCGGAAGGAAAGAATTTAACTTCTTTTGTTAATTGTGCTATGCCTGGCATCTAGAACAGTGCCAGGCCCTCATTAAATGTTCGTTGAATGTTTGGAAGCATGACTTTTTGGTCCTGTCAACTTTGACTAATTGGCTTACCCGGTAATAGGAATCGAGCTGAAATTGCTTAATAAGCTTAGACTGGTAAGAAACACTCCATTTCTTTTCAGCCCTGTCATTTCATTAGTCTAGTTTGGAAATAGGTACACCTGGTGCCACCTTGTCTATATAAAGTTATGTGAGCACATATCATTTTTCCCAGGGATAGTCACACTGTTTATGTAGGTGTGATGTCAACAGCCCTTGGGGTTGCCAGGTGTTAACCCACTTAGCAATTAACAGTGTCATGCCATCCTTTTCTTGGGAGGCAGCTGCCACCCCGGGGTGTGGGTTGTGGCCGTCAAGTGGCTGGGATGGGAGCCAAGGATGATAGTGAAGACTGGAGCTTGGGGAATTCAGGAAAACCAGGAGGTTCCAGATCAGGAGGAAGTCCGCAGTTCAAGTAGTCTTCTGGGAAAAAATCAGGAGAAGCCAGAGACTCATAGAGCATGGCACGGCATCAGGTTCCACCAATAGGTGAGAAAAGGCTTGGCAGACCTAATAGGGAATTAAAGGCTCTTGAAACTTCAGTTTACCCCTGGAAAGAAAGGACAAAATCTTTTTCTTTCTACCACCAAGGCAGGTCCTTCATAGGATGGCCTGTTTCAAACCCAACCGAAATTGTTGTCATTTTTCTCTTCTCTAAGAACCACCTTTCAACAAGCTATACCTGGCGGCCTGCACAGGGTGAAGAACCCTCCTGGCAACGGGGCCAAGGGCCAGAAGTGACCACATTCTCAGGAACAGTGGAAAGGGAAGGGAGGTGGAGGGGGCTTGGAACCTAAGATACTGCAAAGCAAATCCATCTCTACCCAATTCCAGCCTTTCTGTTGACTTAACAGCCAACTGGAGTTGGAAAATGTGGGGACAAACTCTGGTGGAAGAGCTGAAGTTTGGGAGTCTGAGCCGC
Source organism: Sapajus apella (assembly GCF_009761245.1). Taxonomy (NCBI): domain Eukaryota; kingdom Metazoa; phylum Chordata; class Mammalia; order Primates; family Cebidae; genus Sapajus; species Sapajus apella. The sequence goes on along the minus strand of NW_022436952.1, from coordinate 24,769,855 downwards.
TTTGAGTGGTCAGTGAGCTCTGTTTGCTCCAGAAGCTACTGAGGATGTAATAAAGACAACAAATAGAACCTCCTTTCCCTTTAAGATGGTGTAGGAATAGCCCAGGCTGGGCTGTTTGTGGCTGGCTGGGCCAAGGGTCAGGGACAGAACCATAAGTGAGCATTTTTGAATCAAACATGAGTTGGTTACTATTCAAAGTCTTGGAAAGGAGGTTGGGCATGGTGGCTTATGCCTATAATCCCAGGACTTTGGGAGGCCGAAGCAGGCAGATCACTGGAGGCCAGGAGTTTGAGACCTGCCTGGTCAACATGGTGAAACCCCATCTCTACTAAAAATACAAAAAATTAGCCGAGCGTGGTGGCTCAGGCCTATAGTGCCAGCTACTTGGGAGGCTGAGACAGGAGAATCAGTTGAACCTGGGAGACAGAGGGTGCAGTGAGCCAAGATCACACCGCTGCACTCCAGCCTGGGAGATAGAGTGAGACACCATCTCAAAACAAAAACAAAAACAAGAACAAAAAACAAAACAAACAAAAAAAACACCCAACGTCTTGGAAGGGGAAATTCGTCTCCTGACTGAAGGATCTGGCATTCTGTGGACCACCCAGCAAGCCGTTCACACCACCAATATTTATTGAGTGCTCACTCAGTGCCAAATGTTATGATGAAAAATTAAGATGCATTTCTCTATTTAAGGCATCTGCACATACCATATATATATATATATTTTTTTTTTTTTTTGGGATGCAGTCTCAGTCTGTCACCAGGCTGGAGTGCAGTGGCCCCATCTAGGCTCATTGCAACCTCCGCCTCCCGGGATCAAGCTATTCTCCTGTCTCAGCCTCCCAAGTAGCTGGGACTACAGGTGCGTGCCCCCATGCCCAGCTAATTTTTGTATTTTTAAAAGAGCTGGGGTTTCACCATGTTGGCCAGGATGGTCTTGATCTCCTGACCTCATGATCCGCCTGCCTCGGCCTCCCAAGGTGCTGGGATTACAGCCTCGAGTCACCACACCCGGCCTACTTTTATGTTCTTTTAAAATTTTGCATCTCGGTTACATCTTACATTGCACTCTTTTGTTTTAAGGGCCTTGACAACTTATGGAGGAAGAGAATCCCATAAACATAAATATGTTTTGAGACAGAGTCTTGCCCTGTTGCCCAGGCTGGAGTGCAGTGGCATGATCTCGGCTCACTGCAACCTCCGCCTTCTAGGTGTAAGCGATTGTACTGCCTCAGCCTCCAGAGTAGCTGAGATTACAGGTACACGCCACCAAACCTGGCTAATTTTTTGTATCTTTAGTAGAGATGGGGTTTCACCATGTTGGCCAGGCTGGTCTCAATCTCCTGATCTGCCCACCCCGGCCTCTCAAAGTGCTGGGATTACAGGCATGAGCCACCGTGTGCAGTCGGAGAATCCCATGAATATTAAGCCCTATTTTCACTCAGGGAGCAGCCCTGCCACACTTTATCCTTTGCTCTGGTTGTTTTTCTTTATAGCATTTCTTATGACCTGGCAGAAATAGATTAGTCTATTTGCTTACTGTCTATCTTTCCCTTTAGAATATAAGCTAATTATATTGGT
>NW_022436952.1:24724811-24768171 GCF_009761245.1 Sapajus apella | reverse complement strand
CTTGGAGTTGCTTTGGGAGGGCCTTGAGTACCAGACTACTTTGTTCTTTATCACAAAGGTAACAAGATGCCAAAAAAAGTTTTGGAGCCAGGGATGTTCTGTATACAGTGGGATTTTAGAAAGATTATTCTTTGTTTTTGAGATGGAGTCTCGTTCTGTCTCCCAGGCTGGAGTGCAGTGGTGTAATCTCAGCTCACTGCAACCTCCACCTCCTGGGTTTAAGTGATTGTCCTGCCTTATCTTCCCAAGTTGCTGGGACTACAGGCATGAGCCACCATGCCTGACTAATTTTTTTGGTATTTTTAGTAGAGATGGAGTTTCACCGTGTTGGCCAACCTGGTCTCCATCTCCTGACTTCATGATCCTCCTGCCTTGGCCTCTCAAAGAGCTGGGATTACAGGTGTGAGCCACTGCCCCTGACATAATTTGATTATTCTTATAGTTATGTAGGGACTGCTGGGCTGAAACAAGAAGAAATTCTAGGGAGAGAAGCTTGGGGAGGGAGGGACAGACAAATGGGAAACTTTCTGGATTATGGGCAATGTGGGAAGAAAGCGCTGTAAAATGAACACATTTACTTGAGTTTATGAAGGGAAAGTCTGGGGTTTGGTGATCACATGAGTGAGATGTGAGCTGGGGAGGGAAATGATTACAGGGGATTTGATGAGTGCTTTGTGCCTCAGTGACTAGAATGATGGCACCATTGGCAGAAACATGAAACTTGTTTTGGAAATTGCTGTTGGGGCAAAGGAAAATCTGTTTGGGTTTTCGGCTTGTGGAGCTGGAGGTGGTGGCGGGACATCTGGTGGACACATTCACCAGACCATTAGCAACTGGCCAGCCATTGGGTGCCCTTTGCCCAGCTAGATCTATACTCTGAGACGTGAGCAAAAAATGCTGGCCAAAGGAACAGAGAGAGATTAGCCTGGAGCATGTCTTTGATTTTGCCATGTCTTACTCAACTGATTCAGTAGAGTTAAATATGCCCCATCTTGTCAGAATTTTCAGAGTGAGCCCACGTGCATTACATCACCTTCTGTGAGTGTGTGATGTGGCCGGAGTCCAGTATCTTTACTAGCTAGGGTTTGGGCTTGTACCCACATCTCCCTTAGGGTAGCCGGTCAACCTCCACCCCTCCCAGTGGTGGAATCTGGCCTCTGTTTCCTGAATCTCAGAGTTTTCGAGAGGAGAGATGTTGGGATCCTCATGCATGGCCTCAGCAATAGCGACATTAACCCTTTTGGCTCAGTCCAAGAAAGACCTTGTATTGGACCCATGTCTCGGAAAACCCCTTCCTTTATAATGATTTATAAAGGCAGAAGGGTGTGGCAGCCCTCGCTCACCTTTTCTACCACCACATGGCTGGTTTGTAACTTCTGTTCTCTTTCAGGGCCGATTTCCATCTTCCTTTCCATTTTATTTTTTTCTGGATTTGGCATATTAGAAGCAGGGGCTGGGGCAAAGGTTGCTGATGGCTAATTGACGTGCCCAGCCCAAGCCCATCTCCCAGGGAGAAAGCTCAACTCACGAGGAGGAAGGAATTAGATCTGTATGGGCCCTTTGGCATCTCATAGACTCCTGCCAGGCAAAGCCTATTCATTAAGATAAAGCCAACAGTCCAGTCCTGACAAACACCAGTTCTGGGTCCAGGCTGCGTGGGAGGGGTGGCAGCTTGGAAGATGATGCCAACATTTTTCGAGGGGCCTGGCCTGGCATTAGATGACTCAGGGCATTTCCCAGCACTGAAGCCAGGAGGCAGGGACAGAGCCACAGCCCTTATTTTTTCCTCTTGGGATAGGACTGTTCCATCTTGGCACCAGGTCCACAGGAAAGCCTTCGTTCATCCCCTTCCTGTCTGTGATCTCATCAGCCAGAGCATAGCTTCAGCCAGGGAAGCAGAGCCCCAGAGCCTGAACGAGCTGTACCAGCCCACTGTCTCAGGCCACAGGCCTTGAAGTAAGGCCTGCTGGGGTTTAAGCCCTAGCTCCTCTGGGTCTGAGTTTACAGTACGTAAAATGGAAGCAATAATTACAGCCTCACAGGCATGTTGTGAGGATTGAGGGAGGGAAAGCATGCAAAGCACTTAGCACAGTGCTCTAGACCAATAAATGGTAGTTATTGCGAATACTCCTCATTCTTGAATAGCAGTATAATAGTTGTTAATAGCGTGTTTTCTGGAGAGTTAGACAATCCAAACTGGGTGGGTTTGAGGCTTGAGACCTCATCTTTCTAGTTGAGAGACTTTGGGAAACTTCTTCTTGATGAGTCTGTTTCCTCATTTAAAAAATGGGAATAAGGGGCCAGGTGTGGTGGCTCGTGCCTATAGTCCCAGCACTTTGGGAGGCCAACGCAGGCGAATCACCTGAGGTCAGGAGTTTGAGACCAACCTGGCCAACATGGAGAAATCCCATCTCTATTAAAAATACAAAATTAGACAGGCATGGTGGTACATGCCTATGAGCCCAGCTACTTGGGAGGCTGAGGCAAGAGAATTGCTTGTACCTTGAGAGCGGAGATTGTGGTGAGCTGAGATCACACCAATGCACTCCAGCCTGGACATCGAGAGTGAAACTCCATCTCAAAAAAAACCCAAAAAAACAAAAAAACAAAAAAAGGGAATAACAGTACCTATTTCATGGGATCATTGTGAGGATGAAATTGTACAGACCAAGCGCATAGCACATTTGCCAGTGCATACAAGAGAACTTTGAAAAGTTCATAGAAAAATGGATTGAAATATAAAAATTAAAAATATAAACTTTATTTCTCAACATAAGCTCCATCAAGTTCAAGACTCTTATTTTTTTTGAGACAGAGTCTTGCTCTGTCACCCAGGTTGGAGTGCGATGGTGTGGCATGGTCTTGGCTCAGTGCAACCTCTACCTTCCAGGTCCAAGTGATTCTCATGCCTCAGCCATCTGATGAGTTGGGATTACGGGCACATGCCATTGTATCCAGCTATTTCTTCTGTATTTTTAGTAGAGACAGGGCTTCACCATGTTGGCCAGGCTAGCCTTGAACTCCTGGCCTCAAGTGATCTGCCTGCCTTGGCCTCCCAAAGTAGCTGGGCTCATAGGCATGTACCACCATGCCTGTCTAATTTTATATTTTTAATACAGGTGTGAGCCACTGTGCCCAGCAAGGTCAAGACACTTTTGTAACCAATGATATCTGCCATTTATTTAGTACATTCCTAAAGACCTCAGGATCTGGGGATTTTAAGCATGTTAATGCAGTCTTTTTTACATTATTAACTAAAGAAATACTGGTGCTCTTTAAAGGTTTTTTAAGATTGGGAAACCAAATGTCTTCAGAAGGAGCCAAATTGGGACTGTAAGGTGATGTCTAGTGATTTTCTACTGAAACTCTTGCAAAATTGCCCTTGTTTGATGAGACAAATGAACAGAAACATTGTCATGGTGGAAAGGTCTGCCTAGTGAAGGCTTCCTGGGCATTTTTCCACTAAAGCTTTGGCTAACCTTCTCAAAACATTCTCATAATAAACAGATGTTATTATTTATTTATTTATTTTTTGAGACAGAGTCTCACTCTGTCACCAGGCTGGAGTGCAGTGGTGTGATCTCAGCTCACTGCAACCTCTGACTCCCTGGTTCAAGTGATTCTCCTGCCTCAGCCTCCTGAGTAGTTGGGATTATAGGCACATGCCACCACACCACACAAACTAATTTTTGTTTCACCATGTTGGCCAGGATGGTCTCAATCTCCTGACCTCATGATCTGCCTGACCTGGCCTCCCAAAATGCTGTAATTACAGGCATGAGCCACTGTACCTGGCCATAAGCAGACGTTATTATTCTTTAGCCCTCCAGAAAGTCAGTAGGCAAAATGCCTTGAACAATTCAAAAAATGGTTGCCATGATTTTTTCTCTTGACTGGTTCCCTTTGCTTTGACTGGACCACTTCCATCTCTTGGTAGCCAATGCTTTGATTGTGCTTTGTCTTCAGGATTGTACTGGTAAAGCCAAGTTTCATTTCTGGTTACGACTCTTCAAATAAATGCTTCATGATCTGGATCCCACTTGTTTAAAATTTGTGACATTTTGAAAGCTCTGTTCTTGTCAGCAGCTGATCTGGGCACAATGGTTTTGGCACCCATTGAGTAGAAAGCTCGCTCAACTTTAATTTCTGAGTCAGGATTGTGTGGGCTAAATCAGTTGAGATATCTGTGGTGCTGGCTGTTGTTTCTGCTGTTAATCATTGATCCTCTTCAATTAGGGCATGAACAAGATTACTTTTTTCCCTCACAAATTGATGTGGAAGGTATGCTGCTGTGAGCTTCATCTTTAACATTGTCCTGTTTCTTCTCAAAATGGGTTATCTATTTGTAGACTGCTGATTTCTTTTGGGGCAATGTCCTTATAAACTTTTCATAAAGCATTAATGATTTCACCATTTTTCCACCCAGCCTTAACCATAAATTTAATATTTTTATTGCTTCAATTTTGTAGAATACATGTTCTTATAGGGACTCTTTTCAAACTGATTTCTTATCTATCTTGGTGCTTCAAGCTAGCTCCTGTTCAGAAATATTATAGCAAGTTAGAACACATTTATTTTGGTGCCAACATTTATTTTATTTTTTTAGAGACAGGTGTCTCACTATGTTGCTCAGGCTGGTATTGAACTCCTGGGCTCAAATGATCTGACCACCCGAGCCTCCCAAAGTGCTGGGATTACAGATATGAGCCACCATGCTTGGACTAGTGCAAAAAAAAAATTGAAATCCATGCATAGTTTTTTCATAATATGCATATTATTTATATTATTCATAATCAGCATATATAATATTTACTCTTCCCACAAACCCCATTAATCCGTTCTCTAATCTTTATTGATTTGGATACCTCTTACAATCCATCTTGCATTGTTCATGTTTATCACCATCTCCCTCAAAAGTATAAACTAGGCCTCCTAGACTTACTTTGCTTTCACCTTGAGGCATGTCTTACACATTATTTTTGTGTTCACACCCACAAATTCAATTCTAAAAGCACTGAAATTAGGAAGGATTACATTGGGTCCAGCATGGAGGCTGGCGCCTGTAATCCCAGGACTTTGGGAGGCTGTGGTGGTGGGAAGATTGCCTGAAGTCAGGAGTTCTTTTTTGTTTTGTTTTTGTTTGTTTGTTTTAGAGTCTCACTCTGTCACCCAGGCAGGAGTCTAGTGGTGTGATCTCGGCTCACTGCAACCTCTGCCTCCTGAGTTCAAGCAATTATCCTGCCTCAGCCTCCTGAGTGGTTGGGATTACAGGTGCCTGCCACCATGCCCAGCTAATTTTTGTACTTTTAGTAGAGACGGGGTTTCATCATGTTGGCCAGTCTGGTCTGGAACTCCTGGCTTTAAGTGATTCACCTGCCTCGGCCTCTCAAAGTGCTGGTATTACAGGTGTGAGCTGAAGTCAGGAGTTCTTGACGAGCCTGGGTAACATAGTAGACCCTGTCTCTAAAATAGAAAAGATTACATTGTACATTATACAGCAAAAGTTCTTAAACTTGTTTTAAAAATGTAACTCTTCCTTTAAGTTTCCACTCTCTATGTAAGTTGCTATCCCTCTTTTTGTTTTGCTCTAGTATCTCCTCCAGCCTGCTTCCAAGTCCGTTAGGGAATACACACGTATACACACACACACACACACACACACACGTACGTGTTTACATACTAAAACACATAAACATTAATAATGCAAGATGGATTGTAAGAGATACCTTTTATATATTTTATATATATAAAAGATATGTAGGTCTCCATTTCTTGGGGGTCCTGGGGGGGGAGAAAGTCACACAAATACACGGATATATATAAAAATGAATATATGCTCAGGTATATACAATATATAAACGGGCAAATATGGAATCCTCTTGGTGCCAACGAATCCATTCATTCGTTCATCAAATATTTGAGCGTCCACTTTGCCTAGAATCAAGTTATTTGTTGGGATGAGCAAGGCATAAGAGGTTCTAGCTCTCATAAAATTTAAAATTCTCCAGGAGGAAGACACAAACAAGTATAAAATTTAAGCAGTGGGCCGGGCGCGGTGGCTCAAGCCTGTAATCCCAGCACTTTGGGAGGCCGAGGCGGGTGGATCACGAGGTCAAGAGATCGAGACCATCCTGGTCAACATGGTGAAACCCCGTCTCTACTAAAACTACAAAAAATTAGCTGGGCATGGTGGCACGTGCCTGTAATCCCAGCTACTAAGGAGGCTGAGGCAGGAGAATTGCCTGAACCCAGGAGGCGGAGGTTGCGGTGAGCCGAGATCGCACCATTGCACTCCAGCCTGGGTAACAAGAGCGAAACTCCGTCTCAAAAAAAAAAAAAAAAAAAAAAAAAAAAATTTAAGCAGTGGAAGTGCTGTAAAAACAACACAGCTTTGTGAGCGTGGTGAAGAGGGAACAGAATGCTCCTGGTGTTCCATTGGGTGTTCGGCAGGCAGAATGGAATCGGAGGTGAACTATGAGCCGAGATTCATTTTATAAACGGGAACACTGACACATGGACACTTGAAAGGCCTTGGTGGCCGTAAAACTAAAGACAGGATCCCATCTGTCTTGGTGCCACTCTCCCGAATAGCAGTTTCAGGGAACGGCAGAAGCCGAAAGCAGCCGCTCGTGAAGTCTAGAGGCGCCTGCGCAAAAGGACGCCTTCAATTTGACGTCAGCGCGCCGGGCTCTGGCCCGCCCCCTGTGACACCAGCCCTGCCCCGCCCCGCTCTGCCCACCAGCGCGCTGCCGCGCATGCTCCGAGCCCCGCCTCCGTGCGTCACAGAATGGCCTCGGACACCCAGGCAGCTCCTGACGTGTCGGGGAGGAGCCGGGCGCGGAGGTGCGCGGAGTGGAGCTCGGGGCTGCGGAGGGGAGCCGAGCTGAGCGGCTGGGCGGGCCTGGCCAGGCCAGCGTAGCGGAGTCGTCGGTCGAGCGGCGGCGAACATGTGCTTTTGACACATTGGAGGTGAGCCTGCAGCGCGGGGCCGCTCCCTAAGGGGCTGCGCCGGGCTGGCGGCGCCGAGGCCTGCCCTTGGGGAGCCCGCCCGGCCCGGGGCCGTGTCTGAGGCTCCGCCGGGGCAGACCCGGCGGGGTTCTGGGGCGAGTAGCCCAGGACAACTGTTCCAACCGCTCTAACTGTCCCCTTCCTTCCCTGTTCCTACGTTGGCATCCCAGGGACGCCTGCAAGAGAACGAGCACTGCGGTTTCTGGAGGATGTGTCCCGTTCCGGGGTGGGGTGAGGGATGGCGGTGACGGAGGCCAGGACGTGGCACCGTGAGCCGGGGCGCTGGCGGCGCAAGGAGTGGCCCAGTCGGAGGTGGCAGCGGCGCGCCCAGCCCTCCTCCTCCTCCCCTCTCCCCGAAATTCCTTCAGTTGCGAGGGTGGCTTGGAGCCGGGTTGGATTTTAATCTCAGAGCTTCTTTCCCATGGGGGGCGAGAGCGCGAGCAGCCCACGTTGGGCTCGGATTGGCATTCCCCTGACTTCCGCCCCAAACTGCTAATCATTCTCCACTTGGAGTCGGGAAAGTGTCACCTACGGGCTCGGGTTACTTGTGCTCGCCTCTTTTCTGGCTGTAAGCTACGAGATGACCCTTTTAAGTTTTGCAGAGGAAGTGAGAGTTGAAATCACTACTGATTATTACCTTCTATTTACGTAGCGCCTTTACACGTTTCAGAACACTCTTCTTCCTATTTCTTTTGAACTGCATCACCTGGTGGTTGCAACTGATTATGTTATCGCCATTTGGATAGAGACATTCAGCTGGGATGGGGGTAATTAATGTTTACAACCAACTGGTGAGTGGCTTAGCGTGGATCGTAATTTATATTTCTAGGCTCGGAGTTCTGGTTTCTTTTCGTGGGATTTTTATATCCTTCTCAGCTAGAAAACAAGGCAGAAAATGTGACTTGCCAAAGATATGCCAGAAGCTGGTAGATTACTTATTCGATTATTTTTGAGCAAACTCACCTAGGATAAAAACTGCTGCTCAGTCATCAGAAAAATCTTACTGTGAAGCTTGTTCAGGAGTTGCTGGTTAATTATTTTGTCTGATAAATTGTGTTGCACTTAATGTGCTTAAAAGATAGGGTAATGACTTTGCTAAATCGTGAAGCTGATGGGCACCATGAAGCATTAAGTTATGGGCTGAAGAGAAGTAAACTAAGAGATACATCTTCTGAATTATTAAGATTATTGTTATTTAAAATTAGAATGTGTGAGGAACAAAGAAAATCTTTGGCCAGCCCTGGTTAGAGTTTGACTTGATCCAGATAGAAGTTGCTAAATCTTCTGAAGCTGTAATTCTTTTGATTTTTTTTTTTTTTTTTTTTTGGGAGACGGAGTCTTGCTCTGTCGCCCAGGCTGGATTTTTAAAATTAAATAAATTGAAGTTGGATAAGGAGCTTAAAATAAGTAGGAACCTAGTAAAACATAGATCTTGCTTTCATGACATCTGCAAAACAACTTATTTTTATTTTCATTGTAAACCATGCCTAGATAAATTTGGTTACTAAAGCTTAAAATTGCTTCTGACGAGCCGGGCGCGGTAGCTCACGCCTGTAATCCCAGCACTTTGGGAGGCCGAGGCGGGTGGATCACGAGGTCAAGAGATCGAGACCATCCTGGTCAACATGGTGAAACCCCGTCTCTACTAAAAATACAAAAAATTAGCTGGGCATGGTGGCACGTGCCTGTAATCCCAGCTACTCAGGAGGCTGAGGCAGGAGAATTGCCTGAACCCAGGAGGCGGAGGTTGCGGTGAGCCGAGATCGCGCCATTGCACTCCAGCCTGGGTAACAAGAGCAAAACTCCGTCTCAAAAAGAAAAAAAAAAAAAAAATTGCTTCTGACGTAAGTTTCTGAACACTCCATAAAGTAGAAAAAATAGTCTAATAAAATCAAAGACCATGTTTATGATCAACTTTGAAGAGTTAAAAATTCTGTAAATGTCACCTTTGACAGTAGTAGAATTTCAGTAAAAAGAAGTGTATTACCAACAGTTTTGAGAGAACTCTTCCAACCTCACTAGTCCATTTTACAACTGTTAACAAGAAACAGTATTATTTAAAATAGATTATCTTACCATTGTACAAAGAATAATTACTTGTAAATAAAAGGCATTTTGGACAGGCTGTTTTAAACCCAAATGAGTTGATTGTTGCTAGATTTCTGAAGGTCATACACGGTATGGTAATGCTTTTTGTAAAAATTGTCGTGCCTTTTGAGACTGTTGGTATTGAGACCTGGTATTAAAGATGGGGTGGGGGCAGGAGAGAATAATACATAATTATCCATTTTCATTCTAGTTTCAGAAAATTGTGAATGTACTATTAGAAAATTGTTTTAGCAATATGTTTTCTATATTGGCTAACTTTCTATAGCCTGAATATCTCTAGTTACATAGTTTCAAATAACACAGTGAACACATTCTCCCAATGTAACTTGAAGCAAACTGAACAGACTGTAAAACAGTCCCTGAAACTGTCTTTTGAGTAGCTGCAGTGGTAGCAAATTTTGTTATTTGTAAAGAATCCGATTTTTATTTTTACTTTTTTGGAGACAGGGTCTCATTTTGTCACCAGAAGTACAGTGGCGCGACTACGACTTACTGCAGCCTCAACTCTCAGGACTCAAGTGATTCTCCCACCTCACTCTCACGAGTAACTGAGACCACAGGTGCATGCCACCATGCCCAGCTCATTTTTGTTAGAGATGGAGTTTCGGCATGTTGTCCAGACTGGTATTGAACTCCTAGACTCAAGTGACATTCCCATCTCAGCCTCCCAAAGTGCTGGTATTATATGCCTGAGCCACTATGCCTGGCCAGAATCTGATTTTTGAAAAGGATAAATCTCATAGGTAAAAAGTAGGGTGATAGAGCTGGTTAATACCAGTTAGGAAGCAATAAAAATGAGGTGTGACCACAAAGTCAGAAGTTTTTGCTTTGTTCTTTTTTTTTTCTTTTATTCGAGACGAAGTCTTGCTCTGTCGTGTGAGATGGAGTACAGTGGTGCGATCTAGGCCCACTGCAACCTCCTCCTCCCAGGTTCAAGTGATTCTCCTGCCTCAGCCTTCTGAGTACCTGGGATTACAGGTGCTCGCCACCACACCTGGCTAATTTTTTTTTTTTTTTGTATTTTCAGTACAGATGAGGTTTCAACATGTTGGCCAGGCTGGTCTCAAACTCCTGACCTCAAGCGATCCGCCTGCCTCAGCCTTCCAAAGTACTGGGATTATAGGCATGAGCCACTGAGCCCAGCCTGCTTTGTTTTTAGTGTGGCTTATAAAGGTTATTCCAAAAAAGTAGTTTTGGAAATGTTTTTCAGCAATGGTGGTATCACTGGAATATATAGCTTCCTGAAATGATTAATTTTAAAGAATCATTTGATGTTTTAAATTTTGAAGCCTGTTTACTTTGTGGTCATGCTTGGAAGATCTGCTGTTGAACTACCAGTTTTTAATAGTTTGATGAACATGTTTTTCTTTTTTTTCTTTTTGAGATGGAGTCTTGCTTGCTCTGTCGCCCAGGCTAGAGTGAAGTGATGCAGACTCGGCTTACTGCAACCTCCGCCTCCCAGGTTCAAGCAGTTCTCTGCCTCAGCCTCCTGAGCACCTGGGATTATAGCCTCCCACCCCCACGCCTGGTTAATTTTTTGTATTTTTAGTAGAGACAGGGTTTCACCATCTTGGCCAGCCAGGCTGGTCTTGAACTCTTGACCTTGTGATCCACCTGCCTTAGCCTCCCAAAGTGCTAGGATTACAGGTGTGAGCCACCACACCCAGCAAACATGTATGTTTTTACCATGTGCCGTGTTCTGTCCTAAGTACTTTACAAATATTAACTCACTTCATAACTTCATTTTAATGATTATCCCCATTTTACAGCTGAGGAAACTGGGCACCGAATAATTAAGTAACTTGCCCAAGGTCACCCAAGTAGTGAGTAGATTCATCAGTAGAGTCAGAACTTCCAGGTCTGACTTCAGACCTGGGCAGTTTGGCTTCAGGGTCTGGGCTCTTAACCACTTTGCTGTGCTGCTCCTATGACTTATTCTTGGTTAAATGTTTTAAATTGGTTTGATCTGGAAGAGATGATCGTCCTTTTAGTAAATGATATCTGACATAATACTGTTGTATAATATAAGCATGTTGTGAAAGTAGCCTGTCGATTAGAAAAGTTGTGGTCAACACTCAATTCACATAAGATTTAGCAAGAAAATAAAGAATGTGGCCGGGCATGGTGGCTCGTGCCTGTAATCCCAGCACTTTGGGAGGCCGAGGCGGGTGGATCATGAGGTCAGGAGTTTGAGACCAGCCTGGCCAACATGATGAAAACCTGTCTCTACCAAAAATACGAAAATTAGTCAGGTGTGGTGGTGGGCACCTCTAATCACAGCTACTTGGGAGGCTGAGGCAGGAGCATTGCTTGAACCTGGGAGTCGGAGGTTGCAGTGAACTGAGATTGTGCCACTGCACTCCAGCCTGGGCAACAGAGTGAGACTCTGTCTCAAAAAAAAAAAAAGAAAGAAAATAATGTGTGTGAAGTAAAATAATTTTGCTAGAATTATTTGACACTGAATGTAAATAATTGAACAAAGAGGATGCAAGGGCTAGAACTGGATTCTCAAGAAGTTTAATGCAAAAGGCTGTTTAAAACCTGAGTTATCAGGAGGGGGCACTCATGGGAAAGTTGGTGGTTGTATTAAGAGTATGTCCCTGTTCAAGAACCAAAAATCAGAGACAAATGGATACTCGCACTATATCTAGAGGTGTAAGCAGTATATCTAGAGGTGTAAACGATGCTATTCCGCAGGGATCTCTACTTGACTAAACGCTCTTCAAAGCATTAACTGCTGGTAGGTCCTCTGATACTATGTAAATGGGTCAAAACCAGCAAAAAATACCCCCACACAGAAATGTTTTGAAGTGTACTCCTGAATAACATTTGTAGGTTCAAAACAATTGTAACTCTTTTTGTAGAAGAATTGGCTTCACATTTCAAACACCTTCCAATGTTAGATACTAAGGAAGGCATCTAACAGTCATTAGAAACTTCTGTAACAGCATCCGTTCATGGGCCACACTATTGGCAATATCATCACATGCTGCACAGTAACAAAGAAAACTGAAAACTTGAAAATTATCCAACCAGTGAATAAAATGTTCAGTGCAGAAGTGGCACTAGCCACTTGGCCCCAGAAAGGCAGATAGGTGTATCTAGGGACAATATAAAGCATGACAAAATATTTAAGGAACTGAGATGGCTGCCAAATGATTGTAGGCTAACAAGGCAAGAAATCATCACTTTGGGAAGACCAAGGCTGGGAGGTATTATCAAAGGCTACAAAACCAGAGGGAATACAGTTTTTTGTTCACCAAATCCTGGGAGCTTCCAAGAGGTCAACACATGGGACCTAGGGCAAAGTTAAGACCAAAAACAGGAAGTTCATTGATGGCTACAAAGTTATGGAACTTATCCCAGTTGCTTCACATAAGGTAAAATCAATAAATTTTAGACTTGAAATCATTAACTTACAAAATGTTTTGTATATGGATCAGGACTTTCTTCTGCTGCTTTTCTCCTGAGCTTTTAAATTGCTCTTTTTCTTATTGATAGTAACTTGTTGTCACCACAACCTCAAACATGTCTAGCCTCTCACTCATGCTGTATGCTCTCTGTTCTGTGGGATTCTTGATTTTTCTTGGTGTCATCCATCTGTATGAAGCATTCTATGGGCCCAATGGACTAGGCTTCATCCTGGGACTTGTCTTTATTGCAGTCCTAGGTTTTAGCCCCTGTTTCCTGCATCCTGTGCTGTCCAGGTCATGGTTTTCTCCCTTCTTTTGTGCTTGTCTCAGGAAGTGTGTAGGAGGTAGCCCTCCTGACTTTTTAAGGCTTTGTCTAGTACCTCCTGAGTTCTTGTATAAGAAAAAAATCTTCTCATTTCCTCAGTTGTCTGTTTCCTGTCAGTTCAGTAGGTCCTAAAATTTTCCTATTTATGCTACTGGGTTTTCTTATTTGTCGGGTGGCTCTTGGTTGTCCATTTATATTTCAGGGTTGGACGATGATGATTTGAGGTAGCTAGTGTGCAGTGGTGATCTCCAGGGTTCTTCCCAATAAATCCCATCAGCTCCCTTTTCTTTGATGCGGAGCCTGTACTGAGCCTATGTAAGTGACTGAATGTGGCTGCCTGTGTATCAGATTAATAATTGTGTCTAACTGATGATAGGTTTTCTAATACTGATTTAATATATGGTGGTACATTGTGAGGTAGAAGTAAACTACCCACACATCTTTTTGCTTACTCCATTCCTGAAGTAGGAATTCAGATGTTAATAAAGTGGTACTTTGAAAGTAAAGAGGGAATAATGAAAGGATGATTATAAATCAGTTCAGATATTTATTTTAGAGATAGGGTCTTGCTGTGTTGCCCAAGCTGGAGTGCAGTAGCACACTCATGACTCACTGCAGCCTCAAAATCATGGCTTATTGCAGCCTCACTGCTTCTGGGCTTAAGTAGTCCTCTTGCCTCAGCCTCCCAATGTGTTGGGATTACAGGCATGAGCCACCATGCCCAACCTTAATTCAAATATTTATTGAACTTCTGTTGTGTTCCATGTTTGATGATGTGGAGAGATTTAACCTTTCATTTCTTTAAGTTTGCTAAACCTTCCTGAGTGGCTTGTGCTGGATAAACTCCAAGTGCTCTGCATCTCCAGGTTTTATTAATTTAAAGCTGGTCTTAATTTCTTGCTGCCTAGTATGGATTAGATTGAATCAATTATGCTTTAATTCAGTAAACATCATAGAGTATCCACTATTGTGCAGGCATTGGGCTGAGACGGAACTAAATAAGTCAACCTAACAGGTGACACAAAAGGCATAAGCAAATGCATTGCTCTGTGGTAATTATATCAGTGAAAGCGTGTGTAGGGTATAGCGGTAGCAAAGAGTGCAAGAGGTTTTAATGCTGTCCAATTGAGGGCAAGAAAACCTCTCTAGAAAAGATGACAACTAGGTTTTAAGGATAAATAGAAGTTTTTCTAGTTAGGGGAGCAATTCCAGGTAGAGAAAACCTGGAGTGGGTTTTCCAGACCTGAAATAGCATGGTGTGTTAAGATAGTTTTGAACAGTAGTGCTGTAATATAAAGTGGGATGCTTGGGAAGGGGAGTGCTAGGAAACTATAGGCATGACTCTAGAGTGAACCTGATGATCGGTTGGAGTGTTAGGTAGCTAGTCCAAACGTAAGCTCATTAAATCGCTTTTACCCCTCTCTGAATGCCGTGGGAGAAGAACCAAGATGAAAGAGAGATCACTGAAGTTGGAGATTAGTGGCCTTTTGGAAGGAAGCTTTGGACTTCAAAGATAATTAACAGGAAGTTTTTAGAAATTTAATCTTAGTAAATTATTGGGAACGTGGTGCCTTATTTTCTAGTAGGGTCACCTGGCATACAATGTTCCATGCAGCTGTTTTGAAGCAATTGTACACCTGGGAAGGGCATGCATGTGGTAGCAGCATCTCTGACAATCAGCTTTTTTCTGTCTCCTGATTCCCAGAAGACCACTTGGCTTTAAACCAACTGCTGGAACTCTGTGTGCATCATGATTCTGTTAGCCAAGTCACCCAGCACCTGTGCTGCAACCGAAAGTGCCTCATGTTGCTTTGCATGAAAGAACCTTTGTTAAGACCTCATTCACAATATTGGTGGTCCCTGAGAGGAGCAGTGCAGTGGCTTACGTGCCTGAGTTACAAGAGAGTTGACCACTAGAATCTCTCATGTTTTACTCCCTCCACAATGCTGCAATTTATTGTTGTCCCAGATTTTATGCTTTTGCTTAGATTTCTCTGTTCTCTGTTTGTCTTTAATGTTTCACAGGCTTTCTTGATCATGGATGGTGAAGATATACCAGATTTTTCAAGTTTAAAGGAGGAAACTGCTTATTGGAAGGAACTTTCCTTGAAGTATAAGCAAAGGTAATGTTGAAAAGCACACTAAAAGTAGGGGAGGGCATTTGAAATGCACCATGTCTTGTTTGTATATTTTTCTTTTTAACATAAAGCTAAATTTAGAATTGCAGATTTATGATTCTAGGATTGAGATTCTAGAAATAGTCACCACGTTTTTTGTATTTAAGTAGTATAAACGTGCTGTAAGTCTTTATATTGTTCAAATTATTAAAATAGGAAAACGGTCATTTATGATTTCTTCTGATCATTTGCTTTCTTTATGCTTTTTAGGCCATCTTTGGCCTGCTTTGCGTGCACTGATTCTGCCTCATCATTTTGGTCATTTGGAGATTCTGATAAGCTGTCTAGGGCTCCGTAGAACAGATTACGTCCTCAGGCAAGCATGATCAGTGTCTAGAGCCAGCAAAGCTTTGAGGGAGGGGGAGAAGCTTCAGGGGCATGGAATGTTTTATACAATTTCAATTATTTGGTTGGGAGAACTTTTAGATGAAAACCTTTTGCACCAAAACTTACCTCAAATTTCTTTTTTTAAAATGGGATCTTTCTAAATATTGATACATTTTCCTATTTTGGTTAACAGAGTTTACTAAGTCTTATCAAACCTTTTACTTCTCTTTCATTATTATCAACGAAGTCAGTTTTTCTGTTGTGCCAGTGGATATGAAAGGTGTGTATCTGTGGCAGGGTTCTTAATCTTTTTCTATGTCATGGATGTTGTAATAGGCTGGGGTAGCCTATGGACTTCTCAGCATAATATTTTTAAATGCATAGAATAATAGAATTACAAAGGAAATCAACTATGTTGAAAAAAGTTATCTAATTTATGGCATAGCAATATGTACTTCTCTATTAATGCATTAAGTAAAAAAGATACAGAAGTGAATGTAATAACTACCTAATTTTGAAATAGCCATGAGAATAAGTGATATTTAGAGATAGATGCAGCAATTCTGTTGTGACATGAAAATATCTGTGATTTCTGTTGAATAAAGTAGAAGGAAATGCCAAATTTCTTACTTTAATGAAAGTAAAGATGGATTTTTCTCCCATCCGAGTTCTGTGGTGGAAGAAGTTAAGGGTATTGAACCATGTAGACTTACTTTTCATAAATATTGTAATCACTGACTTGTGACTGCTTTTTGGGCTTGTAAGTAATTTTCATTGAACCCTGAATATATACAGTAAGAGATGGAAAACAGATTGTCTTTAATATATTTTATGAGAGCATTAGCATTCAAGCAAAAATTATCGAATTGCTATATAATCATCTCCAGGACCATTCTTGTGGTTCTTACTATAACTCATCTTTCCCACTTTGTTTCTGATTAGCTTCCAGGAAGCTCGGGATGAGCTAGTTGAATTCCAGGAAGGAAGCAGAGAATTAGAAGCAGAGTTGGAGGCACAATTAGTACAGGCTGAACAAAGGAATAGAGACTTGCAGGCTGATAACCAAAGACTGAAATATGAAGTGGAGGCATTAAAGGTAATTGCAGCAGTAGAAGCTGGTGTCTGTGTTGGGTTTAATTAAAATCAGAAGTATATTTTTCAGGTGTTTAAGAGCAGCAGGTGATAAAAAGTGGTTTTTAAAAAAAGGCTTAAAGTGAATTTTTGAATAAAATGTTTTCTTTCATGGAACCAAAGGAAAAGGTGGTTTAGGGTTTAGGAGTTCACTTAGAAACTTTGTAGCTGTCACTTTTCTAGCTATACTGTTCTAGCTGTATTACATTGTAGTTCCTGTACTTTTCAAAAGCTGCCTGATTATTTGTTTTGACAGAGTACCTCATTCTGAAGTATGTTTACAATTATATTTATAGGAAATAGGGATTTATTTCATTATTGTTCATAGCTCTTTCAGTTTTGGAGTTTAGTTTGCATTAAAGATTTTCCTTTTAAAAAAAGGAGTTTTTAGGAGCAAAAGGATTAATCCTTTTCTCCGCCCTTCAACATCTACTGTAGCCACATATTTGAGGTTGTTTAGTGTTTGGGGAATAGGTGGGTTTGGGGAACGCTGGGTGGGAAGGTAAAGGGTAGGGAATCTAAACTCTGTACTTACCCTGGGCCGCATTTAGCCTGAAAACCCAGAGGTTTCCCCAACAATTTTGGGGATTTTGAGGCAAGGGCTTTTTTTATATTACTTCTTTTCAGAGAGATCATTATTGGGTTTCTTTCTGAGAGGAGAATGGTCAAGAAAATTTAACATGAGTTTAGGCACTTAGAATGAATGTGTGATTTAGTTGTTTTTAAAATAATTGTTACTAGAGTGTGAGTAAATTCTTTGGGTTCTACCCCTACCCTTTTAACTTGAGTTACATCTTTATTAAAGAGGACCGTATATTAATGACACGTACTTTCCTATACTGATGCCTTCAGGAGAAGCTAGAACATCAGTATGCACAGAGCTACAAGCAGGTCTCAGTGTTAGAAGATGATTTAAGTCAGACTCGAGCCATTAAGGAGCAATTGCATAAGTATGTGAGAGAGCTGGAGCAGGCCAATGACGACCTGGAGCGAGCCAAAAGGTAAACGAATGACTGCATTTTGTTAGAAAAAAACGAAGTTGATAATTAGTGATTAAAATCTTTATTGGGCTTTTCCCCTAGATCTTAGTCCCAGAACATTCCCTTTTGGTTTTTCATGTCACCTGTAACTCATCATATGGAAAAGAACCCCAAATCCTCATCTCCCAGATAATGCCCTTCACAGCTTTGTCCTTCAATTTTTCCTTTTTCCTTCATATGCTATTGTTGATCTTACTGGTTTTGTTTTTTTTGAGACAGGGTCTTACTCTGTCACCCAGGCTGGAGTGCAGGCATAGAGTGTGTGATTTATTTAATGTTATTTATTTAATTCATGTACTCTAATTTTTCTTTTTATGGCAATAATAGTTGCCCTAAAAAGTAGCATGATCTTGGCTCACTGAAACCTCTGCCTCCCAGGTTCAAGCAATTCTTGTGCCTCAGCCTTCCAAGTAGCTGTGATTACAGGTGTGCACCACCACACCTGGCCCATTTTTGTATTTTTAGTAGAGACGGGGTTTTGCCATGTTGGCCAGGGTGGTCTTGAATTCCAACATCAAGTGATCTGCCTGCCTCGGCCTCTCCATGTGTTGGGATTACAGGCGTGAGCCACTGCACCTGGCCTGGGTTGTTGTTTTCCTAAACTGTCTCGTGCCTTCCTCCATCTTTCCTCTGTGTTCTTAACACTTCTGTACTTCTTGTAGGTCCTCACATCTTATACCTGGTTTCTGTAGTTATCTTCTAGCTGATCTATCTTTATATTTCTATTCCTTTTTCTTCTCTTGTGTTTTGATACTGACTGATGAATTTTCTTAAAATGTTGATTTCAGTTCAAATTTTCTGAGCAGCCTACAGTGGCTTGCTATTACTGTTGCCAAACTTTCATGGATCTGTAATTATTTGTTTCTTAATCATTCCAAACTTAATTCCTATTACTTTATAGTTGTTTCTTGGTATTTTCTTCCTATTTATGCAGTGAGTCTTAAGTGACTGATGTGATGCTAAACGTACAGAGCCAGAGCTAGTCAGGTCACTACCCTTGGGGGTGACACATAAGTACATTCACTGTGTTAATAGCCCAGTAAAAAGAAGTGGGCAGGCTGCTCAAGGGCATAGAGGAGGCAGCAGCCAGAGCAGCTGGGGGAATTTGGGAAGCCATTGCTGAATCTGCAAGGAAGAGTAGACGTTAACTGGGTAAAAAGACAGGTGCAGAGGCGGAGAGGCAGGAAAGTGCTTGAGGTATTCATATTTGATCTTTTTTTTTTTTTTTTCCTGAGATGGGAGTCTTGCCCTGTTGCCCAGGCTGGAGTGCAGCGTCTCCGTTTGCGCTCACTGCAACCTCTGCCTCCTGGGTTCAAGCGATTCTCATGCCTCAGCCTCCCTAGTAGCTGGGTTTACAAGTGTGTGTCACTATGCCTGGCTAATTTTTGTATTTTTAGTAGAGATGGGGTTTTGCCATGTTGGTCAAGCTGGTCTCGAACTCCTGACCTCAAGTGATTTGCCCACCTTGGCCTCTCAAAGTGCTGGGATTACAGGCATGAGCCACTGCCCCTGGCCCATATTTGACATTGATTCATGTGTATAGTGATAGTGTGGCTGAAGGAGATGAGCCTGGAAGGTGGTTGGGGCCAGACTGTGAACAACCTAGTAGGCTATGTTTGAAAGTCACTCTCTATGCAATGGAGAACTCATTAATTTTGTTTTTTAAACAAAGGAGTAATATCAGATTTTGATTGGAGAAGATAATAATGAGGAATTGGAAGTAGGGAGGAGGTGTAAAGACCATTTAGGGGTAACCCAGCTGATGAGTGAAGAATTCAGGCAGAAGATTGGAGGAGGTTGGGACAGAAGGTTGAAGAAGAAATGGATATGAGAGACATTTTGGCAATTGGTAGGAATTGATAAAATTAGATGTGGCTTTAAATTCTGACTTGAGGTGAAGGAATTTTATTTCTATAGCAGATTGCACATAGTGTGAGACATAGAATAGGTGCATGTTAATGTTTGTTGAATGAGTGTCTGAGAAGTCCAGGAAGAAAAGGGTTGGTGGGAGGTAAATGGAGTGGGACAGTTAGTGGTGGAGGGTCTTGACTGCAAGTTGTTCAGGTTCTTGGCATTTTGAACAAAGATTTGTACAAAACACACAGCAAAGCAAGGAAGGAATGAAGCAACAAAAGCAGAGATTTATTGAAAATGGAAATACACTCCCCAGGGTGGGAGCGGGCCCAAGCAGCGGCTCGGGCCCTGGTTATGGGATCTTCTGGTATCCAGATACCCTCTAGAGGTTTTCCATTGGCCACTTGGTATATACCCCATGCAAATGAAGTAGTGGCCCGTGATCAGTCTAATTAATTGGTTAATTGGTTGCAGAGGGCAACCAATCAAAGGCTGAAGTGAAGTTACAAAGCAACACCCTTTGCAAATGTCTGATTGGTTGCAGAAAGCAAAGAGTAGCCTCTGGGCCTTTCCTTACTTAGGTGTGGAAAGTTTGGATTTTCCTTTTGATTTAGTTCTAGGAAGTCAGTGTGAGTTGGCCTTAAGTTCCCTGACTTGGGACTTAATGTTTTAAACAAACTCTTATATATATATACATGATAAGTGTTGAAAAGTTTTCTTTCTGAAAATGTGTGAACTTAATTTTGTATTGTGTTCAAAATATAGTGTTAGATATAAATAGTGTAACAACTAGCCTATCTGTAGGGAACATTATGGAATAGATGGGAATTTAAGAGAATATATTGAATATATTGCCCAAATGATAGAGACAGTATGTGCCAGCAGTGGTCAGGAAGGGGCAAGATCGTTTTCTTTGGATGGGGCCAGCCTGGCTAGGTCAGGAAATGTCACGAGATAAATGACAGCTTTCATTTGTACTGTCTGTTTGCACGTGTTATTTAATTAATGTACTCTAATTTTTCTTTTTAGGGCAACAATAGTTTCACTGGAAGACTTTGAACAGAGGCTAAATCAGGCCATTGAACGAAATGCGTTTTTAGAAAGTGAACTTGATGAAAAGGAATCTTTGTTGGTCTCTGTACAGAGGTTAAAGGATGAAGCAAGAGGTAAAATTTATAACTTAAAGAATATAGTTGACCCTTGAACAATGTGGGTTTGAACTGTGTGGGTCCACTTTGACTTTTTTTCAACCAAACACAGAGTGAAAATACAGTATACACAGCATTCAAAACCCTGTATACGGAGGACTGACTTTTCATATTTATGGGCCAAGTGTGGGACTTGAGTATGTGCCAATTTTGGTGTAGGTGGGGGTCCTAGAACCAGTCCCCATGTATACTGAGGAAAAACTGTCATCCCTTACCTTACTGTCCCTATGCAAGAAGCAGCTTAGGGTCAACTTTTTCAAAGCTATACTATTTTTTTTTTTTTGAGATGAAGTCTTGCTCTGTTGCCCTGGCTGGAGTGCAGTGGCACGATCTCTGCTCACTGCAGCCTCCACCTCCCAGGCTCAGGCAATTCTCCTGTCTCAGCCTCCCGAGTAGCTGGGATTACAGGTGCCCACCAGCATGCCCGGCTAACTTTTGTATTTTTAGTAGAGACCGGGTTTCACCATGTTGGCCAGGCTGGTCTCGAATTTCTGACCTCAAATAATCTGCCCACCTTGGCCTCCCAAAGTGCTGAGGTTACAGGCTTGAGCCACCGTGCCTGGACAAAGCTATACTTTTGTATACTTTTTCAAGCACTGTGCTATCTGCTAATCTGTTAATTTATTTAATTCCTATATCATCAATGCAAAGATGTAGATATTCTTATCTCTATTTTAGAGATGAGAAAACAGAGTTTGAGTTTAGTCCCAGGTAATATAGCTTGTCAGCTGACGTTTAAACCCTGGTCTGATTTCCAAAGCTGTAGCCACTACCACTGTGCATATGCTGTTGCGTTTGTTTTGGTTTTTTTCCTTGTTGCTCCTACCTAAATAATAAACAAACTATATATATAATACGTATACAGCAGTATGTACGCATAGTATACATACACATAAATAGTATACATACTGCTGTATACGTATTATATATATAGTTCATATATACTTTCCTTTAAAATTTTCCTTTTCTCCCCCTTTTTTCCTTATGCATTATAGAATTCAAAATACCACAAAGAAGAAAATAAAAAATACTGCCAATCCTTTATCTGGAGAGAACCCACTAACTGTTTGTTGAATTTCTTTCCAGTGTTTCCTATGACTGTACATATCTGCCTATTTTTTTGAAAGACCATACTATACAGACACACAGACACTTACATGCACCCTTTATCTTCCCCCCTTTTCCACAATTTAACATAGAAAATACGGTCCATGGCAATAAAAAACCTTTTAAAACAGATTTTTAAAATGTTAGATAACCTATTATATAGTTATGTTTTAGTAATGAGTTTGTTATAAGTAGTGCTGTGGCTAAGATCTTCATAATATTTAGTATCTGCTGATTTCTTTAGGTGAGGCAAAGGAAATATTTTTAGTGGTAACAACTGAGTGTCTTCATACTCTACAGCTTTGTTAATAATTATTAACAAAATAATTTAAATATCAGTCCATTTGAAAGTTGAAAATTGCTATCTTGTTTTCTGATTTGTAGTTCAATTACTACTTGTGAAACTTCTTGTCCAATATTTCTTGAATCTTTCAGAGAGAGTTTTATTATGTCTTTTTTTTCCCCCCGAGGAAGTGGTATGTTTACCTGAAGAACTTCTCATAATTTATACCTTACTTGGTTATAACTGTGGTTAAAAAACACATAACATTGACCGTCTTAACTACCCTAGTTTTTTTTTTTTTGAGACAGGATTTGCTCTGTTGCCCAGGCTGGGTTACAGTGGCGTGATGATAGCTCACTGCAGCCTCAAACTCCTAAGCTTAAGTGATCCTCCCACCTCAGCCTCCTGTGTAGCTAGGATTACAGTAATGTGCTACTACATCTGGCTAATTAAAAAAAATTTTTTTGTGGCAACACGGTCTCACTATGTCAGCCAGGCTGGTCTTGAACTCTTGGCCTTAAGTGATCCTTCTGTTTCTGTCTCCCAAAATGTTGGGATTACAGGTGTGAGCCACTGTGCCTGGCTTCTTAACAATTTTTAAGTGTACAGTCCAGCAGTGTTAATTAAGTATAGTGAAATTGTTGTGTAAACAGATTTTTAGAACTTTTTCATCTTGCAAAACGGAAACTATGCCTATTGAATAGTCACTGCTCATTTTCCCTTCCTTTTAGCCCCTTGCAACCGCAGTTCTACTTTCTATGAGTTTAACTACTTTAGATACCTCATATAAGGGGAATTATAGAGTATTTGTGACTGGCCTATTACACTTAACATAGTGTCCTCAACATTTATCCATGTGTAGCATGTGACAAGATTTCCTTCTTTTTAAAGGCTGAATGATAGTCCATTGTATGTATTCATTTTCTTTATCTGTTCATCTGTGGGTGGACGTCGAGTTGCTCTGAGTTGCTCCCATCTCTTGACTATTGTGAATGATGTCACTGTGAACATGGGTGTGCAAATGTATCTCTTTGAGATCCTGTTTTGAATTCTTTTGGATACATACCCAAAAGGGGGATGACTTTGTTTCTTTGTTAACATAAACAAATATTCTGTAGGTTAATTGCATAATTGGAAAAGAAAACATTAATTCTTGGTTAAAAACTTGATATTGGCTGGGTGTGGTGGCTCACGTCTGTAATCCCAGCGCCTTGGGAGGCTGAGGCGGGCAGATCATTTGAGGTCAGGAGTTTGAGACCAGCCTGACCAACATGGTGAAACCCTGTCTCTACTAAAAATACAAAAAATTTAGCTGGGCATACTGGCAGTTGTCTGTAATCCCAGCTACTGGGGAGGCTGAGCCAGGAGAATTGCTTGCACCCGGAGGCAGAGGTTGCAGTGTGCTGAGATTGCGCCGCTGCACTCCAGCCTGGGCGACAAAGCAAGACTCCATCTCAAAAAAGAAAAAAAAAATCCTTGATATTTGAAAGCATGAAAAAACCTTAAACTGTTCTGAGTACTTCTTTTCTAAAACCAAATATTTCGTAGTGGTGATAGTTAATACCAACCCATTTAAAATTACAAAAATCCACAGTCAGTTTTGCAATAATCCCAAAACTACACATTTGAAAATAAAAGCAAATGAGTTGGTGAAGAATATTTACTTTTGTGTGAATTGTACTCTGTACTCTGCACTATTTCTTTTTGCATATGAGCGTAAGTAACTTCTCTCAGGTTATAACATTTTTAAATTCTGAAAGATCATTTAGATAGTTTTGCTATTTTTATTACCCTAGATATAAAAATTATTAATAACTAGAAAATTATTTTTTGAGAAATAGTAATTTAGAAAGAAAGTCTTTATAACATTTTAGATGTCACTTTTCTTGATAAATTTTCTCCCTCTAGTGAGTATTCCTTCCCTTGTTTGCAATATTTTACAGATTTAAGGCAAGAACTAGCAGTTCGAGAAAGACAACAAGAAGTAACTAGAAAGTCGGCTCCTAGCTCTCCAACTCTAGACTGTGAAAAGATGGACTCTGCTGTCCAAGCGTCACTCTCTTTGCCAGCTACCCCTGTTGGCAAAGGAACGGAGAACACTTTTCCTTCACCAAAAGGTTTGTAATGTCTTTTGTTTTTGAGGCGTTGTGTTAGATTATCAGCTAAAGGGGGTTTGTTGCTGAAGTGGGTTGCTAAGGTTTAAAGAGTAATTTTAGTTTAAAAGTTGGTGAAGTCTAGTGCTATGTGAAACAGAAGAAGGAATTGTCTTCCTGGGCCACTTGTACATAGGAAACAGTGAAGTGATGGCTACATTTAAGATGAGATTTTTAAAAGTTAAAGGTTTTTAAGGAAAGTTTATTTTTTGATTATAGCAATGGATTTTTTGATAATAGCAGTATGTTTAGGTAGAAAATTTTAAAAACAGAGACAAAAAAGAAAATAAAAATCATGTTATCACTTACAGACACCCACCATTAACATTTAGAGTTTTTTTTAAATTGTGTGTCTGTGCACATCTCTTTGTCACACACAAATCTGGGGATCATATTTAAACACAGTCTTATTTCTTCCTTTTGCCACTTTGCATTTTATGGGAGACCTGAGGCCTTTCTGCATAGAATGTACAGAGAATCATTAAATTATCTTTCAGACTCATGTACCTGCTTGGATGGACATGCCCATTTTGTTACATGCTTCAGGAGCTGCCATTTTCAAAGGCATCTTTCAGAGTAATTGATGATTGGTAGTTTCACGTGGCCGTCAGCCAGAGTGTTTTTAAAAATTCAAATAAGCAGAAAAACCACTTAGCCACTAGATAGAAACTTAAAAGTGGAATCCCAAAGCTCTCAATTGAGATTTGTTTAGATTTTGCAGCTCACAGTTAATATTTGAGCTACTCTTGTCCCTCCAATGCTTTTTTTCACCCTATATTAGAAGCTGTCATCCCACCCCTTTTTACATTATAGGGTTCTATCTTTCAAAATGCTATGTGGGCAATTAGTACAATGAGCTATGTCTTTGCTACTCAATAAAGTAGTCACTAGCCTGCCCCTCCCTCCCTCCCTCCCTCCCTCCCTCTCTCTCTCTCTCTCTCTCTCTCTCTCTCTCTGTATATATAATATTGTTATTTTTTAAGACAGTCTCGCTCTGTCACTAGGTGCCAGGCTGGAGTGCAGTGGCATGATTTCAGCTCACTGCAACCTCCGCCTCCCAGGTTCAAGCAATTCTCCTGCCTCAGCCTCCCGAGTAGCTGGGACTACAGGCGCGCGCCACCATGCCCAGCTAATTTTTGTAATGGGGTTTCACCATGTTGGCCAGGATGGTCTCAATTTCTTGACCTCGTGATCCACCCGCCTTGGCCTAGGTTTATATTAATCTAAATGAAATATAAAATTCAGTTTCTTGTTCATATTAACCGCATTTCAAGTGCCTAGTAGCTCTTGAGTAGATAATTCAACTTGCCTTTGTCTTGTTACAAGGTGACATCAGATAAGGTATGTGAAGGTGCTATATGGTCGTAAGGTGTTACTAATTGCACTAGTATGTCATCTTTACTGTTGAGGACAAAGGGCAGGCAATGGATTATAGCAGTCATCAGGAGCCCTCATTATCAGTTTTTCAGAATAGCTGCTTGTGTATTTGAAGATTTCACAATTACATCTGAGGGCTAACAAAGTTTTGCTATTATGTTACTAATTAGAATTATGCAGATCTGAAAATCCTTTAGTTGAGGACTAATCAAAATAGTTAAAAGCCTCAGGTGCAGTGACAACCACAGGTGGTGCATGTATTTTTTAATAGCCTGTTAGAGTTTTCATTCATGGACTTGGGGAGTCAACCGGACATGGAGCCTGCTCTGGCACAGCAGAGATATAGCAACCCTATGGCAGTAATATTTGCATAATAGATATGTTTTTAGGCCGGAACCAATAGCGTAAATTTTCACTGGCTAACCTAAAAGCTGCTGTGTACTAGATCATGGCAATTTCATTGCAAGAAAGCACAGAATTGCAAGGAGCAGCAGGTGATCAGAGAAATCCGTGAGATCTTAGAGCTGATCTTTCTGAAGTAGTCTGTCTCTAATTGTATCTTACTATTTACAGTGTTTGTTTGTTTCTTTTCTTTTTTTTTTTTGAGATGGATTTTTGCTCTTGTTGCCTAGCCTAGAGTTCAGTGGTACGATCTTGGCTCACTTGCAACTTCTGCCTCCTGGGTTCAAGCGATTCTCCTACCTTGGCCTCCCAGCAAACCAGTAGAAAAAACGTACAAAGACTAAGCAGCTGATTTTCGGAAGAGATTCAAGTGACTAGTTACTATGGAAATAGAAACTAAACATGACGATCAAATTGTCAAAAAAAAAAAAAAAGATAATATCTGATATTATTGAGGGCACCACCGCATAGATTGCTGATATTGGTACAGGCTTTTCAGAGAGCATTAAGGTGAAAAAAATGGACATATGCTCTGAACTAGCAGTTCTATTTTTAGGAATCTCTTTTCCAGAAATACCTGTCTAGATGTGTAAAAGTATATGTCCTTGTAGCATTATTTGTAATGGTGAAAAATTTGACATAATGTAAATGTTCAGCAGTTGGAGAGTGGTTAAACCTGCTTATGGTATCTAGACTTTATCCATAGTTGGAAGTAGTTTATTGATATTGTGTTGAGTGTTATACTACTTTGTAATCTCAACAGCCAAACCCAAATCTAAAGGAAATGCAAGTGTAATCACTCATCTTTTATTTTTCTCTAGCTATACCAAATGGTTTTGGTACCAGTCCACTAACTCCTTCTGCTAGGATATCAGCACTGAACATCGTGGGGGATCTCTTACGCAAAGTGGGGGTAAGTTTCAATTATTGATCACTAGGTGTTTCCACTGACAAGGTATTGAATTATTTCTTATTTCTTTTTTTTTTTTTTTTGAGGTGGAGTTTCACTCTTTTTGCCCAGTCTGGAGTGCAGTGGTGAGATCTTGGCTCACCGCAACCTCTACCTCTCAGGTTTAAGCGATTCTCCTGCCTCCGAACTAGCTGGGATTACAGGCATGTGCCACCATGCCTGGCTAATTAATTTGTATTTTTAGTAGAGATGGGATGTCTTCATCTTGGTCAGGCTGGTCGTGAGCTCCCGACCTCAGGTGATCCACCGGCCTTGGCCTCCCAAAGTGCTGGGATTACAGATGTGAGCCACTGTGCCTGGCCGAATTATTTCTTGATTTGAAGTGAAGGAAGAAAGAAAGGATACTTTTCTGTGGTAAAGGCTGTAATGAAGCTGAGAAGTAAAAGCATCCAGTGACTAGCCAGAGGCTAGTCCAGATGGCACTTCCATGATGCCCCCACAAAAAAGCCTGTATCCTGAGCTCGGAGGCTCCCCCCGGGGCATTCTTCCAGTTCCTCATTCCTGTTTCAACAGCACAATGCCCCTATCCTTGTCTAGAATACTTTGTCTAAGGCCTGCTGTGTGTTCTACCACCCTCATCCTGGTCTTTGCTGCTGTCTGTCATCTTCCTGGTCATTCCCTTGTCTTGTGTTTGGTGGGACTTTAAATTTGGCTCATGGCATCACTCTCTGCTCTTAGTCTTGGCCACCTCAACTTCAGCACCTTCTCCTTGGTGTGAGCCTTGTGTTCCAGAACAGTTTCACTTCTGGTCTTTATATTCGTGCCACTCAACAAATGTGTTTTGAGAATTTTGTTTAACTGTAATTTACTCAAAATCATGTTGAGTTTTTTAATATTCATATCAAGCTGACCTGTATGCTGTTTTCTTTTCCTAGCATTTCTATTTTCCCCTTCTTTCTTTTGAGTAGAAGAAACCTGCACTTTTCTTTGCTCTTATGTCTTCCAGCTTCTTATTCATACTTTCTGCAGGATGCCCTGATGCACTTCTAGGGCCGCTGCATTGTTGTCGCTCTTGAATTTCTCCTCACGTTACTCTCGGGTCAGTTCTGCCTGTTCCTCAACCCCATGTTGTCTGTCTTTGTTCCTTGTTTGTTTTGCTTTAGTATTTTAATTTATTCAGAAGTGGTGCATGAAAGTTTAATTTGGCATCCTTGAATGGTTTACGCATTCAGCCGACCATCTGTTTTCTAAGAGTCATCAAAATGATGACCTCCAAAAGTCACCAACACTTTTGGTCTGCTGCTGTCCACCAGCCCTCGTTTGCTTCTGTGACTATTTCATTTATGCCTCTTTACATGGCTTTGTCTGCTGAACTGGAAGTCCCACTTCACACAGAAAATCAAGGCCATTTGCTTTAAGGTCCTTTGATTTCTGTTCTCATCTTCTGTTATTACCCTCCTATTATTACCTCTATTTGTAGCCATACCTCCTTTTTGTCCCAGTGGTGAAAGTACAAATTCCTGCCCGTGGCTAATTTTGTCCATCTGTGCTTTGGATCTCATTTTTTCCAACCCTCAAATCTTTATTTCTCCTGTATCTTGCCTTTTGCTATATATGTGTTAATACTTATGTATAACATTTATGTATTACACGTATGTATTATACATGTATACTTGAATATTTCTGTATTACATGTTATCCATATAAATATATATAGTACTTACATGGTACATACCACATACTTCAAAGCTTCTTGAAAGCATGTCTCCATTTATTGTTAGCGTTTTGACTGCATGCGCACTCCCCAGAGATGTTAGCCTGGGCTCTGTCCCCTGCTCATGCCACCAAAACTGCTCACTGGTGATCTCAGTGCTGTCCAATCTAACGGATGCTGTTCTGTCCTAATTTTACTTGAAACATTCAACACTGACCTTTTTTTTTTTTTTTTTTTTAATGCCCTCTTTTCTCTGCATCTCTGATGCTGTTTCATGGCTGCTCCCAACTTTCTTTGCATTCCTTTTGTCATCTTGTTGGTTCTTCATCTGCTTACCCTTTCAGTATTGGTTTTACTCAGAGTTCTGTCCTTGATTTTCTGATCTTAATCACAACCATGGTTTCATCCACCGCTGGGTGTGAATATCTTTCAAATCCTAATCTCTAGACCACTCTTTTCCCCTGAAAAGACCTGCTTCCTTGTGCTTGGATGCCTCACTGATGTCTCAGACATAACTTGTGCCTGCTGTGTGATAGATGCTCAATAATGTATTTGAATGAATGAATGAACACGTCTTGAATATGGGAAATGAGTGGCTTTCAATTTCTGCTGTGTATGTGTAGTTTTAATAAGCTGCTGAATTATTGTTAAATTATGCTTATTCAGAGTCTGTCCTACAAGGTCATTACCTCTCTTTTTTCTGTTGTCATTTTGCTAGGTCATTGTACTTTTGTCATAGGAAAGAAAGAGAAGAAAAAAATTTGTTTTTGTTGCTGTTTCTTTTTTTGAGATAGAGTCTCGCTCTGCTGCCCAGGCTGGAGTGCAGTGGCGCTATCAAGGCTCAACCTGTGCTTCCTGGGTTCAAGCAATTCTTGTGCCTCAGCCTCCTGCTGGGATTACAGGTGTATGCCACCACACCTGGCTAGTTTTTTAATTTTTTCTTTAGTAGAGACCGGGTTTTACCATGTTGGCCAGGCCGGTCTCAAACTCCTGGCCTCAAGTGATATGCCTTGGTCTCCGAAAGTGCTGGGATTACAGGGATGAGCCACTGTGCCCAGCTGTCGTGGCTGTTTCTTAATAGCTCTTATTGGAATGTGGGGGGAGGAAGTTTGAATGGATTCTCAAAGTGAAGTAAATGTTACCTGTGGACTTAATTTAGCTGTGCATTCCCAGTCCTTTATTGTAGTGGATAATAGACATGAATTGCATTTATTTTTTTGCCATGGATGGTATTTTTCTTTTTGGAGGAGGTGGGGTTTGATTTGGGCAAAGTGTTTATGGAAAAGAGGGAGTTGGTGATGTCTGAGCATGTGGAAGTAGATGAGAAATGCCTGATGTCTTCATGTCATCTGTTTATTGGTAGAGCCTGGTGCTTGCCAGGTGTTGTGCTGACAGGTACAAAACAAGGGTGCCCAGTTTAGAGGGAACTGCTGAAGGGCCAGTGTCATTTGCAGGTGAATTATTTAATTGCAGACAAAGGGTATCAGTTAAACATTTTACAGAGTGCTCTGAGAAATAAAACAGCTTTTAATTTTATGTAAAGTGTTGTAAATTCTCTCATCCATTCCCATGCAGTAGAAAAAATGAAGAACTAGAGAAAGAATTGGCTGCACTAAAAAAAATTCTCAAGTGATATTTTTGGGTTTTTTAGTAGTGCTTGCTCCCAAAATGCGCCCTGCCCCCTAACAGCAACCAACAGCCTACACCTTAGAAACCAACAATGGGTAGGGACAAGAGACCTGGGATCTGCCGGGCCTCCTGTGCCACGCTTTTCTTAGTTGTAAGGGGAAGAGTATATGTGTTTCCTTCAGTAATGCTAAGACGAATAAATAAAATATTCTAAGCTCATTAGAAAGAGAACATAAGTATTCCCCTTTTTATTAGCAAGGCGATTGTGGCCGAACTAACCGTCATTATCAACTGAGATGTGTAGGTTTTGAGGCTTGAAATGGAAATAGTTTGAAATGCAGATTTTTATGTGCAGCTACTGTTTTGACAACCATATCATTCCTCCTTTTTTTGTAGGCTTTAGAATCCAAATTAGCAGCTTGCAGGAATTTTGCAAAGGACCAAGCATCACGAAAATCCTATATTTCAGGGAATGTTAACTGTGGGGTGCTGAATGGCAATGGCACAAAGTTCTCTCGATCAGGGCATACATCGTTCTTCGACAAAGGGTAAGTCCTGAATGTGTTCTGTGATAATTTTTTGAGTAGTAAAGTTACAGATTATTAAGTGAGCATAATGAAGCCTTGCAAAGCAAAACTCAGCTTGACAAACCCACCTACTTGAAGCCTGTTATCATTCTAATCTTAGGGGACGTGAAGTCTGTTGATGTCCTCTAGTCCCCATGGAGTCTGTTGCCCCAGGAACCCTGAATCTGAGGCTTCTGTCCTGGGAAGCAGACTCTTGAAAGCCAGCAGTGTGAGGCTCTGGTGAGTCAAGTGACCGTGATAAGGTCCCTGTTCTCCAGGCGCTTACAGGCTGGCCAGCTGGCAAATATTTTTTAGGGGTACAAGAGAGCATCACAATTAAATATATGCAAACTCTACAACAGACCTCCTCTGTGAGAATTTTAGAGAAATATAAGGCCTTGAAGTATTTAGGCACTGGATCAAATACAGTTCAGAAGATACAACTTTTGTATAAAGTTAAGGCTTTTTGGAAGATTGAAGTAAAATTATCCTAAGATTGAAGCAGTGATAATCCTTCATGCAAAAAATTTGGGTTGCTATAGAAGTACATGAACTAAAAAGTCAATGTTTCCTGCTTTTACACTGTTTCTGCATTCCTTAGTTATGCCAAGGCATGTCAAATCATATTTTTATGCGTCTTTTATGCATAAGTTGTTTTAACACAGTTATGGGATTATGCTTTAATGATTGCTTTGCAATGTGCCTATCATGACCTACATTGAAATTATCTTTTCATGTCATGTGTATTTTTCTACCTCAGTTTACTTATTTATTTTTAAATACTACATGGTTGCCTTAATGTAGGTCACTAGTTAGGACCTGTGGCCTGGGGATGCTGACCATGTTGCCAAAGGTTGTTACTGAAACAGCTAACAGGCACCCATGATCCCTTGCCACTATCTCTGCTTTGAGTCATAAAGGTAATTCTTGCTTTTCTGTGGAAGCAGAGCAGGTACAACTCTAGAAATGTTCACAGTTTCTTAAGGCAGTTGATATTTTCTGCCATCCCCAATAATGATAGCACATTTATAAAGGACCAGATTTGACACACAGGGCACTCTGAAAAGGGTCTTATCCTTGTAGTGGAGTGTTTTGGTTGATATCTGTCCCTTAAGAGAATTTTACCCTGAATTATATACATTTCATTAAGGACTTTGTATTAAAAGCACATTGTAAATCATCACTATTAAAAAGAATAAAATTAGAACTTATATTTAAAAAAATTTTTTTTTAAATTTTTTATTTTTTGTCTTTTTAAGAGAGGGGTTTCACTATGTTGCTTAGGCTGTTCTCAAACTTCTGGGCTCAAGTGGTCCTCCTGCCTCAGCCTCCCAAAGTCCTGGGATTGCTACCACGCTGATCTGTAATTAGAACTTTATTCTAACCATTGGGGTTCCTCAGGTGGAGTAAATGTAAAATTGATTTTCCTCAGGCTGAGGAGTTTCAGGCAGACTTGAGGTAGCCCTTGTTTTTATGCTGGAATGGTAAATGGAATGGCTGGATGGTTTCACTTGAGTGTAGCCATTTTCCCCAAACGATATGGAGAACGTTTGGGGAAGTCTTCATAAATGTTGGAAACAGTGCCTAATTATTTTTTTCCTGCAACTTATAATGACCGTTTCTGAGAGTAGTTATTAATCTTTCCTTGGAATCATATTTCTTGATGGGCCTCAGGTGCCTTATGTCATGAGAGCAGGCATGAACCATAAATGGACTGGTTGGACAGGTGCCTGTGTGTGTGGCAGCCCTCAGGACAGTCCCGATGAGGGAAGGATGACACTGTCTGTTCAGGGTCACTACTCCTGCCTGCCACTTGCCTCCCAATGCAGAGCACCAGGGCAGGGATTGCCAAGAGGTGAACCTGCTCTCAAAAAGATGTGGGGACTCAGTGTGAGCAGAAACCAGGAGTGGGCCTTGGGCACCCTGACTCAACCCCTGTGCCTCGAGAGCATCCCAGATGCAAGTGTAGGATTGCTTTCTTGAACTGAACCTGGAAATGTGCTGTGTTTCCCAGTAGGAACAGTTACAGAGACTTGGTTTTGGTTTTACACTGTGCCTTTTGTGTTAAGAAATATGCTTTTGTGGGCTGGCCGCTGTGCGAGTGCTTAGCTGGTACAATAAGTGGATTGTGTGTGCGCACTCAAATAACCTGGTGCGGGTTAGCTTTCTAGTGGCTGTATCCTGAGGATAACTCTTTCATGGGTTTTGCTGTGTTTTCACTTTATTGCTGATTTGCTTCGATTCTGGCTTCTAGGCTGCCTGGCTTTTTACCTCTGGTCTTTCTTCCTGCCAACCTGTTGACTAGATAAAAACCAAGATGTTGTGTATCAGGTGCAAAAGGAAGGGCAGGATCTCCCAATTCCTGGATCCATTCTACACTCTGGCAGGTTAAAAAAAAATAAAAGCCTGCCTGTATAGATGTGGGGAAGCATGGCTTATACAGTAGTTTCAGCTTGAGAAAAGCACCCCATTTCAAAAAGCCCTCCACTGCGGAACCTGCCTGCCCTCCCTCTCACTCCTGGGGAGTCTGTAGCACTGTGGTGAGAGCTTACTGGTGCTGCCAGAAGCCTGTGGCAGGATTGCCTGGGGAGCAGACATAATCAGAGTAGGTTTGTGTGCGTGTGTGTGGTGCACATGTGTTCACCTTCCCACCCCCTCACAGCTTTAGATGCAGTGAAGCTTTCTCCCATAAAACAATATACCTTAGCTGAGCTATATTGCTTTATGGGATTCAAAATTTTTTTGTAAATTCTGGTCATTTGAGGGATTTTTGGAATCGGAATTTTGCCTGGTCTGTGATCACTTCTGCCAGTTCCTGAAACGTGGGCTGCCGTCCCTGCTTCCCCAGTGCTGAGCTGTTTCCTTCAGCAGTGGTAACCCTTTGTCTCAGCATCTAAAAGGACACACATTTCATGTGTAGAATAGTCACTTAGATTCCCTCAAAAACATTCTTTTTTTCCCATAACTTTTATGTAGTTACTTCTTATGTAACGTGCTCTATTTTTGTAAGCCAGTCTGAGTTCTTTTGGGCTGTGTGTAGGTGGGCGTGGACTAATTTTAGGGCATGGTGTGGAAATAGTATTTGTATTACTGTTTAATATGTTTTCCTTTCTTTTATTAGGCAAGAAAAAGTCATATTTCCCACGTTGTTCATGGGTAACTGAATTTGTTTGCTGTGCTCTTTTTGTTCTTTCTCAATCCTGGTGCGTGGTGGAAGACACATTAACAATCTGGTTTTACTAACTGCATGGGGCTGACTCAGCTTTAACCCACTTACAGCCCATCAGTGAGCTTTCAAGGCGCTGTTCGACTTGACTCTATGCCGTTATTATTAGTTCA
Organism: Sapajus apella; assembly: GCF_009761245.1. Taxonomy (NCBI): domain Eukaryota; kingdom Metazoa; phylum Chordata; class Mammalia; order Primates; family Cebidae; genus Sapajus; species Sapajus apella. The sequence goes on along the minus strand of NW_022436952.1, from coordinate 24,734,099 downwards.
GCTGTGGGAAGCAAGAACAAATTAGTTGCAGTGGTCCTGGGGTTGTTGGGAGCAGCATACCAGGTGGCACCCCTGAGGTGGGCTAGGGAGCTGCAGTGTTGAAGTCAGAGTCTGGTGTTGGTGTATAGGGTCGCTGTCAGGCCCTGGGATCACATTTGACTGTCTTCAAGGGACTGGGGTTCTTCCTGTGACCCAGTTGCTTCTGTTTTCTCAATTCAGGCACCAGCGAGGACGGAGCCTTGCTGTATGGGCACTCCTTTACCTCTGCGCTCATGCATGTAGTCCCCAGTTAAAATGGAATGGTAGATGGGGATGTGTGTAAGATCTCCCTTACATTTCAGAACTGCTTTGCAGTTTGCAGAGCCTGGGCTGAGGACTGGAGCAGGTTGGAGCTGTTCTGTGCACACACACATCCACTGAAATAGGGAGAGTCGAGGTGTGGCAGTGCCTGCCCGTGGGCTCTTCAGGATCGCTGTAGCCCACCCTCCTGCCCTCTCCAATGCTCTCATCCTTGCTACTTTGACAGATTTCATGTCTCCATCGTTTACGTTGGTTGCTTTAGATTTATTGTCCTTCTGAGCAGCTTCTAAATGTGCCTTGGTTCTTCCCGCTTTACACTTCTTCCATTGCCATTTTACAGCTGACCTTACCACCTTTTCTTAGCTGGAGTCTCTGGATTTCAGTCTCCTTACCTAGTCTTTGGTGGTAAGATCATGAAATTTTATAGTTCTGGAACCTTTTTTTCCATGTATGATTCCCAGATCTGTATCTTCAAGCCTGCCCCTTCTCTCTTCCTTTAGTCCTGCGTTGTCCACTGGGACATTGCCCTGGGGCTCTCTGCTGCTCCCTGAAACTGAGTATGTTGAATATCGAGTCTCTTCTCTTGGTAATCTTTTTCTTGGGCACAACTTTGCAGGTCCCGAAGGGATCTCACCAGACCTATCATCCCACTTATAAGGCCAGCTTTCTTCTCTGTTCTTTAACTTTCCACTTCTTGACTCACAAGAGAGGTGCTAGGTGAGACCCTGGTGGATTGTCGTTCTCTCTGTTCCACCCACCTTCACATGAAGCACTCATTTCTGTCCACACAGAAATCTACCAGTTCTCTCTTTATAGCCTGGGCTGTAACACTTGCTTTTCCCATCAGAGCCGAGCTGCCTTGGGAGTGCTGAAGTGGTTGCTTGCTGAGGGCTGCTGGGTGCCTATGACCGGGAGACTAGGAAAGGGTGCTGGCCTGGGCATCTGGAGGCAGCTGGGCCTGACTTCCCCATTGACTGCTCACTAGGCAAGCTGAGGTTAATGGCTGGACCTTCTCTTGCTTTGGTTTCCTTGGCAGTGTAATAGTGGGATGAACCTCATGTTCCTTAAAGGTCCATCTCACTTGAAAATTCCAGAATCTCAGCCCCCAGCCTCCTCGAGGAGCCATCTCCTAGTTGCTGCTTTTGCACACCTCTCTGGCCCAGGTGCCAAATTCATCCCGGCATCCACTGTGCTCCCTTTCTGCTGGGTTCGGGGGGCTGTCTGCAGTCCAAGTTTGGGGGCTGCCACTGTGGTCTGTGAGGCTGGGAATCTGAGGTTCACATGCTGAAAGCTGCGGTCATTTGTGGGGTCTGCCTGGTTATCCCTGAAGTTTCTAGGAGAAGCAGGTGTCAGGGACTCTGGGAATAGCCAGACAGATGGAACCTATTATATGAGGGCTACTGTGGCAAACAGGATGTGGCCTTGACCCCAGAAGAGGCACAGGCATGTGACCTTGGGAGAATGGGAAAGCATGGTTTAAACTGTCAAATGTGTTGGTCAAAAATCAGACCTCTCCCAACCCAACGAGGAAAGGGGAGATCTGGCTGTTTGTCCTGGAAGGAGGACAGTGTACACCAGGGAGAAATGACATTTGGCAGAGCCTGTGCTATGGCTCTCAGTCTCTGTATGCGTGGTTGGAATTGAAACTCCAGTTGTGTACTCTGAGTTTCTTTAGATATCAACTTTGTTTCTTCCAAGTAGGCAGGGACTGATAAGTCTCTGCAAGCCTGTTTCTCTGTGAGGTTATCCTCACCTTGTCCATGTATGAAACAGCTGTCTCTGCAGGGAGTGTGTGTCGGTACTTTTTTTTGTTGTTGTTAAAGAGGGCCTCTCTCCATGAGTCTGTATTCAGCTCCCTGGACCCCTTTGATGAGTAGGTGGGAGCAGCAGTGGGCAGATGGGGTGCAGTGTGGCCCCTCGTTGTAGTTGGCTGTGTCTCCCTAATTGCTAGTGGGACAAGTTTTCCTAGGAAGCTTTTCAAGGTGGAAAGGCTGAAGTGGCTCCTGAGGGAGGTTCCAGGCTGCACACTCCCTCCCTCTCTTGCTGCTTTCTGTGGCTGCACTGCACGGGGGCAAAGGGGGGCGCTGGGGAGCTCCCTGCATCGCTGGGCTCCGTGTGCTGGGTCCTGGCTGCAGGCTAGTGGGTTGGGCTGGGCTGGGCTGCTTGCACATGAGTCTGCATTGAAAAGCCTACTCATCTGGCGTTGCCTGCTAAATAATTTTTAGAAGTTATTTTTCTCCACCTTATTAAGATACTCCTGTGTTAATACATTGTAGGAGATTTGGAAAATGATTAAAAAAGGATAAAGTAAACAAAATTCACAACCCAGAGGGAAGAAAAATAATGATTCTTAGATTTTTTTCTATGATATATATGATCCTATGTACATATATGTGTGTGCATATATGTGTGTGCATATATAATGTGTGTATATATACATTCATGTATACACATGTCCCTTCCTGCATTGTAGATTTAGCTACATAGATAGTAATGTCTAAGGGACTATAGTCTAGAATCTAGAATATTTACTGTTTGCTTTTTTTTCTTTTGTATTATTGAATATACACAGTTTGGTAACCTCCTTTTTCCACTTAGTGTTACATTCTGAATATTTTCCCATGCTATTAAAAAACTTGTGGAATGCGTTTTTAATGGCTGTGTGGTATCTTACTGTGTAGTTGTACCATATTTAACTAGCTCCCTCTTGCCAGGCATTTGGAGCTGCTCTCTGGGGAAAGAATCAGGACTGTGGCTTCAGTGGCCGGTGTGCGGAAGTTGCCAAGAAGGGCCATGTGGTCCTGGTTCCCCTGCATTCCCGAGGCTCAGCTCTCTCACGAGCTGGTGCTTTCCAGGCAGCCAGTCCCCCTGGGCCATCAGGACCCTACTGTGGGCGAGGAGGAGTTTTAGAAAGCAAATGAATTTCCTATTGTGTGTGAGTGATTGTAAATGACGGTTTTTCTTTTCCCCTTTCTTCCCTTTCTGTGATCTGGTTGCTCCCACAGGGCAGTAAACGGCTTTGACCCAGCTCCTCCTCCTCCTGGTCTGGGCTCCTCGCGTCCCTCGTCAGCACCGGGTATGCTGCCTCTCAGTGTGTGAGTGCCCAGCCTCCAGGTGGGGGCTCCTGCCCTCCTCCAGCAACCCAGGACACCCATGCCTCACCCCTCGGTGCCTGGGCCCGGCCCCGTGCCCCTCCGTCTGCCTCCGCACGGCTGGCAGAGGGCGGCTGCATGCAGTGGCGGCTGCTGGGCCTGCCCAGCCCCGGGACTCTGCGCGATATCAATACTGGCTATTTCCTCTTCTCGCCGTAGTGCCGTTGGTTTCACATGATTGCACTTTTGTGGGTCACAAGGTGGTACATACGTGTATTACTTGGTCACTGGATGCAGAAGTACCCATTCATCACACCTGCCTCATAGTCCCCACTCTGCTGTACTGATAGGATTTAGTTGTGTTTAGGACATTGCAAATCTTCTAGAAGTTCTCCCCAAATCAGGTCAGTGTGTGCCCTCCAAAGCTCCCACCCAGGCATCTCCAGTGCTCATGATCATGTGTCCCCCACTCCGCCCCTCACAGTTTGGGCCTGTTTCTGGCAAAGAGTCAGGAAGGCTACTGAATTAGGGAACGTTTTCTGCACCTTCTGATTTTACTTCAACAGCTACCATTCCATGGACTTACCTCCCAGAGCAGCACAACGCCCGTCTGAGCCCCACGTGGCAGGGCCTCTGGGGCGGGGCACACACAGGCCGAGCCTCTGTGCTGTCTCCTCCTCCCTGAGCCTCAGACTCGGGGTAAGGGAGCGGGGCAGCCTCTCGCCAGCCTTCCGGTTCTTCAGTTCAACGACGTCTTCATCTTCAGAGCGTTTTTTGTTTTCTCTTCCAAGGGCCGTCCTGTTGTGTTAGGAAGGGTGAGTGGCTCCAGGGCAGGCTGGCGCCGGCTCTGGGGGTGGACTGATAGTGGTGGTTGTCCCTGTGCATCCTTTGATTACTCTCATGCTGCATTTACTGTTTACATTTATTTTATTGTACATAGGTTTGTAAACATTATTGCCTAAGATATTTGTATATAACTTGGGCTTTGTAGCTTTTATTTATTCAGAACTCACATGGCATGTTAATGACTCTGATGGTGTCCTACTCCGGGCAGCTGTATAGGATCATCATGTGGTTACAAAAAATACTTCCCCTCAAAAACAGTCTTTTAATGTGGAAACAATAAATTTCACAGAAAAAAGGATTGCCGTTGCTTTCTTCAGTCTCTGCCATCCCATGAGAGGAGCGCTGGGGCCCATGAAGCCAGGTTCCAGCGTCACTGCTGCTCTGCATGGGATGCGCAGCGGGCAGCAGCCGGGAGTGGGATAGAGGTGAGGTGGTCTCTGGAGGGGTCTCCTGCGCGGAGCAGGCGTCCTCATGCTGTTTCTTGGCACTGGCTTCTGGGCTTGGCTGTGTTTCCAGGAGCAGTTTGAGAATGGCTTGGGCCCCATGTGAAAATCTGGAAGGAAGGACCAGGAGAGGATGTTGAGGGTGGAAGGTCATGAAGTGCCAGAGTAACTGGGGCAGACCCGGGAGCTGGTCCTGCAGCTGTGCTGCCCTTCATGACAGATGTTGTCATTCTGGGATTAGAAGTTGCTTCAATCTGGGGCATCTCCTCACCCCTCAGGTTAATGCTAGTGAGTGAGAGAAGGTGCCAGATATTTGGTAGCAAGACACAAGGTAACAAACACATTGAAGAACGCGTAAACTGGGAGTCTGTGTGAATGCATCAGATTGTGACAGTTTGCTTATAACAACATAAACTGTATATCTTACAGTTTTAAAACTGTAAGTAAATGAAAACTAAGTGAATCAAAACCCTGAGTGAATACGAACTATTAAGTAGGATCCATTGTCAAACATTTCTCTATTAATCTATGGACAGGAATATCTGCTGTTCTTGGAGATTTTGTCCTGAGCTGCTTCTCCAGGGACACTGGCAGTGGGGTGTGTGCTGCGCTCGGCCGGGCTGGCAGTGGCTGAGAGGACAGTCCTAAGCCTCCTGTTGATGTGCAGCAACTTCTAGCTTCTTTCCCAACCCTCATTGGAAGGACTGGATTAAATGAGAGGTTTCAACATAAGCCAACCTCTATTTATGTAGAAACCCCAACTAAAACACAGCAAGCAGGGCTTTAACTCTGGTTAAAGCACAGATGATGTTTGGAGCCCTGAATCTTGGTCCCTGGCTCTCCAAATGATTTCTCACTTCCTTTGCATTTAAGCACCCTGGGATCATCTTATCCAGACTGCTCTGCCAATTGCTGGTTACTCAGTTGATGGCTGGAGGAAGGGCCCTGGCTATGGGGGACCACGAGTCATCCACTGCATGTCACCACTGCTCTGGGTCCAGAAGAGCCTGGGCCATGTCCCTGGAATGCTAGCAGTGTACCATTGGGCTTATTTCTGGACCCTTCAGGAGGAGACTTCCACTTTAAAAATTAAAAAATTTTCTTAGTCTAATTTAGCAGTGGGGGCTTATATACCAACTTCAGTGACGTTTTTCTTTTTTCTTTCTTTTTGAGACAGAATCTTGCCCTGTTGCCCAGGCTGGAGTGCAGTGGTGCAATCTCAGCTCACCACAACCTCTGCCTCTCAGGTTCCAGCGATTCTCCTGACTCAGCCTCCCAAGTAGCTGGGATTACAGGTGCCCACAGCCATGCCTGGCTAAATTTTTTTTTTTTTTTTGTATTTTTAGTAGATACAGGGTTTCACTATGTTGGTCAGGATGGTCTCAAACTCTTGATCTCAGGTAATCCACCCACCTCAGCCTCCCAAATTTCCGGGATTATAGGCGTGAGCCACTGCACCCAGCCTTAGTGACGTTTTCTGTGGCTTTGGCAACTCTTGGTAAATGATCCTGGAAGGAAACTGACTGCCTGGACCTCATCTCCCACTTTCTGTTTGGACTGTATAGTGTAAGCTGCTACTTTGGACATGGTCAGAGAGAGCATCTGCTACCTGGCATGAATGTCGCTATGTGCTGTTTGCCTGTCTAGCTAAAGAGTACCTCTGGGTGGGGTTTCTTCCTGGGGCCACCAGGTGCTTGGTTTCACTCATCCTGTTGACACCTTGGGAATGAGCCTCCCTGAGCTGCGTCCATGCTGTTCCTCCCTGCCAGTGGGGCTCATCGCCCAGGTGGTGGACAGCTTCTTGCCTCCAGGTGTTTGTATTACAGCCACTCAGTCCTATCCCTTGTTCCCAAATGTCATCTTAGAAGAGTAGTGGCCAGGCGCGGTGGCCCACGCCTGCAATCCCAGCACTTTGGGAGGCCAAGGTGGGCGGATCTTGAGGTCAGGAGACTGAGGTCATCCTGGCCAACATGGTGAAACCCTCTCTCTCCTAAAAATAGAAAACTAGCCAGGCATGGTGGTGTGCGCCTGTAGTCCCAGCACTTTGGGAGGCCGAGGCAGGTGGATCATGAGGTCAGGAGATTGAGACCATCCTGGCCAACATGGTGAAAACCCATCTCTACTAAAAATATAAAAACTAGCCAGGCGTGGTGGCGTGTGCCTGTAGTCCTAGCTACTCGGGAGGCTGAAGCAGGAGAATTGCTTGAACCTGGGAGTAGGAGGTTGCAGTGAGCTGAGATCACACCACTGCACTCCAGCCTGGCTACAGACCTAGAATTTGTCTCAAAAAAAAAAAAAAAGTAGTAGCTAGCACTCTACTTCCTTCAGCCCAGAGTAGCCAGAAATGACCCCCCACCAACGCAGAAGAGAGCCAGAAGCCAAAGCTGGGAACTCGAGTCACAGGGAGGCCTGCGAGAACTATACAGAAGTGACCTGAGGGCAGAACACGCTGCTCTGACCGCAGGTGGCAGAAGGGACTGTGGGCCTGGGTTTGACTTGCCTGAGCTCATACCGCTAATTCATGGCGAAGCCAATCTTGGGCATGAGCCTGCTCTTCTCCTGCTGTGTGCCTTTCCAAACGTGAGGCCTCGCTGGCCTTGACTCCCATGCTGTGTCCTGTGCCTCGGGAGAGGAGCAGGTTTGGAAGGCTTGGAAATGACGAGTGGCGGGGCCGGCACAGCCTTTGCAGCAGGAGCCTTCCTCCTGTGCCACCGCACGTGCTGACTCCGCCTCTCTCTGCAGCTGCCCCAGAGATGCCACTAGAGCGTGTCTCTGAGAGCCAAGGTGGAAGCTGGCATCTCTGGGAAAGGGGAGGCATCCGGGTGGAGCCACAGCTTTAGGGAGTGCCCTGTAGCCGGCTCTGCCCTCCCTGTCGGTGTGGTGCCCTGTCTCATGGTGGGTGTTGATACAGCATTCCTGGAAAGCAGATTCCAGTGCAGGCTCCAGATTTTCCTTCTAAGCTGCCGATGCCCATTCTGCAAGGTTTTTTTTTTTCTTTCTTTTTTTTTTTCAGATGGAGTTTTGCTCTTGTTTCCCAGGCTTGAGTGCAGTGGCACAATCTTGGCTCACTGCAACCTCCACCTCCTGTGTTCAAGAGATTCTCCTGCCTCAGCCTCCCAAGTAGCTGGGATCACAGGCATGAGCCACCACTCCTAATTTTGTATTTCCCATCCTGCAAGTTTTGATACTGGGCTTATTGATCTCGCCAGGAGTCGGGCAATGACACTAACACAGCTGCTGCCTACTGACAGTGATTAGGAGACACAGATGTCGTGTACGTGAAGCTGGGGGCGCCCTGGCACTTGTGCAGTATGGCACATAATTGGGAGAGGCAGTGCTCTGCGTGGGAATCTGTCAGACCCAGTTTGCCGGTTATGTCACATTACCTCTTGAATAAGGCTTTATGACATCCAGTCAGCCAGAATAGAGCCCGTTAGTGGGTTGCTTAGTCTCAGTAGAGGTTGAAGGCTGGAGCCACACTTTCTGCCCAGTATACAGGCGCTGTAGCTACGTGAACATCTCTGAAAAGCGGCAGTATGATGGATGTCCACCCTTTCATAGCTTCATACTAAGATTTCCAACAAGATGAGGTACTTCACAATTTGCTTGATTCCCAAATGGCAGGTGCCTACAAAAGGAAGTCGACTTCTCTGTCTGGTCCTGACAGCTGGCTCAGGATAGCATTTTGGCAAACACTCAAAATTTGGGAAAGCTCTCGGTGTGGATGTTGTCTCAGAAGGATGGAAAGGGAGAGGTGCTTTCTTGCGTCCCTCCCAGAGACTGGGAAGCCTGTGTGGGCGAGCCTTGTGAGGGGAGACCTGCCTGGAACTTGAGGGGGAGGAGTCATCACCACTTTCTAAGGATTCTAACCTGGAGGCTGTTCTGGCTTTTTTCCTTTTTGGAGGAATGAAGGAAGGACAGGAAGGTGTGGTTTGACAGCTGTGAGCTCTCTTCTCCGACATGGATATGTCTGTCCCTCAGCAACACCAGCTCTCGGGCAAAGGGCCATGGGCCAGTCATACCCAGGGCCGTAGGAAGGGCTGGCTAGAACAGCTTGGCCTATGGCCCACAGTTCATTTTAGCTGAGGTTTCTTGGGTAAGGAAAAATTGGTGACAGAAAGATGTGACAAATCTACAGCCTGATACCATCAGGAATTGGAAGTATCCCCTCAAGCCAGCAGGCTAGAAAAAGGTGTTACCGGCTGGGCATGCTGGCCCACACCTGTAATCCTAGCACTTGGGAAGGGAGGCCAAGGTGGGCAGATCACCTGAGGTCGGGAGTTCGAAATCAGCCTGTCCAACATGGTGAAACCCTGTTTCTACAAAACAAAAATAAAAATTAGCCAGGCATGGTGGTGGGCGCCTGTAATCCTAACTACCTGGGAGGCTGAGGCAGAGAAACGCTTGAACCCAGAGGCAGAGTTTGAAGTGAGCCGAGATCGTGCCACTGTGCTCTAGCCTGGGCAACAGAGTGGGACTCCATCTCAAAAAAAAAAAGTTGTCATCCCTCCAGAGCAGTTTAAAATAACCCCCTGGAATGGCTGCATTAAAAAAAAAAAAAAAAAAAAAAAGGCTGGGTACGATGGCTCACATCTGTAATCCCAGCA
>NW_022436952.1:24674694-24724711 GCF_009761245.1 Sapajus apella | reverse complement strand
AGGCTGGGTACGATGGCTCACATCTGTAATCCCAGCACTTTGGGAGGCTGAGGTGGGTGGATCATCTGAGGTCGAGTTCAAGACCAGCCTGGCCAACATGATGAAACCCCATCTCTACTAAAATTACAAAAATTAGCTGGGTGTGGTGGCACATGCCTGTAATCCCAACTACGCAGGAGGCTGAGGCAGGAGAATCATTTGAACCAGGAGGCGAAGGTTGCAGTGAGTTGAGATCAAGCCACTGCACTCCAGCCTGGGCGACAAGAGTGAAACTCGTCTCAAAAAACAAAAATAAAAACAGTGCCTATGATGAGGCAAGGGCAGAGCACTCACAGCCCTAAATGAAGCCCCAGCACAGCGTTGTGTCGTCTAAACCCCACCTCAGCGAAAGAGCAAGCCTTTCCCAAGTCTTGCCTGAGTTCGTCCTCACTGGGAACTGCACTGCTGCTGGGTAGAAGCTGACCAGCTTCACTTTCTGATACACTCAAAGTCCAGCTGCCATAAACTGTCTTCCTTGTGCTCTGAATGCTCAAAAAAGGTGCTATAAACTACCTTTTCTTAGGTCTGGAGTGATGGTTCAGTAAAGAAAGGTCCTTTCTAGTTATAAATAGTATTTTTGCAGAATGAGGCCCTGGAATTGGTCCACACAGGTTTTCTCCTGGCATGCTGAGTAGTTGGGAAACTGTTGTGAACGCCAATTAGACCAGCCAGTAGGGAAGAATTCTTTTTTTCTTTTGAGACAGTCTTCCTGTCGCCCAGGCTGGAGTGTACTGGTGTGATCTCAGCTGGGTCCCTGCAGCCTCTGCCTCCTGGGTCCAAGTGATTTTCATGCCTCAGCCCCACAGGTAGCTGGGACTATAGGTGTGCGCCACCACACCCGGCTCATTTTTGTATTTTTAGTAGAGACGGGGTTTCACCATGTTTGCCAGGCTGGTCTTGAACTTCTGACCTCAAATGATCCACCTACTTTGGCCTCCCAGAGTGCTGGGATTACAGGCTTGAACACCACACCCAGCCCAGAATTCTTACTTTTTGAGAAAAACAAGCCTCTGAGTTCCATACACTCTTGGATAAGAACTGGATGCGGGGGTGGGAACCCTGCTGAAACACCATACCTGTGACTCACGTTTCCTCTCCCATGGTGGTGGCACAGGAGGAAGAGGGCACTTCTGCCATTTCACACGGTTCCACTGCTGCCAGGAAGCCTAGTGATAGACCCCTTAAAGCAGAACCATCTCAACCCAAGAATACTGTGGAATAAGAAATTAGCATTCTCTTTGTGATTTTGTGCTGCCCTAGGATTTCGCTCTCAGCCTGGTTGGCCCACACTAGAGAGGCTGCTGTTGGCCTCATTACTGAATTCTCCCAAAGGCATCTTCATTGCGTATCTGCCTGAAAATGCAGCCTGAAACGTCTTGGATCCTCTTAACATGTTCCAACCCAGCAGTGTGCGTCATTGGTTGGTGACCAGCTCCCTCCTAAATCACCCCCTTAACAGTTGGGCCAGCTCCTGCCTTTGGGTGGTCTTTCCCTTCCCAGTGCATCTGCACCCCATGAGGCACTGGCAGGAACAGGACTTGGAGCCAGGACAGCCCTGAGAATCATCCTGTCGTCTGACCCGGGAGACAGCGCCCTCAGCAAAAGGCCTGGTGCCATCATTTGAAGTCTGCGTAGCGCCCACCCTCCAGTCAGATCACAGGTGGGAATCGAGAACAGAAGGTGAGAAACAGATTCTGTGTTCACATGATTATTCTTATTTATTGAGGTCTGTTTATTCTCCACGGGTGCTTTTATCTCCAAGTAAACAGAGCAGGCGCAAATATCTATAATGAATAAATTTATTGTCTTACAAAAATCATTGTCTAGAAATATGGGAATACAAGAAAAGATATTTGCAGTCAGGTGTCTGGTGGTCAACAGCCAGTACAATTCATAAAGGGGGAAAATCCAAGATTCCAAACCCACAGGACAGATTCTTCCTAACAGATGTTAAAGCTTTTAACCCAAAAGGTTTGTGTTTTCAAGCACATTGCAGAGGATCAAGGATTTATAATTAACACTGATTCATTGTCACTGAATGTTTGTAATACCACTTTGACTAGAGAGGTACATGATATGAAGCACAGTCAAAACTGAATACATTAAATTGTTATAGAGGCAAATAATGTCTTCAACATTGTCTTAGTACTGTAGTGTCTAAGGCACTTTCTGTAATGTCAGTTTGCTTAACTATCAACCAAAAACAGGATGCTAAATGTTCACTGTAACACTGTCCAAAGGGAAGGGAGAAGGAGAAATGAAGGAGGAGTCACACCCACTGGCATGTCAACATTCAGGAGGATGGCCTCTGTTCTGGAGGTTCCATAAACCTCATTCACAAACTTGGAACAAGCCTTGGACACAAAACCAATATTCCCATTTTGGGCTCAAAGCAGCGGCTGAATTTGCAAGGTCAGCGTGAGGGCCTGGCTGGCTGGTGGGCCTTCCACCAGCTCGGCTTAGGGGTCCATGGCTGCTTGCTCCTGACGTGAGGAGGGCGCCGGCAGAGCCAGGCGGTTCGGAGACCATCTGGAAGTCTACGTGATCCATGGCTGCCAACTGGGGCCTCGGCTGCACTGTGGCCACTATCCCTGCTATGCACAGATCAGCCCTGGCCAAGAACAGTTCACGTGAGTAGACGCGGGATACCATCGACTTTCGGGGCAGGGCCCCTTGGGGGACGGGCAAGGTAACCCCAAATGGGTGTTGCTTCCAATCCAGCCCACCCCTCCCGCTCTTTCCAAAGCCCCTTTCACAGTTTGCTCACTGAAATAGTGTTGATCATTATTGGAAGGAAATGAGAGATACAAGTGCAGTTTAGGGTCCACCATGGTCTAGGAGACTTGATGTGGCTGAGGAGTCGGGGGCCACGTGACACAGAACTAGGTTACCTGTCTGTATGACAGAGAGCATGCAGAGCGACAGCGACGACCACGGCGCTGCCCCAATGACCCAGCGACCTGCAACAAAGGGCCTGGAGTTTGTTTGAAAAAGGGTTCTTACCATGTTTATAAAATGGTCTCTTGATGACTATATGGAAAATAGATGCAATGATGAAACAATCTGTTTAATATGTGTGTTCTGTGTGTCTATATATAAAAAGGGGAGCAATTGTACCTAAGTCTGAAGCAGGATACAGTATACGTAGGCTGGAGAGCCTTAAGACACAGTTGATCTTTCAGGAAGGAATCCTGTAGCTTGCCAATTTCCTAAATCTGCAGGAGGCCCCAGGGCAGGCTGGCACCGAGTGCGTTCCTAAGTGTCCTGCTGTATCGCCTCCTCTGGCTTCCTGCGACTCACTCTGACTGGGTTGGCTGCGTCTCATTGACATCACTGGTCTTACTTTCTGTGTCGTCGTCGGAGAGCTCCAGGGAAGCCCCCTCAATGTGCAGCTGGCGCCGGCCAGATCGGCTGGAAGAAAAGCTGATGGGGCCGCCCCGCCTGGAGAGAACAGAAAGCAGATGCGGGTGGGTAAACAGGAGCACATACATGGCTGTGAACATGTTCAGCCACCCAATGCCGCGGAACCTGCCCCATGCGTCCCTTCCTCAAACACATGACCTGGTGGGGAAAAGACTGCTTTTCCGCCTCTCCCATAACCCTGCCTGCAGATTAAGCGGAACAGAGTCCTCAGAGAACCGGGGACGTCTCGATTCAGCCTAGGACTGTCTGTGATGGAAACGGTAAGAAAAACGGATTAAGGCCAAGCTCTACCTGTTAACCAGGGATCAGCCAGATAGCAAGTATTTTGAGGATTTGCGGGCCACGTAGGGACTCTGTTGCATATTCTTTTTGTGTTTTTATAACCCTTTAAAAACGTAGAAACCATTCTTAGCTTGGTGGCCGCACAAAAGCAGGGTATACACTACATCTGCCCATTGACCAGATTTGCTGAAATCTCAGCTGACTTGTTCTTCTGGGGCAGAGACTTCAGCTGTAGCTCTCCCATGGGCCGCCGTCTCACTGGTGCACAGCGGCTCCAGTGTGGCGAGGACGACAGCGCTGAGGAAAGCTGAGGGCACCAGGTCCCGGGGGGAGCTCCTGTTCTGCTTTTAACAGAGGCTGGGACCTCACCTCGCTAGCAGATGTCTGGACGTGGATGGACACCTGACCCAGCTCAAGCCTGGTGCAGTGTATTGGTGTGGTCCTCTAGTCACTGGCAATGAGTGGGCCTGCTCCTCTCTTACTTTCCTCAAAGGATGACTATAAAGGTCGGAAATCATTTTAAACAAGTGGTTCAGGAGAAAGAATGGGTCACTGCACATGAATCTAAGTAAACTGTCGTCTCCAACCAGCTGCGCCCCGAGCCTAAGCTAACCCGCAGAGCAGCTGCCTGCCAGCTTGGGTCTGCATGGGCGCTCACCTCAGCCGGTTCTTCAGGGTGCTGACCTCGCGGCTCAAACCCTCGTTGGCCTCGGTGGCATCATCCAGTTCCCGCTGGAGTTTACGCCGAGATGCGTTGGCACGTGTAGCTTCTTCTTCTGCTTCCTCCAGCTGGCGTTTAAGCTGCTTCATCCGCGCGTTGGCCTTCTCCATCTTGGGGAGGCACATGAACCAAAACAAAGCAAACTGGTGAATCTGGTGTTGGCCTCTCTGCACCCCAAGTGTGGCAGTGTGGCACCCTGCCTGCCCTTGTGAGCGTGCGTGTACACAGATGTACACACATGTGCAGACGTGTTGGGGGCTGGTCAGAGGCTCTGTAACCAGCCTGCTGCTCTCAGCAAAGCCAGCATCTACAGAGCACACTAGGCCAACAGAAACGAAAAAATACTCAAGACTGTTTTTACTGGTGAGTTTTCTGCAGAAAAATGAGTGTTTAGTATCTTCACACACATGACCTAATGGACCGAAAGGGAATTGCTATTCTTGCAGAATGCAGAGGAACCAGCAATGTGGGATAATCCCCAACCCCAGGAGACTGCACAATGCATTCTTACATCTCCTTTCAAGTATGCTCATCTCAGATACTATACTTGGATGCAAGCAGAAAGCCACCCTGGGATGACCTGACCCAAGAACTAAGAGCCTCCCTTTCAGGCCCTCCATTCCTGAGCCACACAGGGACCGGCCAGTGTCTTGTGGGTCCAGCTCACACCACCTTCAACTGTTCTCAGTGCTGTAGTCTTCAAGGGTAGAGGTGGGAAGGGAAGGCCAGGAAGCCTGGCTGAATGAAGTAGGGGAGGGTCTGGGCCAAAGGCAGTGAAATCCTCAGGGGAGGGAGGGGACAGCTGCCCACACTGTAGTCCAGACAGTTCTGACCCACGGTTCAAAGTTCTGCGGAACATTCCCTGCATCCTTAGAAAAGGGCCTGGAGGCAGACACTGAAGACCACCCCGGTGCAGCGTGCAGGACCTCTCTCTCCCCTTCACTTTCTAGTCACTGTCTCCTGTGTCCACCCTACATCCAGCCAATGCCTCATGACTGCCAGTGATGCCCAGGAACTATACTAGACATTAGGGAGATAACAGGGAGCAAAACGGGCAGAAATCCCTGTGCTCACCAAGCATTCATTCTAGTGGAGAACGCAGGAGCTTTACCATTCAGTCCTCACTGAACTTGCTTCCTGATCTGCTCTCCCCACCCTCCTGTGAGTGCCCCCGTTTTACCACCTCTGTGTCCCCAGCACCCAGAGGTACCCGCCAGGAACATGGAACGGCACATGTGAGTTGAAACATCAGAATGAGGAGGCTCCTGAATGCCGCCGGTCAGTTGTGCCACCAGCTCATTCTCAACCAGTTCCTTCGCTAACGCGCTTCCAGGGAGGCACTGGCGTACCTGTTCTTTGTACTGATCTGCATGTCGACGTTCATCTTCCACCTGCATGAAGATTTCTTTCAGCTTCTTCTCAGTACGACGGACTAATTTGTTGGCGGCTGCTCGTTCCCTATGAAAGTGGTCACATTAGTTCTGAAATTCTTGAAATGATATTTGTGTGGGAAAAATATTTTAGAAGCCCATTTTCTTTGGGAAGATGACGCATGGTGGAGGCATTATGGACCTCTCTGCCCAGAATATCACGACTAATGTGCTGAAACCTCCTTCTGGTCAAAAAAGGAATTGCCTTTAATGTATTCCTCAATAGCAAAAGGTAGAAAAAGCAAACTCTTCCTGCACGTGTAGGTATTAATCACTGTACACAGGTATTCATCACTACTCAGTTATCTTACTTTTTTTGTTTGTTTTTGAGATGGAGTCTCTGTCAGTCTGGCTGCAGTACAGTGGTGCCATCTCTGCTCAATGCAACCTCCACCTCCTGGGTTCAAGTGATTCTTGTGCCTCAGCCTCCCAAGTAGCTGGGATTACAGGTGTGTGCCACCACACCTGGCTAATCTTTGTATTTTTAGTAGAGACGGGCTTTTACCACATTAGCCAGGCTGGTCTTGAACTCCTAACCTCAGGTGATCTGCCCACCTCGGCCTCCCAAAGTGCTGGGATTACAGTTGTGAGCCACCGCGCCTGGCCTGTATGCAGTGATCTTCTAAACAGCAAATGTTACATACGAGCTAGTTGTCAGTTATACTGAACATAGACTTTTGAAAATACAATCCTTAATCACCTAAACTTTTAGCCTGAGAAACAACCCAATTTATTAAGCGATAGTTTCACTTGAGAATTTACAGGGCTTTGGCAGCTCACACTGAAAACAAACAAAAATACCCTATGCTCAGTCTTTGGTTAGAGGTGAAACAAACCCATATTTCTAGACAGATCTACATTGTCCCATATGAAGGAGAGGTAACTTATTTGGAGGACTCCATGGAAGACAGAAAAAGTTACTTTGTTCCTTAACAAATATGCAAAAATGGATAGGGTCGGAGTCAGCTCAAAGAGTGAGTTATGTTACTTCAGCCCACTGGAATCCAAGAGTGGAGAGGGAAGTCCTGGGGTGTGGGGCTGGGGAGGATGCAAGGTTCTGGCCATGAGCCCTGCATTTCTGGGCTCCAGGCTCCCCAACCAGAGGGTGAATCCGAGGGTCTGCCTGGCTCTGGGGAATGTGGCCTGATAGCTTTGTAAATGCCTGCCTGCCAGAGCTGTACTGTACAGTTTCTCAGACATTTCAGAGTGCTTGAATACAACAATATGAAAGCTGTTAAGCAATCCCTTCCTGCGGGGAGAAGAAAGGCTTGGATTTTTGTCATACTGCATTTCTTCTCTGCCAGCAAACTAGCATTTCATGTGATGCCACACACTTGGCCAATGGACTTCGGGTGGGAGATACAAACTCGGGGCACGGTGTGGTTAGCCCTGAGCGAGTCCTAAAGCCCAGCCTTCCCTGACTGTTCTCAGAGGCCGTCTGTCCTTCCACCCTCTGAACGCTCGCAGCTCTTCTCTCACAGCCCACGCCAACTTCTATCACCCACTCTGGTTATACGTGTTCTCTGCCCGTGCAGTGGGGAGCCCTTCATGGAAGTGGCATGTCTGTCTCTGACTGAGCCTGGTGGGTAAGTTTTGATATATGGCAACAAAAACCTCTTACTTGGCTTCCTGCTCAAGCTGCTCCTCCAGCTGCCCAATCTTGGCCTCGAGGGCTGAGATGGTGGCCTTGAACTTGGACTTGACAGCACCCTCTAGCTCCTGCAGCTTGGCTTTCAACTCCTTGTTCTGCCGCTCCAGTTGCTGGCGTGCGTTGTCACTCTTCTGGGCGGCGCTGCGCTCAGCTGCTAGCTCGGCGTTCAGTGTGTCCACCTGGAAAGGAGAGAGTTTAGTCACTTGTGCCTGAGGGGTGGCATAGCCCTCCCTGGGTGGCGGGTCCCCGAGTGGGCCACCTGCAGAGTGGTCTTGCGGAAGCGGTCGTTGAGCAGCTCCATGTTGCTCTGCTCCTCCTCAAGCTCCTCCTCCAGCTGTGCGATCCGAGCCTCCAGACGCCGCTTCTCATCCAGCAGTGCGGACCTGGCCGGCAAGAGGGGGAGGCAACAGGTCCCAGCTCAGCATAGCACGGGAGCCTCAGGGAAGACTCCTCCACCCACCCTCGTGCTGGAAACCTGAGCAGCCATCCTGAAGTTTCTCTTTTCCCTGCACCCATCCCTGAATCCATCAGTAGGTCCCACCAATGACACTTGCAAACACCCTCCCCCGCTGCCACCACCCAGATGCAGGCCTGTCATCTCTCACCTGGATGGCTGGGGTGGCCTCCAGCTGCCCTGCCTGCCTCTCTCCAGCTGTTCTCCAGACAGCTGCCAGAGTCAACTTTCAGAACACAAGCACGAGCCCAGCCTCCCCCCTCCCCATAAACTCTAGTGGTTTTCCAATGCACCGAGAATACAATTCTCAATTCTCATACGGCATGCTCAAAAAGGTACATGATGAACCTTTGGTTCAGTAATTCAGTGGAGAAATCAACTGAATTGGAAAAAAAGATAATGACTTTTAATGAAAAATGAATTCAGAGAAAGGTCGTATCTGAGAAACCTGCTTGCCAAACCTAATGAACTGGAAAGTGAAAGCCTGCAGTGCCAGTTAGTGCAGACCATGGCTCACACCTGTGGGACTCAGGACTGGCACGGGGTATGATGGCTGAGGCAGCCCAGGCCCAGCGAAGGGGGAGCAAACCACCTGCTGATGCTGGTGGACACCTCCAGCCTTCTGAGCAGTGCCCTGAGAACCCGCCCCTGCCCCTGGCCGTGGGAGACTCACTTGCCAGAAGCGCTGTTGGCTATCTCATCGGCCAGTTCGTCTCTCTCCTGCTCAGCGTGTCGGCGGGCTCGCTCAGACGAGGCAAGTTCCTAAGCAGTGGAGACTGTGTTAAGCTCTGGCTGTGAACAGTTTCCTCACCTGTGGAATCTGACAGTGGCTGGAACTGCAGTGACCTTGTTCCTGTCACTGTTTACCTGCACTTCAAGCTGTCATTTAGATTTGAGAAATTAAACTGGCAAGGAAATCTGTAGGCCAGCCAGGTGGTGTGTGGTGTCAGCATCTGACACAAAAATGTCCAGAGGGAACTCTTCGCTGCCATCAGGGCTTTGCTGTCACTTCAACCTAAAGAGGTGGCTACGTTCCTGCCCTTGGAAAGCAGGTACTTCTTAATATAAACTGAGCAGGAACTTTATACAAACCCTGAGTGCTAAGGAACATGAGCTGTACCAATTTACTGCCCTGCAGTATCTTTCACATACATAGTTTGAGATCAAGTACACTGGCTGCACGGACCAGTGTGGATCCAAGCAGCTGTGCAGCAGCGAGGATCAGCACTCCCACAGGGAGAAGGCAGGTGGGGGCACCCACGGGGCTCAGGTGTTTGCAGAGCTGGGCCTCTGTGGTGAGCAGGGCCTCTTTCTTGAAGGCGATGGAGCCCTGGCCAGTCAGGCCATTGTGGCTCCACAGGGGGCTCTGTGAGGACTGGGCAGAACAGTGGGGACAGCCCTGTGCCTGCCAGCCCATGAGAGGAACTGCATGATGGCTGTTTTTCCACAAACTTCCTTGGAAAGATGATTTGCCACAGAAAGGAGTCAAGGGTGTATTTATTTTATAGAGGGAACTGAGGCCCACCTGGATAAAGATATTGGCTCAAAGTCCCAAGGCTGGTCAGCAGCAAAAGTCAGGGTTCTGACTCCCTGTTCAGGGCTCTTCCCACCAGCTGCCCTTTCCAAAAGATGCCACATTTGGCAAGAGCACACCTTGAAGGTGTCTTAGGAGCAGGGCTACATGGGAGCTCCTCTGCCTGCTCCAGCACATGCACCTGCCTTACATAAGTGTGGGCTGTGGGTCCTCTGACAGGCCCGGGGCAGGGTGGGAGTCAGGAGGGAAAAAGAGGCAGCACCTGCTCCCGGCCTGACCCCAGAGCCACTGACTCCAGACAGCTCTGCCATCTGGCCTCTGGTGTTCTGCCCTCTTGGGCTTATAAGACACTCATTGTCCACTGGCTGGGGGTGCTTTAGGTAGACTGAGGGACCCATAGGAGAAAGGAAAGGACCCTGGGGCCTCTAAGCCAAATGAACAGAGGTGTCTGAGGGAAGGAAAAGTGTCAGCAATAGGGGGAAAGGCTGGGCCAGCTTTCCAGCTCAGTCTCTTCTCCCTAATGCACTGTGATTCAGACCTTGCCTGAGAGTCTGAAAGAAACACTTTCAGAAAAAAAAACAGAGCATGGTACAGAGAATGCCGCCCGGACACGTGGGTAATGGCCCAGGAGCGCTCTCTAGGAGGCAGGCTCCAAGAGCCACAGCGCCTGGGGAAACGGGCATTTGGGGATCTCACCAGTCAACTCCATGATGGATACATAGGGCTTACACATCTACTTCATCGACGAACATGCATTGTTTTTAAGCATACATGGAACACTTAAAAAAACAAATGTGTTCTAGGTGCCAGAGCTCTCTCAACATTTTCTGACCACAATGTGATAAAACTAAAATCAACTTTAAAAAGAAGCAAATGCCATACATTTGAAAATTGAAGCCACAAGCTTAAATTATTCATGGGATAAAGAAGAAACCGTAATAGAAATTAGAAAAATTTAGAATTAAATGACAATAAGATGAGTCCACGTCCAAAATCTGTGGGACAAGATAAAAACAGAGGGGCATTTACAGTTTTTTATAGACATTAGACAAGAAGCTTGAAAACTGATGAGCTAGGTGTCCAACTCAAGCAGTCAGAAAAACAAGGAGCAAAAAAATGGTGAATAGAGGACAGCTGGATGAAAACCTCCCAAAACTGGCTCTCAAGTTCTGTCAGGGTCTCCTTGGCGTTTACTGATCTGGTTTTCAGTTCCTTGTTCATTCCTGACTCCTAGAGAGCCGTCTTTTCTTGCAAGCTCAACTCTGCCTTTGCTAATATTTTACCCAATATTTCTAGGTATTTGTATTGGGAGTTTTTTCATATTAACTGATACTAACGTTTAACTTATCTTTCCAGGTTTGAAGAAATTTTGATTATCCATCCTTTACATGGTAATGTGTATATTTAAGCGTGTCTTGCTCTGTTGTAATTCCTGTAGGCAACACTTTATCAGTCCCTACATCATGAGAACTTACAAAAAAGATAAATAAAGGAATAACAGGAATTCAATTAAGGAAACTTCTCTCCTTTTAAGTTATCACATGAGTAGTGCTTCTGTGTAAAAACAGGCAATTTTGCATCACCCAGGTTGGGATTACACAGTCCTCGTACTTATCAACACTAAAGTATCGCTTCCCTTCCTGCACGGGGAGGGAGCAGGCCGAGAAGGTGGCCTGAAAAGCTACTCTTCAGCTCCTTTGCCTTTAGCCAGGTAGAGGAATATACATGAGCAGTGTTGGAAGTGTTGAAGTGATCACTTTCTGTTTCCAAACTGAAGCAACAATAAGGTTGGAGACCATATTAAAAATGAATACTCAAAAAAAAAAACCTCAAAAATAAATGCAACAACTAAAATGGATACTGAGATTACAGTGGGCTACAAAGATATTAAAAACTTTTTTTGATCTTGGAGAAATTTCAAGGACGAATATATTGAACAAATGGAAAAGTAAGTAATAAACCAACCTCTTGCAGTTGAAGGATTTCCGCTTCTAGACTCTTCAGTTTCTTTTCACTCTCTTTGGATTGAGCAAAAATCTCATCTCTGGATGCACGAGCTTCTTCTAATTCACGCTGGTAATCCTTCATCTGAGCCTATGATTAAATAAGGTTTTGTGGGTGATTTGCATTCTTAGTTTTAATTAAAAAAAAAATTTTTTTTTTTGGGACGAGTTTCGCTCTTGTTACCCAGGCTGGAGTGCAATGGCACGATCTCGGCTCACCGCAACCTCCGCCTCCTGGGTTCAGGCAATTCTCCTGCCTCAGCCTCCTGAGTAGCTGGGATTACAGGCACGCGCCACCATGCCCAGCTAATTAAAAAAAAAATTTTTTTTAAGAGATGAGCTCTCGCTATGTTGCCCAGGCTGTTCTCAAACTGAAGGCCTCAAGCATTCCTCCGCCTGGGCCTCCCGAAGTGCCGGGATTACAAGTGTGAGCCGCTGTGCCTGGCACCATTCTTAGCTTTTAAACATGATTCTTTTTCTAGATTATAAAAGTAATATACATTCACTGTAAATATAAAAGTATATGGAAATGACAAGGATATCATAAGAAAACTACAGATCAAAATGAAATCCCTTATGAATACAAATGCAAAGATTTTCAACCACATAGTAGCAAAATGAATCTGGCAACATGTAAAAAGGATCATACACCATGACCAAGTGGGATCTCTCTGAGGAGTGCAAGATTGGTTTGACAACGAAAAGTGAATTAATGTAACCATATGATTGATCATCACAGTAAAAGTTGAAGAGGCACTTGACAAAATCTAATACCCTTTGAATATAAAAATACTCAACAAGCCATGAACAGAAGGAAATTCAACTCTTGATAGAGGGCATCAATGAAAAACTGAGCCAATATCGTATGTAAGGATCAATGACTGAATGCCTTCCCTCTAAAAGATGAACAAGACAAGGACGTGTTGCTAAGTGCGCTCAAGCATCTCCTGTGGACACTGGACACACGTGGCCTGCTGCCCCACCCATGGCCATGCTGACAGAGGTGCTGTGCTGTCCCCCGTGTAAAAGCCACACGGGTCACGTGGTGCCATGCAGAGACTCCGTGGGCAGTGGCACGTACCTGGAGCTTGCGGAGCTGCTTGATCACCTCATCCCGAGCTTTATTCGCAGCCTCGATCTGGGCTTCGAGGTCCTTCAGGTCTATCTCCATCTTTTTCTTGGAAGCCACAGCCAGCGCCCGCTGTTTCCTCTCGTCCTCCAGCTCTGCCTCAAGCTCCCGCACCTAATGAACAGCATCGGATTATGCTGGATAAGTCCAAGTATCCACTCACAGAGAGCAGGCAGCCTGTCCTCAGGTGGGGGCTCTGGTGACTCGCGTGAGTAGAACCTTCTGTTACTCTGTAGAGGTCTCTGTTACCGAACAGTTATGAACAGAAAACCACAGTAGCTGAATTTTGTTTAAAGAGATCTTTAAATACAACCACCTGGTACAAACCACCCCACTGACTGCTTCAAGGCACATGAGAAGGCAGCTGGTGACCTGAGCTCAGAGCATAGATGAAGCCAAGATAGAAAGACCCAAGATGACGCGGTAACCACGTAATAAAGGCTGAGGTAGGAACGGAGCGGGCGTGGGGTAGTTGCTAAGAGGTGCAGATGGCATGTCTGTTTCCTAAAGCTGTAAGAGTGTGGGGCATGGACACTTTACAGGGGTATCAGAACCTGATGAGCAGGAAAGTGGGGAGCAGTCAAAGCTGTCCAACGGAGGAGGGACAAAATGAGGGCCAGCTCTGGAGCAGGCAGATGGGAGAGTGAGGATGAGTAAGATGTGGGCTGGAAACCGAGGGGGACTCACTCACTCTGTGGCGCTCTTCTCTCGGTGAGCCCCCTAATGTGCAGTGGGGATGGGGTACTACGCTCACACTGTGCGAGGGGTGCGCAGAAGAAGGTGCTCTGGAGTCCTTAAACCAAATCCTAACGCCTCAGTCACCAGACATGAAGCTGTTGAGCTCCAAACCTTATCAGCCCATGAGTCCACGGGGACAGTGTGCCACTGCCCTGACACGCTCTTCCCAACCTGTCCTGCTTCCTCTGCTTATTCAGCCATAAATGATTTGTCATCTATTTATTAAGGTATAGGGTC
This sequence comes from Sapajus apella, assembly GCF_009761245.1. Classification (NCBI taxonomy): domain Eukaryota; kingdom Metazoa; phylum Chordata; class Mammalia; order Primates; family Cebidae; genus Sapajus; species Sapajus apella. Next base: position 24,711,070 of record NW_022436952.1, on the reverse strand, counting down.
ATAAATACCTTAATAAATACCTGTGGCCTAGGTAGTGCTCTAGCAGCTGGAGGCTTGGGTGGGCAAGGAAAGGTCCCTGCCTTCACAGAACTTCCCCTTCCCGTGAAGGATGGCAGCTGGTGTGGGAGCTGGTGTGGAGGCAGCGAGGCCTGGCGGAGTGGTGGCTCCACTGGTCCTCACCAAAGGGGAGAAACAAGGCTGCCGCTGCTGCTCCTCTGCAGGGGTTGGTGTGGGAGAGGAGGAGCAGGGCAGCTGCTCCTGCATAATGCAGAGGTGCTCATATCTGCTTGCTATATTCTGCGGAGGTCCGGGGCTGTACCTCAAGGCACAGGAGAGCAGGAGGCTCCTAATGTAGAGCCACTTACGTGATATTTCAAAGTTTGGTGGTTAAAAAAATGTCTACAAATTCTTTAATACTCCCCACCTTAAAGAGTTGGAGTGTAATCTCTTGAATGTGGGCCAGTCTTACTGACTCGTTTCTAACAAACAGAATAAAAAAGTGATCACATGAGACTTGGGAGATTAGGTCATAAAAGGCCTGGAAGCTTCCTCCTTGCTTGCTTTCTTTTGGATCTCTCAGTCTCCTGAGGCTCCCTCCAGGACACTCAGGAAGACCATGTGGTGAGCTGCTGAGGCCTCCTGCTGACACCATGTGGGTGAGCCAGCTTGGCACAGCTCCTCCAAGCCCCCGTTGGGCCTTCAGATGATGCAGCCGGGGCTGAGGTCCTGACTGTACCAGACTCAACAGCTTCCCAATTCCTCACTCACAGCAACTGTGACATAAATGTTGTTACAGTTTGCAATAATTTGTTGTTTGGAGCAATTTGTTATCCAGCAATAAATGACCAATAGTTAGGAGAGTGAAAATAACAAAACAAAGCAAAATTAAATATATCCCAAATCTGGCTAGGGGTGGTGGCTTATGCCTGTAATCCCAGTACTTTGGGAGGCCAAGGTGGGCGGATCACTTGAGTCCAGGAGTTTGAGACCAGCCTGGCCAACATGATGAAACCCCCATCTCTATTAAAAATACAAAAATTAGCCAGGCATCATGGCGCATGCCTGTAGTCCCAGCTACTTGGGAGGTTGAGGCAGGAGAATCACTTGAACGTGGGAGGCAGAGGTTGCAGTGAACCAATATCATGCCACTGCACTCCAGTCTGTGTGACAGAGTGAGACTCCGTCTCAAAAAAGAAAAAAATACCCACATACAGCCTAAATCCAAGACTTATTGCCATGAACTATAAGGGACTGTTAAACATCCATCCACAATTTTTAAAGTAAACTTTTAGACTAGAAGTTTAACATCCATGCAGAAAAATGTCTGATATACATTCAGAAAAGTATACAACTTAGATGGATAACAACTTTATAAAATGAAAAATTTAAGTATCTGCTATTTTTTTTCCTTTTGAAAAGTGATTTAATTATTAGGACCTGTGATCTCAACTGCAGAAATCTGTTGAACCACTGTGTCTGGTATGCATCAATTCTTTCCTATACCCATATTCTAGGACAAGGAATATGAACCTTGGGAGTCTGCTGAGGGCTTTCTAATTGATAAGTGTCCTGGCTTGTAAGCAGCAATGATACTGTCTGAGAAGCAGAAAAACCTAAACCAATTACAATAAAATTTAAATAAGAAAATTCTCAAATAACCAAATAAATCCATTTTACTCCACGTGTTACTCAACTCTGTGTTTACTCAAATGTGTTCTAACATGAACGAACAAGATACTGACCCAGACCTGGGCTTCTTTGGGGGCCTTCAGACCCTTGTTCTGGAGGCCACGCCCCCTTTGACCTACCTGTTTAATCAGCAGCCGCTTCTTCTCTTCATTCTGCTCATCTCTGGTTTGCAAGTCTCTCTCAAACTGGGCCTTCATGGCCTGCATGTTGACTTCCAGACGAAGCTTGGCGTCTTCTGTGGCCTGGAGTTCGTCTTCCAGCTCCTCCAGCTGGGTTCTCATTTCCTCCACCTGCTGCTCCAGGGCTCGTTTGGATTTTTCAAGTTCGTGAACCTAAACCGCGGAAGCATCAGGAAAGAGCTGACCTGGGCAGAGGCACGTGTGAAGAACAGCACTCTCCCTGTTTTACAGGGCCAGTCACAGCATGCTGGCCACTTTGGTCCCCCTGGGCTGGCCCCCTGCCACATGCACACACGTCCTTCCCTTCCCCCTCAGGCGGCTGCTATTCCCCATTTCAGTGTATGCAGTTCAGAACTACAGTGCGGATTTTATCACACGTGTTCTCTGGTCATCCTCCTCTGATGACCTTTAAGCCGAAAGCTCTTCAATGAGCCAAACAACAATGGAAACAGCAATGCCGGGGAACCTGTCTGCTGTCTGACCCCTTGCCTGCTGTCTGAGGAACAAGCACCACAGTACACCTCTTGCTGTAGAAACGATGATTCGTATTGAAAAGCTATGAGGGTGGCTTAGGCCTACGCAGGACACAGTACAGAGGCCTCATCTTTCTCTGGACAAAGATCCCCCCAGCACCATCTCCCTCATTCTGTGCACCAGGCACTGCGTTGAGAGCTCCACCTCCTGTCCCCTTTGATCCTCGAGGCAGCCTCTGGAGGGAGGCCTTGGTGCTGCTGTGCATCCCCTCTGGGGTCCAGGATCACCTCAGTTCTCACAGGATGAGCATGGGGAAACTTGGGACAGGAGGAAGGCCCATTTCTATGCAGTGTCTAGTGCTCAGTAGGCACAACAGAGATGTTTGTGGAATGAACGTGTGAGTATAGATTCTACAGAAAACGAACATGAAATCAACTGTGGAGTTCTCTCTCCACATTTTACTGTGTATTCATGGTCACTTCTTTCAGTGGCCTCTTTTGGTCCACGGGGCTAGTCCCTGAGTGCCAAGTTGTGGGAGACGCAGCAGGAGGTGGGACCTTCCTGCTTATGATGTGCCAACTTATAATGGGCTGGATGGCCCATAGCCCATGAAAATGAGACCCTGCCTCTTGACTTTAAGCTTTTCAAGGCAGATATAGTAACTTCATCAAATTGGACAAGTATAATGTCCATCTGACCGATAAGGAAACCTAGGCTTAAAAAGTTTAAGTGGCTTCCCATGGTCAGAATGGAAGCCCGTGGAGGAGCCAGGCTGAGAACCTTGTCTTTGGATACCAGGCCTGAGTCTGTTCTGCTGTCTTCAACATGTCATATACTAAGGGAGGGACGGAGGGTAAATAAATATCATGGCAGTTCTTGTGGAAGATGTATGCAATGGGAAGAGAAACTGTGACAGAAGCTTCTAAGCTGTGGATAAGCCCCCAAAGCTGAAGCTCTCAAAACAGTGGGACCTCCCTGGGAAGACCCACGTCAGAGTAAGCTGCCATTCCCTCCTCCTCCCTCCAGGTCCCCCCACTCACCTTGATCTAAGGGGATCTTGTGGTCTCACATTTGATAACCCTGTGATGGCAAAACCACGAAACCCTTTTGTTGAAAGGCGCCCCTGCCAGGATGCAGGCTGGGGCAGGGAAAGTGACAAGGAGAAACATGTTCCCTTCCGGCCAGTGCTGCTGCAAGAGCTCCACACCTAGCTTGTCATGGATGGGGAGGAGACTGCAGAAAACCTGACATCTGGTCCCAGAAGATTTGAACCCCCGACACAGGCACAAGCCAAGACACTCTTAACTCTTAGATGGCTTCAGTGTTGGGCTGCGCATTCCCAGGTCCTTCAGGCACCCCTAAGGAGTTGCCTGCTCCCTTGTGAAGCCACAGGGGTACTCTCCTGTGCCAAAGTGTGGAGCCCACGGGTGACTTACATTCTTCCCCACGTCATCTTTGGAGCTCATCAAGTCTTCCATGTCTGCTCGGAGCTGCTTGTTCTGCCTCTCAAACTCCTCCTTGGCCTCCAGGGCTTCCTCGAGGGCCCGGGCCAGGGACAGGGCTTTGGTTTCTTTCTCTCTGGCCTCTGCTTCAGCCCGGTCCCGCTCTTCGGCATAGCGAGCGGAGATGTTCTTCTCTTCTGCTAACAGCTATGCAGAAGGGGATGGGGGAATATTAAAAACCACAACAGTGACATAAACTCTTCTCTTCCACTAAGTGGCTGATTTATCTGATTTATCGTAAGGATGCTGCTACTAGATTATGCTGTTCTCGTATTTCCTTTTTTTTCTTTTTTGCTTTCCCACGTTTTCCAATTTTGATATAAATATGTATCATATTTCATTGCCTTTAAATAAGATTAAACCAAATCAACAAAAGCAAGAGCTCTGCCAGGAGGAAATGACACATGGCCCTGGGTCTTGGGTTTGGGAGTTGGGACGTAGAGGACCCACCTGGTCAAACTTCTTCTGCTTCTTCTCCAAGTTGGAGGCGACCTGGCGCTGGTGGTCCAGGTCCACCGTGAGGTCATCCAGCTCCTGCTGCAGGCGGTTCTTGGTCTTCTCCAGCTTGTCATATGCCAGTGCCTTCTCCTCCAGGCGCTGGCTCAGGGCCTCCACGTCCTTCAGAAGCTTCTTCTTGGCTTCTTCCAGACTTTCAATGGTTCCCAGGTCGTCATCTACTTTCTTCTTGGTATCAGCCAACTAGGTTTTGTGTAAGGACAAACAGAAAGATCAGTATTAAAGAACTCAGTTGGGGCTGGGCATGGTGGCTCATGCCTGTAGTCCTAGTACTTTTGGAGGCCGAAGTGGGCGGAACACTTGAGGTCAGGAGTTCGAGATCAGCTTGGCCAATATAGTGAAACCTCATCTCTACTAAAAATACAAAAATTGCCTGTCTGTAGTCTCAGCTATTGGGGAGGCTGACGTGGGAGGATCACTTGAGTCTAGGAGGCAGAAGTTGCAGTGAGCCAAGATCGTGCCACTGCACTCCAGCCTGAGCAACAGAGTGAGACTCTGTCTCAAAAACAAAACAAAAACCCACAAGAAACCTCAATTGGTTTTTGCATTTGAAGAATAAAGAAAAATTTTTTTGTTTTTAATATTCTGAGAGAAGAAAAATCAATACTGTGATTTTAAAACAAATGAATCTTAGACTGTCACTTAATTTCTTAGCTAATAGACTATAAAATGATGACTGGATTGAAACCTTACATAGTTGACACAGTCCTAGGTCTTTATTTTAAGGGCTTCCAGCATATAACCAGCATGTGGCTGGGTCAAAGAAAAACTATTTAATGGGCTTAATTTAGTACAACCTAATTAACTGTCCCAAATGGCATTGAGAGAGCCCAGCACAGCAGGGCCAAGAGCTGCTGCAGACACACATCGAGGCCACGCGGCTCCCTAAAGAGGACGCACACCTGGGACTGCAGGGCCAGCACTTGCTTTTCCAGGTTCTTCCTGGCCTCCTCCTCCTCCTCCTGCTGCTCCTGAAGACTGTTCTTCTCCTCTTCTAGCTGCCGGATCCGACTGCTAAGGTTTAGTTTCTGGCGTGTCTCCTCCTGAAGAAGCTCCTGTGTAATTTTTTTAAAAGGGCCAACATGTCCATTATATTTATCACCAAAATAAACACACCTGTATTAAAGAATTCATGTCATAAAAAAGAGAGAGCGCCTCAGTGCATGAGAATACCCAGTGACATTAACAAACACCGATGATTTAAAAACACACACAATAACTTTGTAAAAGCTCTTCACACCAACACTGCTTCAGACTTGTCTCTGAAGGATGAATGGCTGCACCGTCTACCCTGGAGCCCAGGCTGGGGCCTCCAGGCATCCCTACCACACCCCTGCATCTCCTCAGGTACATCTAGAATCACTTCCTCTCCACCCTCTTCCTCATCTTAGTTCATGCCCTTTGCACTACAATCACCTCTCCCGTCTTAGGCATCCCTTCAATTATCTGTCCTATATATTTCCTGCCAGATCGACTTCTAAAATGTAAGCACAAACATGTCTTTCCTGTTACTTTCAGACTAGAAAATCTTCAAAGGCATTAGTTGTGCAGAGCAGAATTTCTGTGCTCTGGCTCCGGCCTCGTCTAGTCTTACTCACCAGGCTGTGCCCTGTCATGGGCTATGCTTCGGTTAAAATGAATTTGTCCCCAACTGCCTAATTATTTCACTTTCTGCTTGTCTGATTGATATATATATATAATATATATTTAATCCCCAGCACCTAGCCTAGAGCCTGGCAAATAAACACTTATAAATGTTTGTAAATTTAACAAAAGATGAAAAACTCCAAGAATAAAGTGCTGCATTATTTCCAAGTAACCTGTAGCTGACTTAAAAACATCCCTAACAGATGATTGAACACAAGTCTTAACAGTATAAGCAAGTGTCAACTTACCCGTTTACAAAATGGACTGTTTCTCTTAGGTCAGCACAATGAAATTTCAACCATAATGAAACAATCATATGTAAAATGGCCAGCAATACATTGTGTGCAGTAGGACCACAGCTTGGGTAAACCACAGCCCAGGCAGTGGCCGTGAATGACAGCTGGAGCCGCCTCCCAGGCCACCCACATGCCTGCCATACACAAGAACCCCAGGGGCTCTGCATCAAGACACTGAGCTTCCAGGGAGAAATCCTGAGTAGCAAGGCTGGTTCCAAATAAAAGTGTGACATAAAACGAGTAAGGGGTGACACGGAGGGCAATTCTGGGAGCAGCTTATATATTCCAGAAATGTTAGTTATTATAAAGACCCCTTGCTCCCCGTGGAATACCTGTGTATCCTGTAGTTGAGACTCAAGACTAGCTGCATCCTTAGCAAATTTAATACCCTTCTTCTCCGCTTCTTCCAAAAGGGTGGAGACATTATCTAGCTCATTCTGTAAGGAGTAAAAGATTAAATTCAACTCAATAGTAAGTGAGCAGTAAGGGTCTGGAAACACAGCTTTTAAGCAGAACACAAATACAGAAGAACTTGAGGGGGGCGTGAACCTGAAACTACCCATTCAGTTAAGGAAGACTCACTACCAAGAGTCTATTGCCTTCAAATGAAGCTCAAATAAGTAGGTACTAGAACCTGCCTCCCTGGCCACCTTAAAAGTCTCTACCCATAGAAAGGACAGGGAGGAGAATAGAGCCCATGTGGGGCGGGGGTAGGGAGGCCTCCTAACTGGTTTCCTACCTTTTTCTATTTTTATCATGAAGAGACAAAAATTAAAGCAAAGCCTTTGAAAGAGTGGCTGTATCCTCTGCGGGGAGGCTGAAAGGCCAGCTGGTGCTTGATTTTTGTCTTCCTTCACACGAAGATGTGTTAATATGCTTTGGGAGGCAAGTATAATTCACAATCTTATGGAACTTGAAGCTTCTATAAAAGGGATACAAGGAAGTTCTTTTTTTTTTTTGAAATGGAGTCCCACTGTGTTGCCCAGGCTGGAGTGCAATGGCGTGATCTCGGCTCACTGCAACCTCTGCCTCCCAGGTTCAAGCGATTCTCCTGCCTCAGCCTCCCGAGTAGCTGGGATTACAGGTGTGGGCCACTGTGCCCAGCCAGAAGTTCTTTAAGGTTTTAAAAAACTGGTATTATAGATTCATCATGAATATTTGAGCCATTTCTTATGGTTAGATCACATGAATAATGTGGTAATATTTTTCCTTCTCAGTGATAGTTCTAAAATATTTTCCAAACAGATCTTCATGGTATAAGACGCTTTATAATTGTTGAGGAAGTGGGTGCTGGGAAAAAGCGGAGGGATGCAGTGGGGCAGCAGGGCACCATAAGTTCTTACTTGTCCTCATCACACCGGCCAAGGGAAAGTGTACAGCGGCACAGCCATAACGGAGTGCACGCTGTGACGCATTTTCACTCTTTTTAGCCATATCCTTCACAGAGCTCACACTTCATCCATCTTGGGAACAGTGTGGTGGGGAAGGGCTCCAGAGTCAAGAGGGATTCCTGCCTTCGGCACCAGCTCTAGAAGTCGCACCAGCTCTAGAGGGGGCGAGAGCCTTAGCTTCTTTGAGCCTCAGGTTCCTCACCTATCGGAGGGTTGCCTGAGGATTAAATGGGGAACAATGTACATGGGAGCCTAACATACGCCTGCTGCGGCACAGGGGATGAGGAACTGTCGCTCCCCTCCCTTCCGTGCTGTAGGCAGAGTTCATCATGCTGTTTCAGAGATTTTCTGTTTTAGGAATATCTTTCCAGATGTGTGAGAGCACACACACCATATTTCAGTACCTACATGTTAACACAGCAGACTGGGACTGCCCTCCTTCGAAAGGCCTGCTTGCGACGTTGACCCTTGGCTGGCGTCTGAGAACTTGAATTTAGCAAGAGTTCCCACTATTTCCTAAATGATAAGGGTGGCCCTTCTCTAAACTGTCCATGTAAACAATGTGGTCTATGCTGACCACCTGCGTTTCTTCTGGGAGTCTGCAATTTGGGTTTATGCTAGGCAAGGAGGGAGGGCGCACGTAACCAGTCCCTAGTAAAAACCTTGGGCACTGAGTCTGTAATGAGCTTCTTGGGAGACAACATTTCACGTGTGCCATCAGGACTCACTGCTGGAGGAAGGAAGCACGTCCTGTATGACTCTGCTGGGAGAGGACTCCTGGAAGCTCGTTCCTGGTTTCCTCAGGACCTCAGCCCTTGTGCCCTTTTACTGATTTTGCTTTGTATCTTTTCACTGTAATAAATCATTGCCATGAGCAGCCCTCTCTGTGGAGTCCTTTGAGTCCTGAAGAATCATGTACTGTAGTGTGTTCTTGGGCCTCTGACACAACACAGTTCTGTAATGCTTTTTCAATGTGGCAATACATGATGTACATCTTTTCATACCAATGAGGACTCGACTATATTGTTTTTGCTGGTTGCACGGAAGTCCGTATGGAACATTAAAGTTATTTCAAAGCACAGTCAGCCCTTCCTATCCATAGGTTCCATCTGTGGATTCAACCAACCATGCCTTAAAAATATTCAGAAAGAATACCCTGCATGTGCACTGAACAGGTACAGCTCAGGACTCTTGGGTTATTTCCTGACAACATGTTATTTCCTAAAAACATGACTTTTTTGAGTTGTTATTTCCTAAAAAATACAGTGTAACAACTATTTACGTAGCATTTACATTGTCTTAGGTATTACAAGTAATCTAGAGATGATTTATAGTATATGGGAGGATGTGCATGGATGCAAATATGATGCCCTTTTTATTAGGGACTCCAGCATCTGCAGACTTTGGCATCTGTAGGAGGTCCTGGATGCAATCCCCCAGTGCATACTGAGGGCTGACTGTATGTATTTTTGTACACACTTCTGCAATGAACATTCTTGAGGTTGATTCTGTGTGTACATCCCTAGCTATTTCCCTAGGATAAATGACTAGACATGGATTTTTCGGGTCTAAGGATACTCCCAGTTTCGAAGCTCATGACCTAAGACTGCCAAACCATCCTTTAGAAAACGTTGCACTAATTTGTACCAGCAGTGTAGAGAATAAAACTCTCGAAAATCTTTGCCAACGTGAGGTCGAACTGTATTGGCCCATTGTTCCTGTTCTCTCATTTACTGGACTAACAGAGAAGCTGAAGTGCTTCAAACCGTCCAAGCAACGATAAACACAATTCAAAGTGGAACTAATTATGTCCAATTCATGCTGTCTTCTTAAAATAGTATTTAACTTCATCAAAGTAGTATACACTAGGGACACCTAAGAGTCGATGTGTTTACTGGCTAGTCATTTTCAGGTACTGCACAGCACACTGGCCATGCGTCTCTTATTGCACAGAGGGGTAAAATGGTCAATGAGGGTCATGCTACGGTGGGACGGAGGTTTCTGGCTTACCTGCAGCTTACTTGCTTTCTCCACCAGCTCCACCCTGAGCCTGTCGCCTTCGGAGACCTTGGCATGGAGCTCCTGCACCTGCGCGTCCAGCTTCTTCCTCTTGTGCTCAGACTCAGCCTTGACCTGCTGCAGCACCTTTACCTCACACGCCAGCTCCTTGTTATCCGTCTCTAGGCCCTGCTTGTTCTTCTCTAGATTTGCTTTGAACTAGGAGATGGAAAGGAAAAAAATAATTCACTAGTTATTTTATAAAACTCCATACTCAGGACTGCTGTCTGAGTCTGCAGAACTGTGCCTAACATTCAGTGAGTCTGTAATCAACGTTTGTTGAATGAATGGATGAAAATGTTTGCTATTCTTTGAGTGTAAGGATTCCTACATAAGGAACACACGGGTACATCCTGCTGAGGAGCGGATGCAGATATGTAGGGGCTCACTGTACTAAGTAATTATCCTTGTCAATGCAAAGTGTGTCCTGTCTGCAGAGTAATCACTCACACTGTCCTTTGTACAACAAGTGTTGTTAGTGTAAAAAATTGTTTTATACTTACTAACACGAGCAAGCACCCTTGGTGCAGGGGTGGGTCACAACAGGATGTATCTCCAATGACATCCTGCCTCAGGAACAAGATCAGGTGTGGTAGGGTGGCTACATGGGAATCTGGGACCAGACTGTCTGGCTTCAAGCTGCCTTTCCACAAACCAGCTGTGTGGCCTGGCTTAATTACCTAACACCACTGGGCCTCAGTGTCCTTGTCTTTTAAATGAGAATTATAGGAGGCATACTACAGGGTTGTGGCAAAGATTAAAGAAGGCAATTCATGTAGGGTGCTTACTTAGCACAGTACCTGACACAAATGTAAATGTTCCATGAATGTTAATATTGTCATTGTCCACATTAAAAGCTAGCATGTGGCTAAGCAAAGAATAGAAAGATGGGGGAAGCGAAGCAAGAACCAAGTCATGAAGGCAAATATTATGGGAAGTAATGGAGGCCTGTCAGGAGGGTGGCGTGAGTCCCAGGGTGTAAGTTTCAGCAGAACAGAAAGCCTAGATCTGAGATACAGAAGTGGGAACAAGGAGATGAATGGCAACACTGCATTTGGTGGCTGAGGTGAGATCACAGGCAGTGAAGAACAAGAAGGGAGAGAGGAATGTCAGGAACCCCTGAAGGGGGATGTCAGCAGGACCTGTGGCTTACTGGCAGCAGACAAGCAAGGGAAGAATGACTTTCAAAACATTCAGGGTTTCAAGTGAAGCCACGGAGAATGATTTAGTGAGAGGAGGCACTGGGGAGGACTATGTGATCTGGGATGGCGGCTGGATCCACGCATTTGTGTGTGCCTTTTCTCCCTAAGTAGGCAGTGTGCTTTCAGAAAGTCGCTCCTGCCTTGGCAGCTGGGTACCCAGCAGCCCACTCAATGACGTACAGAGGTTGGGCCCTAATCAACACGTGACTGTATGGAACGGCCAGATAGGATGGGAGTGGGTCTGACGGCGGATTTTCTCCAGGCCACAGCACGAGGCAGGGTCTCCCTTACCCGCTTCGCCTGTTCTAGCTGCTCTGAGAGCTCCTCCAGGGCTGTTGCGTGTCTCTGTCTCATGTCCTGGATTTGAGCTTCATGGTTCTTAGTTTCCTCCTCAAGAGCCTTCTTCAGCTCTGCCACTTCTTGTTCACGTTTTGTACTAGGGAAAGACATTTTTTAAGAACGATCAGAATTGGCTGACTGATTAAAAACACATTTTCTTTTTGAAAAAGTGCCGTTGTTTTAAATATGACATAAATTCCTTTAAATTTAAAAAATTTTTTGATGTGCTATTTCCAGAATGCTGGCAGGTCTATTATTGTGATATCAGAAATCTTCCTAGAGGGCTGAGAAGTGGTTCCCGCCTGTAATCTTGGCAATTTGGGAGGCCAAGGTGGATTGCTTGAGCCTGGGAGGTTGAGGCTACAATGATCTATGATTACATCACTGCACGCCAGCCTGGGCAGTGAGACCCTATCTTTTAAAAAAGAAAAAGCAGTGCAACTTCTATGCCATATCTGACTTATCAAGACCCAGGATGACATCTCTAGGGGTCTTCAAATTGTTCTGGACAGTCTGGTTTCACTGGAGGTCAGGAATTGGTTAACATAAGATGCCAAACTGCCTGCTACAGCCCCAACAGACTTGAATACAACTGGAAAAAGGTAATCTCTTAGAGATTTTCAAAAGTGAAGGGGTGGCAAAGGCCAAATGAATCAGCACCTTGTGCTGTAAAAAGCAAGACTTTTAGCATTCATGTGAAGAAGCCACAATTAACTAACATTCTCCCAAAACTCTACTAGAAAACGGATTAAGTTTGGGGAGGAGGGCATTATCTTTTGGAGAGGCAGGAAAATTAGAAGGCAGCTCAAAGGATTCAGAAAGGGTCTCTGATGTTTGATATGAGAACGCAGCAGGTCCATGGCCATAGAACTTGAACGTTCTGATGCAAACTGAGGTTATCTAACCTGCACTCTATGGTATGAAGATCACATTAGCATTAAATATTTTTCCATGACTTTCTAACATTTTTAAAATTTGCTGTAATAGATACAGGGAAACTTGAATAATGTGAGTTATTCACTGTCTAGAAGAGATCTTACTCCCCACGGGGAGTCACTCTAAATTTGTTAATCTGAGCACTGCGTTTAAGCACACACTTGATGAAGACTGAAGCCAGTCAGGTAAACGGCACTCCTGCTAAGACCTATATTAGCAAAGTAGAATTAGCTACAACCTCACAATAATCCTGAAGCATATCACTAGCAAACTTGCTCTATACTTTAAAACATGTCACAACTTAGAACAGTGATTCACACACTGATTCCCATGTGGACACATTTTCTCTCTCTTCCCCTCTCTTTTCCTCTCTTCTGGAGTCATGAGACACAGGGGCTGGCTAAGAGATCCCAGTGCCAAGAGAACAGGGCCTGGCAACTGCCAACTCTATGGTCACATGTAGCCCAGCCAGAAGGAATCACTGAGGATTCTTTGTGGTCTAGCCTAGCTCAGCCCCAGGTTCCACTGGCTCAGCCAGAGGTCAAAGACGTGTGCTGCTGGTCCTGTCCTCTGCAAGGCTCCCATCAAGATTATTTCAGTTTACTCTAGTGGCCAGTGCTTCACTGATCAGACTCCAGGGGAATCTCTCCAACTATCAGCTCATTGTCTTTTGGGAAAATTATTCTGTTCCTATTCCCTACGTGAATTTAATAGTCAAAGGAAACCTTTACCTTCTCTCCTGCAGGCTGAATAACCCAATTTCTTTTAGTCTTTCATCAAAAGTCCTCAAAAGAGTTAAAATGCCAGTGAGTCTGTGGAAGAGTATATGATTTACAGAGGACTATTACTTTATACTAATCACGGGAAGAACCAGGGCCCAGGCAGGGAGGGTGGTTGTGTTCTCTAAAGGTTCTTAGCAAGAATGGAGTACACATTTGAGCTGTAGGCAAAACAGAATCAATGAGTGCTACAGCTGAGCACACACATGGTTTTAATAAATATGCACATTAATTTTTTTGCAAGGGTTGGATGGGAAAAATGATCAGAACCTTTTTTTCTACTGCAGTCTAAAGCCCAGCTGGGAGTGTTCAGCAAAGTCTAGTTCAGTGGTTTCTAGATTTTAAAAAAGATATTTCAAAGAGAAGGCCAGGACTTAAACTACTAACAACAGTGACTCTGCTAGAGTGGGGCAGGAATCCTTGAACCATGTCTGGCTCAGAGGGGCTTTTTCCTCCCTCTAGGAAAAAGATGAAGACAAAAACCAACCAACCAACCTCTGCGGCTGCTGTAGTTGTACATATTCATGGCAAAGACCATGGACAAATATTACAAGGCTCACCGCCTCCGTATTCCACCACTGAGAACCTCCTCACACTCAACATCTGACCTCAGTCTCACTGCTCTACCGAGCCGGCCTGCCCTGTAGACACCAAGATGTCATTCTTTCCATGACCAAGTGCCCAGGTTTCCAGCTGCTGGGTGGACACAGCTGATGACATCCTTGTCCTCCGGGGAACTGCACTGGTTTTCACCACAACACATTTCCCTCCTGCTTGCTCTGGGTCATTTTCTGCCTCTCTGGTCACACTTGTGTTCATAAACAATCCTTCTGTCTTTCTTGTTTTATTTCAGACCCCAGCAACTCCCCAGGGTGATGGGCTATTCTTTCCATCATTCACACCCTGGAAGAGCCAGCAGGTGTGCCTGCAGCCAGCCAAGGCAGCGAGGGTTCCCTTCTGGCTGGGACTCCCGGGGTGGCCCTGAGGCTCCAGGCAGTGTGACTCTTGGAGGGAGCAGATGGCATCTGCTAAGACAGCAAGCTGGCACACCCCCACAATGCTCTCCACAGTGATGACACCTGAGTCTGTGGGAGGCGCAGGCCAGCGCCTCCAGGCTTGCGTGCTGGCTCACTGCTACACTCTCCTGTGACTCCTGGGCTGCCACGCTGCAGCTTTCTACCCAGGAGCCTTCTCTAGCCATGTTCACCTATGCTTATCACCTTTCATGCTGGCCTGGGCTGCTGGCACGTGACACTGCATCTGCCTCTACCTCTACCTCTGTCCCAGTGCCTGCGCCAGCCTTCTTTTCACCCATGAAGGCACCCTTCCCTTTTCAGCTGGTTACCTACACTGTTCACACCACCTGGCACTGCCAGCACATGGCTGGCCTCCTGGGTATCTCCTCCTATTCCTGTGTTTACCGCTCTCTCCCTCTGGTCCTATCTATCGCTATCTATAAATCTCTTTTCACCGTGCCCCACTCTGTGTAGTTGTCCCTGTCTCTCCCTAGACATCCATCACTGGCCACGGCTTTTCTGATCACACCCATCTCACTCAGTGTCCCTCAGTCTGCTGGTCCACCCACCCATACCTGCACAGGTGTTTCTACCCACAGGCTGGACTGTTTCTAACCATTACTATTTAATCACCATTCCACCTGTCATCATGAGGAAAAACACAATGCCTCCCAAAGACAGCAAGCACACCCAGGCACCTCTGCGTGGGCTCGGGGAGGTGGGTGGGGGCCCGGGCCCTGCTCCCTCTCCTGCACTCACCGTAGCTCCTGCTGGGCTGCCGTGGTGTCCAGTGTATCCTCCAGCTCTGTTTTCAGAGCTTCCAGCTCCTCACTCAAGTCCCTTTTCTGCTTTTCTGCCTTGTTCCGTGAAGCCTTCTCGGATTCGAAGTCTTCCTGAAGTTCAGCGATTTGGGCTTGTAGCTCTCGCACAACTTTGAGCGCATTGTTCTTATGGAGTGTCTCATCGTCACCTCTGTTAAAACACCCAGCACGAGAGGCACTCAGAGATGGGCACGTGGATGGCCTGTTTCTCAGGCGAGCCAGCCCCTGAGCACTTCACCATGAGGAGACCCCAGTCTCACATCCCTCTCTTCCTGGGGCCTGAGACTGGTGCAGATGCTCAGCACCTCAGCTGGAAGACTTTCTGAAGGCCCCAAAGCTACTGGTGGCAGAGCCAGAACTAGATTCCAGCCCAGCCCCCTTTCCAAACAACCATCCTTCTCCATTAAAAGGTAGGACACTCTTACTTTACGCCTTAGAATACTAAAATATTTTCTCTGAAGTCAAATGCTGTTATAGTTAGAAATCTGCTTATAACTATGAAGGGGAGACCTCATCCATCACACCAGAACCCAGCCAAACCAGAGATGCTCAAAGAACACAGTGGAAGAAAGAGGCTCTCATCCTTACCCCTCATGTGCCTCTCTTCCATAGGGCATCTTTTTGCTTATGTCTGTGGTTTAAAATGTTGGTAGAATTTCCTGATTGGAAATAGTTGGGATGTTTGAAGTGAGGGAGATTTTTCTTGAAAGATTTTGATTGTAACACATTACAAACTCCAAGTAGTACAACCATGTAGCCAAATAGTTATTCTTTATAAAGAAATGAAACATTAGATATAAATATATCTGATTTACATTCTAAACTGAATGGTTTGGAACCGATTATTGAATCATGCTATCAGTGGAGAAATGCAATTTCTGAAAAGCGATTTCCCTTCAAGTTCTAAAACATACTATAGGTCAGGCATGTGGCTCACACCTGTAATCTCAGCACTTTGGGAGGCTGAGGTGAGTGGGTCACTTGTGGTCAGGAGTTTGAGACCAGCTTGACCAACATGGTGAAACCCCATCTCTACTAAAAATATAAAAATTAGCCGGGTATAATGGTGCATACCTGTAATCTCAGCTAGTCGGGAGGCTGAGGCATGAGAGTTGCTTGAACCCGGGAGGTGGAGGCTGCAGTGAGCCGAGATTGCCCCACTGCACTCCAGCCTGGATGACAGAGCAAGACTCTGTCTTCAAAAATAAATAAATAAATAAAACATACCACAGTTAATCTGTAATGCAGAGACCAAAACATTTGTTATAGTGAAATAATTTGTTCTGGTGTGAATTTCCAAGGGTTTCATAATACAGTCATTTTTTTAAAGTATAAATACTGGCTGGTTTATGAGACTTTCTTGCTGCCCTGACACAAATTCTATACTCCTGGGCTTTTCACTTTCACAGGTCACACCCAACAGCAAGTAAACCCCATCTCACTCTCCCAGGGTTTTTGGATGCTCCCAAATATAATGAAGTCTGCTGAAACTCAGCCCCACGGGGTCCTGCGCAACACAGCTGTGGCCGCAGACCTGGCCAGCGCGCCCTGCAGCTCCTCCTCCTTCTTGGCCAGCTGTAGTTTGAGCTCATCAATCTGCGCCTGCAACTCGGCGATCTGGTCCTGCAGGTCAGTCGTCTCCCCGTCGAGTTTTCTTTTGGCCTTTTCCAATTCCTGACGAGTCTTTTCTTCCTTCTTTAAACGTTCTTTAAGGCAAGATATAAGAAGCTCTTCAACACACTGAGCGACTCAACACATGAATAAACTGAAATTTAAACTGATCAAAGTTGAAAATAAGCCATTTTATTCAAAAGCATGTCACTGCCCTGATGACATGGTCATGCCCTGATGTCAATGGCTCAGTTATTTCAAACCCACCAAGATCTGAAGCGGAGATAAATCTGTGTAGGGAAGGAATTTTAGGGAAGGAATTGAGTGTCCTAAGAATGTACTTTCATGGGAGGTGAGACCACACTGTGAGAGCTGAAGGGATCTGGAATCTTCTCATGTCAAACCCATCACTGGGCCCAGGTTTGCAAAGTGTCTCAGCATGTGCTGGGGCAAGAGTCACAGCTGCCTGTCACCCCGTTTTTCATCGGAACCCCTGGTCTGAACCAAGAAAACTGCCATCCTCAAGTACTGGGAGAGAGAAGACAGAAGAGTGGACAGAGAGGGCAGACATCTTTTCCACCCTCCCCTCTAAAATTCTGCAGTGATCCCTCAATTAGCCCTGGTGATCTATTTCACTGAATGATTTATTTCCTCACAATGACCTGCATGCTTTTGTCTTCTCCAGCAGGAACCAATTTGCTGAGAGGATGAGGCAGAGTGTCACAGGCTGATCAAACAGGTAAGAAAAACAGCACATATGCTTATGGGTACTTCCTCAGCAGAAAAACCATATACTAGTACAAATGGTTTACGAAAGTAATTTCATACTGGCATTTCCTCTTTAACTTACACTAAAACAAACAAACAAAACCCCCCAAATTTTTTTTTTTGAGATGGAGTCTTATTCTGTCACCTGGCTGGAGTACAGCAGCGTGATCTCGGCTCACTGCAACCTCTGCCTCCCGGGTTTAAGCGATTCTCCTGTCTCAGCCTCCCAAATAGCTAGGACTACAGGTGCACACCACTACACCCAGCTAATTTTTGTATTTTTAGTAGAAACAGGGTTTCACCATGTTGGCCAGGATAGTCTCGATCTCTTGACCTCATGATCCTCCTACCTCATCCTCCCAAAGTGCTGGGATTACAGGCATGAGCCACTGCACCCGGCCAAAATCCCAAATATTTTTAAGAAGCCAACCCTGTCTTCTTCCTATCATAAAAGCACACATTAAGAAAGAGTGGGCACCTGCCTGCAGGTGCCTGCACAGAGCTCCCTCCCTCTGGTGACGATACCAGTCTAGCTGCTCTTTCCAACTTCCATCCTCTTTTCTTATTTCTTTTGCAGAAACTGTAATGTCCTGACATTACACTGTGGCCCACAGCAGTGTCTTCTCTGTACCTGCTAGCATTTATGTCACTGGCCAGTCCCTTTGTCAGGTGAAATCTGGGCACTTTAATGCAGCTTAGATTAAACACAAAGTCCAGTGGTCTGTAGGACCCAAATGATTTAATCCCAACTATGCCCACCACAGGGCAGTATCTTTTACCGTAGCACCAAAGTTAAAAAAGGCCAGGTGTGGTGGCTCATGCCTGTAATTCCAACACTTTGAGAGGCCAAGGTGGGCGGATCACCTCAGGTTAACAGTTTGAGAACAGCCTGACCAATATGGTGAAACCCCATCTCTACTAAAAATACAAAATTAGTCAGGTGTGGTGGTGCATGCCTGTAACCCCAGCTACTTGGGAGGCTGAGGCAAGAGAATCATTTGAACCTGGGAGGTGGAGGTTGCAGTGAGCCGGGATTATGCCATTGCACTCCAGCCTGGGCAACAAAAGAGGGAAACTCCATCTCAAAAAAAAAAAAAAAAAAAAAAAAGTCAATACAAAATAAAATATAAGAGCCCTTTTTATTATTTTTTAAAGACAGGATCTCGCTGTGTTACCCAGGTTAGAGTGCAGTGGCACCATCACGGTTCACTATAGTGAGCCCCCTGGCACAAGCAGTCCTGCTGCCTCAGCTTCCAAGTAGCCCCAGCTATTTGAGGCATTATCATAAGATGATAATGGAGCTGAAAAATTCATCATAGCTATCATAACACTGTAGTGAGTGCCCCAGCTACTTGGAAGCTGGTGCACCACTATGTCAGGCTAATTTTTTTTCTTTTTTTTGAGACGGAGTTTCGCTCTTGTTACCCAGGCTGGAGTGCAGTGGCGTGATCCTGGCTCACTACAACCTCTGCTTCTCAGGCTCAAGCAATTCTCCTGCCTCAGCCTCCCAAGCAGCTGGGACCACAGGCGTGCACCACCATGCCCAGCCAATTTTTGTATTTTTAGTAGAGACAGGGTTTCACCATGTTGATCAGGATGGTCTCGATCTCTTGACCTCGTGATCCACCCGCCTCGGCCTCCCAAAGTGCTGGGATTATAGGCGTGAGCCACCGTGCCCGGCCAATTTTTAAATTTTCTGTAGAGATGGGGATCTCACTATGTTGCCCAGGCTGGTCTTAAACTCCTGGCCTCATGCAAACCTCCTGCCTCAGTCTCCCAAAGTGTTGGGATTACAGGCCTGAGACACTGCACCCGGCCAAGAGACCTATTTTAATAAGTCAACCCAAACTGATGATCCTTATTATTAGTAATCATCATGTATGTTTTTATTTTTGCATGTTCTGATTACAGTAAAAGCTAAACATAACACTCACATGTCCTGGTCCTAAATTTCTCTAGCCCCAAACACCAACCTTCTAAATCTGAGATCATCACTTCTTGCTTATTCCTGATTTTGGCCAAGTTTTTTGCCTTTTCTTCCTCTTCAGCCAGCTGAGAGGAACACTCAGCAATGCGATCTTCCATGAGTTTCTTTTCCTGGAGAGGAAAGATTGACGGCTTCAGAAAAGCCATTCGAAATAACCACCTGGGTTCTGTATTCCTCATAAAGGTCAACTGTCTTTGACTTGAGAGAAAATAAGTAATAACAGCCCTGCCTCCCCCAGAAGACCACACAGTCATGCACTGCATAACGATGTTCTGGACAATGAGAACCACATACATGACAGTGGTCTTGTAAGATGATAATGGAGCTGAAAAATTCATCAGAGCTGTTGTAACACTGTAGTGAAATGACTCTATTGTTAAATTAAATGTACTGCAGCCTCAGTGTACCATGTTTATAAAGTCTGCAGTCATGTACAGCAGTGCCCTAGGCCTTACTCACCGTTCACTCACTGACTTAGCCAGAGCAACGTCCAGTCCTGCAAGCTCCATTCATGGTGAGTGCCCTACAGAGGTGTGCCTTTGTTTTTTTTTTGAGACAGAGTTTTGCTCTTGTTGCTCAGGCTGGAGTGCAATGGTGTGATCTTGGCTCACCACACCTCTATCTCTCGGGTTCAACTGATTCTCCTGCCTCAGCCTCCCGAATAGCTGGGATTACAGGCATGCACCACCATGTCCAGCTAACTTTGCATTTTTAGTAGAGATGGGGTTTCTCCATGTTGGTCAGGCTGGTCTTGAACTCCTGACCTTAGGTGATCCACCCGCCTTGGCCTCCCAAAGTGCCGGAATTACAGGCATGAGTCATTGCGCCCGGCTGAACTGTGCCATTTTTAATCTTTCCTATAATTTTAACTGTACCTTTTCTATCATATTTTTATTGTACTTTTGTTTAGATATGTTTAGATACACAAGTACTTATTAGCACTGTGTTCTAACTGCCTACAGGATTCAGGACAGTAACATGCAGTACAGGTTTGCGGCCTAGAAGCAATCGGCCACACTGTACAGCCTGGATGTATAAGCAGGCTCTATCATCTAGGTTTGTGTCAGTACACTCTGTTTGTACAAGAGTAAAATAACTTCACGATGCATTTCCCAGATCGTGTCCTCATCGTTAAACAATGCATGACTGTACTCCAAAAGGGCGGGAAGGCTTACAGGTGTGTCTCAGTGCCCACCCAGGAGCTTGGCCCAGGTGCCTTGCATTCGGAGTCCCACAGCCGATGGTGGATGAATTAATGCTTGCACAGATGGAAATAAGTCATCACTGAGTGACCGCTGTGCACAAAATGCACTCGTTACAAGTCTAAAAGATTATCAGGATATCTGGTAGGTTTAAAAAATTCAGTGGTGCCTGCATCTTTAGAAATCTATACAAGTAGAGACTGACAGAAAAATTCAGTAAATGAACCCAAAATCTTGAGAATTTTCTGTTTGAGGTCACTTTCAGTGAGTGTATCAGCATAATATTATGTAAATATTTTCTGTAACTAAAACTGGCTTTTTGTGGGGACAATCTCTTACTTTGATAAACTTGGAATTCTGGTCCTCGAGAAGCAGAATCTCCTCTTCCATCTTCTTGATCTTGGCCTCGGCTGTCACCTTCTCCAGCTGCAGCTTTTGCCGAGCCCCTTCTTCCTCGTCCAGCTGCTCTTCCAGGTCCTTGTGAAGAACACACAGTCAGTCTCGCCACTTTTTCCTCGAGATGTGACCACACACTCATAGAGCACAGGAATGCGTTACAATGAGACACTAATTTTTGGTTTCTCAAAATGCCAAGGATATTTTAAAAGATATGAAATGCAGTT
The DNA here is from genome assembly GCF_009761245.1 of Sapajus apella. Classification (NCBI taxonomy): domain Eukaryota; kingdom Metazoa; phylum Chordata; class Mammalia; order Primates; family Cebidae; genus Sapajus; species Sapajus apella. The sequence continues at coordinate 24,690,034 of NW_022436952.1, read as the reverse complement.
ATGTGAAATAGACATTTGTATCTGTATCTGCTACAGGTTAAAGTACAAACTGGCTCAATCCTTCTAGAAGTCAATATGGCAAAATGTAGCTTTGAAAATGGGCCTTTCCTTTAAACCAGCAATTTTAGGAAATTGTCACAGATGCAATTTATATAAAAATGGTACAAAAAGGTCTGGGTAATTAAATGTTGGCACATTTGTGAAATGGAATAACATATAGCAATTAAAATTCATATTTTGGAATAATGCCAACTCAGGCAAACATGAATAATGTAGTAGCACTCATCAAATGTGTATTTAATTTAGCTGAATTCAACTATGTACATGTTTGGCCAAAGAGGAGAGAAAGAAAACATGAAAACAACAATTTAAATAGTACAGGTGGTGAGAAATGAGCTGTCTCAGTTCAAGTGTACCTTTCACAGCAGGGCACTTCACCAAACTGGACGGGGGTATAGTTTATACTTATTTTTACTAGAACGTGCAGATCATTATAAACTACATTACTATTTATGATAAACATGCTATTACACAGGATCATAGATTACTCCATTTTATATGATGTGATTATTACACACTGCATGCCTGTATCAAAACATCTCATGTACCCCATATATATATATATATACACATACACTTAATATATACTCACAAAAATTAAAAATTTTAAAAAAAGTGTTACAGCTCTTTTAGAATTTGTCTAGCAGGCTTTCTGGTTTTTATTTGCTGGAAAGCTCCCACCCCCTCCAAAAAAATTAAAAAAAATAAAAAGGCCGGGCGCAGTGGCTCACGCCTGTAATCCCAGCACTTTGGGAGGCCGAGGCGGGTGGATCACGAGGTCAAGAGATCGAGACCATCCTGGTCAACGTGGTGAAACCCTGTCTCTACTAAAAATACAAAAAATTAGCTGGGCATGGTGGCGCGTGCCTGTAATCCCAGCTACTCGGGAGGCTGAGGCAGGAGAATTGCCTGAACCCAGGAGGCGGAGGTTGCGGTGAGCCGAGATCGCGCCATTGCACTCCAGCCTGGGTAACAAGAGTGAAACTCCGTCTCGAAATAAATAAATAAATAAATAAATAAAATAAAAAAATAAACAAAAACAAAAAACCCAGGCTGGGTGCAGTGGCTCATGCCTGTAATGCGTACACTTTGAGAGGCCAAGTTGGGTGGATCACCTGAAGTCATGAGTTCAAGACCAGGTGGCCAACACGGTGAAACCTCATCTCTATAAAAAATAAAAAAATTAGCTGGATGTAGTAACAGGTGCCTGTAATCCCAGGTACTCAGAAGGCTGAGGTGGAAGAATCACTTGCACCAAGGAGGCAGAGGTTGCAGTGAGCCGAGATGGTGCCATTGCAGTCCAGCCTGGGCAAAAGGGCGAGACTCCATCTCAGAAACAAAACAAAACACCCAAAACAAAAACAAAAAAACCCCAAAAAGCCAGAACTAGGGTTGTACAAATCAATACATGGCCAACATTTCCTTTGAAGGAAATGTTCAAAGTAACTTTGGCTAAATAATTGACTCATTGTTAATTTTAGAATGAAACCCTTGCAAAAAATGAGTGTTTTATTGTAAAAATTTGAAACACACATATAAGCACATAGATCAGCATAATGAGCCCCACACAGAAGCATCACTTTGGCCTTAACAAGCATCAACTCATGGTCAATTCCATTTAATCTATGCCTCCACCTTCTACCTTCTCCCCCAGGGTTATTTTAAATCCCAGACATCATATTTCATTTGTAAAACCTTCACGCTGTAAATCTATAATATAAAGACCATTTACAAAGTACATTTGTCTCAATCAGAATCCAAAAAAATTGTCCCTTGTGATTACAGCTTGTATTTCTATACGAAAGTTAAGTACCAGGAAAGGGGTAATTTTTAAAAATTCTGATTCTGACTCTTGGCCATCTCCTATTACACAGCATTTCTTATTAGCCAAACTATGCAGTAGAGGTCTATCTAATGAATGGAGTTAGCAACAGAAGCACTGACAACATGAAGAACAAGTTAGGTCTTCTTTAGAATGCTACAGACCCTGGGAGGTTTGTGACTTTGAATCTCTTTGCAAACTGTGAGAGGCCACTCAGAACATAAAAAAGATTCCTATTCAAAATGACAAACCTATGTTCAAAAAAAAATCTATGATAGGTGTGCTTCAAATGGTAGTCACCTTTCTAGAGGTGGATTCCCATAACCCAGAATCCTCTTGCTTTTCTGTGGACAAAAGAATCCATACACATAGCTTCTATCTATTCAACAGATCCACTTGAAAATCCAAAATACGCTTCTAAGTAAAAATTATTATAGATACCTGAATGTGTGCTTGCATTTTTTTCTTTTCATTTTGGAGGATTTGATTTCTTTCTTCTTCTTCTTCAACCCTAGACTCCAAGTCATGTAGAATCTCTTCTAATTCCTGCTTTTTGGCAGCAAGTCTTGCCCTCATCTCTTCTGCTTCAGCAAAGAGCTCAGTCTCTGCTTGTAGTTGTTCTGCAAGGATATTCTTCTCTTCTAAAAGCTGCAATCATAATAAAATGTCTACGATTTGCCCCTAGTACATATGTACACAGGATCTATTCACTGTGATTTCAACGGTCAATGGACAGCAAAGAAACTGGGAGATAAAAATATATAACATCACTGGGCAAACTTTCAAATATGTTTTTGTCTATAGAAAAATAAGCTAGATGAAAATGTTTTGGGTTGTTCCTGTTGTCTCAAGTTACTGTGAATAGTACATATTACATTCATTACAGTTTATCTATGAAGGTAATTTACAATGGACAGATAAATAGGGGAGTGAAAATATAATTCAAATGCAATAAAGTTCATGGTGATTACTAATGCCTGTCTGGTAGGAAGTGATATCCTTGGCCTTTATTGTTAATATTTCTGGCCTTGAACACTATAATTCTATTATTGTCGACAACAAACGTTTCCTGAGCCGCTGCTTTGTCCATGAAGAAAGCTGCTCAGAAGAGGGACACACATTCAAGGCCACTGTTGCTAGAGAAGGACAGGTGGTAACCTCTACTGAAGCATCTCGTTTTTTTCCTTTTTTTTCTATTTCCTCTCATAAACAGACACAGGAAGGTGACAGTACTGGGAGCCTCATCTAAAACAGGTGTTAAGTACATGCTTGACAGCATGAATAACAAAAGCAAAGATGCAAGAGGTAAGGTTGCTTTTAACTTACATAAATCTAAAATGCAAGGCAGAATGTATCTGTTAAATCTATTGGCAAAATGTATACAATTTGGAAATGACTGAAAAGGCCTCACATAAAATAAGACGATATGGTGGGTATAGTGTGGATCTCCTAGGGATTCAGGGCCAAGTGTGAGTTACAAGGTCACCGCACACACCTGCTGGTGCTTCCGTTCCATCTCCTCCAGCTCTCCTTCCACCTTCGTCTGCTTCTCCTTCACCTTCAACAGCTCTTCATCTTTGGCCTGAAGTTCTTCCTCCTGGCGAGTAACTTGTAGAAGAGGCTTCACCTATGACAAAATTAAACAGTTTATCATCCCAGCTCTTTCCTAAGGGTTTTTACTGATCAAACTCTGCTATTTGAAAGGGATCTGGAAAGAAGTGAGCCAAGCTCACCTTTGTGAAGACTCGCCACCACTGCCAGTGCCGTAATTTCAGGTACGCAGCACAGTTCCGCTGCAAAACCTTTAAGGCACTTAGTTGTTGCTGCTTCTTGGCAAAGGCCCTGAAGAACAATAAGAAAAACTTATGAAGTAAAGAAAAAGGTGCTTGAATGGCTGTTGTCATAATAAGTCTATTTTCTTTTTTTTTTTTTAATTGCCAGGCGGGAGTGCAGTGGCATGATCTCAGCTCACTGCAACTTCCGCCTCCCAGGTTCAAGTGATTCTCCTGCCTCAGCCTCCCGAGTAGCTAGGACTACAGGCATGAGCCACCACGCCCAGCTAATTTTTGTATTTTTAGTAGAGATGGGGTTTCACCATGTTGGCCAGGATGGTCTCGATCTCTTGACCTCATGATCCGCCCGCCTTGGCCTCCCAAAGTGCTGGGATTACAGGCGTGAGCCACGGCGCCAGGCCGCAATTTATCTTTTTCAACCCCTTATGAAACTTTCAGGATCCACAGGCAAATGTTCCTGTTACCGACTTCCTGGCTTCCAGCAGGAAGTCAGCTTTCTACCCTACCATGCTAATGAAGCTGCATTTCAGACCTTGACAAAGGACTCCTGGACTCAGAACTCAGTGGCTTTCCCTCAGCCAAAGCCAAGTGCCTTGTGCGCTGCACTCCTCTGGGGACTACCCACTACTGGACATTCCATCCCTGGATTCCAGAGCACCAGAATGGCCTGAGTCTCCTGGACCCCTTGAACAGCGCTGATGCTCCACTCTGACAGCCTGCTCACATGGCTATGCTCCCATCTAGACTCTTGAGATCCTCAGAAGCAGGGATCATGGCTTGCTTGATCCCAGCACACAACCAAGTGACTGACAGACTCCAGGCCTCCTCAGAATGTGTATGCTGAGTAAATTAACAACTGGGCACTTCCTAAGAAATAATCTGTGATTATTTCTCTGGAGTCCTTTTATAACGGCTTGCAGAAGTAGCTATAGGACTCTCCTGGGAAAGAGAAGCAATTGAAAGTGACGGAAAAAATAAGAAAATTTTGAATTATTCATTCACTCCAGCAAACAGCTGTATCAGGAGTGGGTGTGTCTTAAGAAAAGACACACAATTGCTGTTTTAGAGCAGAAATGACCTACCTGTTACATTTCCTTGCAAGAATCCCACAACTGCGTATACTGCCAATGAATTCCTCCTTGCTAGTTAGAATTTTCCCTGAGCCCACTGCTTCATAACTGTTTTTATTCTTGCTCCTTACAAAGACTTCTAACTTATTCCTACCAGCCAAAAATAATTGGCCAGGTCTTTTTTTGTTTGTTTTTTGAGACAGAGTCTCGCTCTGCTGTCCAGGCTGGGGTGCAGGTACAATCTTGGCTCACTGCAACCTCTGCCTCTTGGGCTCAAGCAATTCTTGTGCCTCAGCATCCCTCTTGTGCCTCAGCCTCCCAAGAAACTGGGACTACAGGCGTGCACCACCATGCCTTGCTAATTTTTTTGTATTTTTAGTAGAGATAGGTTTTTGCCATGTTGGCCAGGCTGGCCTCAAACTGACCTCAAGTGATCCACCTGCCTCGGCCTCCCCAAGTGCTGGAATTACAGGGGTGAGCCACCGTGCCCGGCCAGGATTGGCCAGGTCTTAATTCCAAGAGTTTCTACTACAAAAACAACAGTTTCAAAAATGACTTTTTTTTTTTTTTTTTGAGACGGAGTTTCACTCATGTTACCCAGGCTGGAGTGCAATGGCGCGATCTCGGCTCACCGCAACCTCCGCCTCCTGGGTTCAGGCAATTCTCCTGCCTCAGCCTCCTGAGTAGCTGGGATTACAGGCACGTGCCACCATGCTCAGCTGATTTTTTGTATTTTTAGTAGAGACAGGGTTTCACCATGTTGACCAGGATGGTCTCGATCTCTTGACCTCGTGATCCACCCGCCTCCGCCTCCCAAAGTGCTGGGATTACAGGCTTGAGCCACCGCGCCCGGCCCCAAAAATGACTTTTAAAACTATTAAGCAACCACCTTCCAATTCTTGCAATCGCCTTCAGGAAAGCTGTAAAACTTCACCCAATCTTCTTAGCAAAAACTACTGCCCTAGCTGCCTCCTTGGCTCTCTGGGAGATAAAACTGTCAAATGATAAGTCAAAAACATGCCGGGCACTTTGTTTAGTGGAATGAGACAGCCAGTTTCCTCCTCCATGGCCGGCTGATTTTTATTGAGCCTGTGTGTCAGGCACTGTCTTCCAGGTTTTCATGAGGCAGCTCTGTGACATCAACCTATCTCTGCGTGTTTGGAAAGCAGACTTTGAAAGTGTTCAAAATCACTTACACTCCTTGTCTCTTTTTATCCTTATCCCAATGTCCTCCAGGGTGCTTCAACCTCAAGTTCATAGACTTCTGTACAGATACCTATTTTTTTTTTTTGACTATTATAAGCACTATTCTGCCTTTTTCCACAGTACAATCTGGTTCCTTTGAATAGATTATCTTCTTTTATTGATGTATCCTAATTTTAAGTCCCAGCCTACCATATATACAATGTGACTAAAATATTTAGGGGTAGGGGCTGCAAAGACAAAGGTATGCTGGCTTATACACACGATTACATGGATTTGTTAGTTTTAAGTCCTCAAGATGAAATAATGCAAGTGAAATATCTTTAACTTTCTACCTTGAAAACTTTGCAAGTAATGTGCAGATCAATGAAAAAGCTGCACCAAAGTATATTTATATACTTCATTTCCTGCACTTTTGAAAGTTGTAGCATGTTTCTGGCATAAGTTGTTATTGTTGTTTTGTTTTGGTGGAGTTTGGCTTTGATTCCCAGGCTGGAGTGCAGTGGCTAATCTCAGCTCAAGGCAACCTCTGCCTCCTGGGTTCAAGCGATTCTCCTGCCTCAGCCTCCTAAGTAGCTGGGATTACAGGCGTATGCCATCACTCCAGGCTAATTTTTGTATTTTTGGTAGAGACGGGGTTTCACCATGTTGGTCAGGCTGGTTTCCAACTCCTGACCTCATGATCCACCCGCCTCAGCCTCCCAAAGTGTTGGGATTATAGGTGTGAGCCCCTGCACCCGGCCAGGTGTCAAATTTTTTGCTAACTCTATGAAGTTAGCCTGGCACCTGCCAGTGCCCACTCCTTAGGCGATTTTAGGCATTCTGCAGTTCAGTGGACACAGTGAGGAGGGCCTTTGCTATATCAACAGGCTCACTTTATCATGTATATAGGATCTCAATATTAGTGTATAAAAACCCGTCTTTCAGTCTTTCTTGTCAAATATTTCTTAGTATCAATCAGAAGATATCATCTATTTGTCTTCAACTTTCCACACTACTCTTTTTACTCCGTATTCTATTTTATAGGTAAAAAAACCACAAGTATTGCCTTTACCTACTTCTGTTTAAAGCCCTCTTGACCATCGTCTGGGCAAGCAGACTGCCCAGGAACCAGAGCTGTTTTCCAACCCATGTGTGGAGGACATTATTACAGAGAACTAACTTCCAGTCCAGGTGTTCAGATTCTGTTTGCTCAAAACTGTCTGGATGGCAAAGTATTTAACATCTTTCAACTTCTCTCACTCCCAAACCCTAAGTGTTCAGTAGAAAGAAATAAATACCAGTATTACCTTCTAACCCCAAATCAGTTCTAAGCCCTTTGAATTTGATCTCAAATTTAACAACGTTTCTCTCATCCTCCAACACCACCTTTTTGGGTCCAGGCACCATCATCTTCTACCCCAATCACTAAAACAACCTCCCAACTGGCCCTCCCAGTTCTACTCTTGGCCCGTCTCAATGGATTTTGCACACCGCAGTTATGTGGCCTTGACAATACAGATTTCCCCTCACTGCACTTCTAACCCCTGTCCCGCGTCTGATTCTCAAGCCTCTTCTCTTAACTTGTTTGCTCTCACTCATTCTACTCCAGCCATACTGGATAGTGTCACCTTCTCAGATGCTGCCAGACTCTTGCCAGGATGCTGCTGTAGCTCCTCTCTCCTCCCTTCACAGGGCCAGTCTTCTTACCCTTGAGGTTTCAGCCTCAGAGAAGCATTCTCTGAGGACTTGAGCTAAAGCAGGACCCCGAACCCCTTTGTTTTATGTCTTGGCCCCGTGTGTGCGTGTGCGCACGCACGTGTGTGTATGTGTGTGTGATAGGGTCTCACTTTGTCACCTAGGCTGGGGTGCAGGGGTACCATCTTGGCTTACTGCAGCCTTGACCTCCCGGGTTCAAGAGATCCTCCTGCCTCAGCCCCTGCAAGTAGCTGGGAATATCAGTGTGTGCTACCATGCCTGGCTAATTTTTGTGTTTTTAGTAGAGATGGAGTTTCACCATGTTGCCCTGGCTGGTCTCGAACTCCTGAGCTCAAAGTGATCTGCCCACCTTGGCCTCCCAAAGTGCTGGGATTGCAGGCGTGAGCCGCTATCCCCAGTCTCCTTGTGTGTTTTCTTATTGCAACACATCCCATAACTTAGAATGTTCACGTGTTTACCTATCTCTGCCACTATAAAGAAATTTCCATAAGGACAGATTTTATGTCTCACACACTCTTGCATCCCTAGCCCAAAACACAATGCTTATTTAGCACAAGCACATCCTCAGTCAACAATTAATTCGTGAATACCCACTTACTTTCTGGCAAGGTAACCTCTGCAAACAGCCTGGAAGAAGATAATGATATCGGTGATTTTTAAATCTCTTTCTTCCTCTAAGTGTGCCAGAACTCCAGCTCTGAAAAATATCTTGCTCTGTCCAATTCTATACAAGTTTGGGTCCAATTCTAAAGCCCGGATCTAAGAGAGAAAGAGTTTATTTACTTTTTTACTGTAAGAAAGATTGGATTAAGTCTACAAAGCAAAAAAAAAAAAAAAAAAAATCAAGAAAAGCTTACCATTCGTTCACAGGCCTGTTTGCCATCCATAAAACCTTTAGGAATAGCATTTGGAGTTAGGATCTCATATCTGTAAGAAAAAATTCCAAGAAGTATTTTGTAGAAATTTGTGAACAATCTGTATCTACTAACTGTGAGTTTTGCCCTAAGAGGCCATAAAATTTTGGGTAATACATGTACAATTAACAGTAAAGAAATGAACTGGTGATAATCTGATGTTTCCTGTAGATCTAGTTTCTATTTCTCATAAGTAAAAATGAGGTTAGTTCTTTCAGGTCAAAAAGTAGATTTAGGAGGTTGTGGCAGAGAAGAATCAAAAGCATGGCATTTTAGAAACCTTACATTTTTCTTCATTTCCCACAAAATGTTCATATCCTCAAGATGCAAAAGAGAATCTGGCTTTCTGTACTTGAAGTCACTGTCAATTTGTAGCATTTATCAGATAACAGAAAGGGCTGTAACAGCTGTGTTCGTAGACTTCTATTTAGAACATCAGAAAATATCAGGGTAACATCTGACATGATGTTGGTCTGGGTATATATGCGTACATGGGTTCACTGAGCCGCACATTTAAGTTACGCTTTTGTTTTTTTTTCCTTTTTCTTTTTTGTGGCGAACGGGGTCTCACTATATTGCCCAGGCAGGTCTCGAACTCCTGGGCTCAAGCTATTCTCCTGCCTCTGCCTCCCTAAGAGTTGGGATTACAGGCATGAGCCACAGAGCCCAGCCATGAGCTACACATTTAAAATCTGTGTGCCTCACTGTATATGAGCTATATCTCCGTCAGAAAAACAAAAGATACTGGCTATATTAAAGAATGAATCCTGGCTACATCAATGAACTTTGTATCTTGGCTGCCAATTATACTCCCTTTTTCTCCTAACAACAAAAAATGAAACTACTAGACTTTATCATAAAATGGGATCAGAATGATGGCTTTCCTGAAAACACACAAGGATTGGGAGAGCTTCTGAAGGTGATTCTATCTAAAACAGTGGGAGAAAGGGCACAAGGATCATTCTTTGACCTGGCAGCACCATTTGGAACAACAAATGGTGTCATACTTTGAAATCTGATTTCCAGAAAAAAGAAGAAAAAAAGCAAACTAATATTTAAGAAAATTACCAAATAGAAGTTAAAAATAACTCGTTCTCTCATTCCTGTAATCCCAGCACTTTGGGAGGCTGAGGTGGGCAGATCACCTGAGGTCATGAGTTCGAGACCAGTCTGACCAACACGGTGAAACCCTGTCTCTACTAAAAATACAAAAAATTAGCCAGGCATGTTGGCGGGTGCCTGTAATCCTAGCTACTCGGGAGGCTGAGGCAGGATAATTGCTTGAACCAGGGAGGCAGAGGTTCCAGTGAGCCAAGATTGTGCCACTGCACTCCAGCCTGGGCGACAGTGCGAGACCTCAAAAACAAACAAACAAACAAACTTGTTTTCATCATATGTTTGTATCCATTTCCACTGCATGTTGATAGAGCTTTTCCTTTTAATTTTTTCTTAATCCTTTCTAATCCACTCCTTTCCCTATGTTAGTTAAAAGACTGCAATTGCATGCATGTGTGTGCACAAATACTACATCAAAAAAAAAAACAAAAAACAAAAAACTACACATACACACACATATAGATATAGTCATTGAGAAAAGATGGAAAGAAGTACCCCATTGTGTTTTCAGGAATCTCTCCTGGATGATTTTTATTTACTTTTTTACTTCTCTTGTATTTTTAAATTTTCCTAAAAGGAACATACATTAATCATCTATTTTAAAAATAATTATGGTTGGCCTGTAATCCCAGCATTTTGGGAGGCTCAGGCGGGTGGATCATGAGGTCAGGCGATCGAGACCATCCTGGCCAACATGGTGAAACCCAATCTCTACTAAAAATACAAAAAAATTAGCTGGGCAGGGTGGGGCATGCCTGTAATTCCAGCTACTTGGGAGGCTGAGGCAGGAGAATCACTTGAACCAGGGAGTTGGAGGTTGCAGTGAGCTGAGATCACGTCACTGCACTCTAGCCTGGCGACAGAGCAAGACTCTATTTCAAAAATAAATAAATAAATAAATGGAAAAAAAAATACAAAAAATTAGCCAGGCATGATGCATGATGGCACATGCCCGTAATGCCAGCTACTCATTCCGTGGCAGGAGAATCACTTGAAGTCAGGAGGCGGAGGCTGCAGTGAGCTGAGATTATGCCACTGCACTCTAGCCTGGCAACAGAGCGAGACTCCATCTCAATAAATAAATAAATAATAAAATATAATGTTTGATACCAGGTAGAACTGTCTGAATGAGTAAACTGTAAACTTTCAGCTTTCTTTTTTCGTTTTTGAGACGGAGTCTCGCACTCTGTCGCCCAGGCTGGACTGCAGTGGTGCAATTTCAGCTCACTGCAACCTCCTCCTCCAGGGTTCAAGTGATTCTTCTGCCTCAGCCTCCCGAGCCGCTGGGATTACAGGTACGCACCACCATGCCCAGCTAATTTTTTTTGTATTTTTAGTAGAGACTATGTTTCACCATATCGGCTAGGTTGGTCTTGAACTCCGGACCTCGTGATCTGCCTGCCTTGGCCTCCCAAAGTGCTGGGATTACAGGTGTGAGCCACTGCGCCTGGCCAAGCTTTTGGCTTTCTATGTTTATCTCAAAGCAGGGCCCTGAAAACACAACATGTTTCTTTGCAGCACCCATAGCAGTTCCTAGCACACTGCCTTTTTATAAAGTAAACACTCAATCTTTCTACCAATATTCAAGGTAACAAGGGTTGTCCCTTTCCCAGTGCCTCACTATATGTTTGCTATGTAAGAAAACAAACTATGCAGGGAACAAGGAAAAAGGTTTCCTTATATCATTGTTTTAATTCATATTGAGCTTTGAAACATATGCAAAAAAAGAAAAAGTTAGGAATACCTCTGTCTGAATTCCTGGAAAACTATTCTGTTGGGGAACCCCTGGCGACAGATTCTGATCCCTTCCAGGACACCATTACAGCGAAGCTGATCCAGCACTAGGTGTGGATCCAGTTTTCCAGCCTAATCAAGCAAACAATAATTTCACAGTTTAATCTTTGGCAGTGGACCTAGATCGATTATAAATAGTAACATATGTTTTGCTCAACACATACCCTCTTCTCGTGATTTGGAATGATGCAGCGAACAAAGTTAGGGTTGGTGTTTCGGAGAGTTGCCATCAGCTTGGTGAGAGATTCTTTGTAGAGTTGCCCAACAGTACGAAACATGCCCTTCTTGGTTTTATATGCAGAGCCAAAAGCTGTCTCAGTCATACCTGTGACTTGATCCAGACCCACAATACGGTCCACTGGTGAGAAGAAAGGAGAAAACAAATATAAGCCAAACCTCACTCGTGAGCAGGGAAAGAGAAGACACAGTGAGAGTGCAGCAGCACAAGCTTTGTGGAACAAATGACAGGAGATGCCATATAGGTAAGGCAGTCAGCATATTTCACACTGCACAAGCCGGGAGCTCACAGCCACACACTTATATGGCAGGATACTGTAGTGCTTTGACAGCTCCAAACTAACACACACCAGCAGATGCCTTCCACTGCACTAGTTTCAGGAATTCACTGTCTTGGATAACATTCTGCCTGTTACATTGACAATTACTTGGTAAATGACAGTTCATTGGCTGGCATGATTGATACATACAAACTGATACTGTGAAAGGCCTCCAAATAGGAAATTGCTTACAAAAATATATAAGAATATCTGATTGTACAAATCCACTTAATAAGTAAGCTCAGGGACTAGGGACCAGAATTTTCTTATTAGTCATTAGATTTTCAGTAAGAAAAGTCATTCAAGTTTTAGGAATGAATGCAGAAAGATTAGACTACAGGGGATCAGATTATTAGCAATGTGTCAGCTTCAGCTCCCTTCTCAAAACATGAATGACACTTATTAAAGGGCTAGAACACAAAATAGGAAGGACTCTTCTGAAATGAATAAATGCCTAAGCTTCCTAGGTGTTTGATGGCTAAACTTGTCAGACATTCCCCTGTTAGAGCAACTGATATTTTTACATTATCCACAAAGACCTAATACTTCTAATGATGAGATCATAAACAGTGCAGCAGCCACAAGCAAAACATTTGGTGCATAATGTACATATCCTCTTATTGAGAAAAAGTTAAATGAATGAAACATATTTCTGAAATACTTTAAAATCAATCAGAATTATCAATTGAACTGCCCTTTTTAATGCCCTCCTCAATCCTACCGGACACCTCATTTCAGTGTGCCAGGAACTGCTATGGGTCCTACTTCTGGTGACAGAAGCACATGGGGACCTCATACTGCGTGAAGAGCTTTATGTGCAAGATCTCATTTGATTATCAATTTCTGATGAGGTTTTTTTTTTTTGAGACGGAGTCTTGCTTTGTCACCCAGGCTGGAGTGTAGTGGCGCAATCTTGGCTCACTGCAATCTTTGCCTCTCGGTTTGATTCCCTTGCTTCAGCCTCCTGAGTAGCTGGGATTACAGGCATGTGCCACCACACCTAGCTAATTTTTTTGTATTCTTAGTAGAGATGGGGTTTCACCATATTGGTCAGGCTGGTCTCGAGCTCCTGACCTCATGATCTACTCGCCTTGGCCTCCCAAAGTGCTGGGATTACAGGTGTGAGCCACTGTGCCTGGCCTCCAGTGAGGTTTTTAACAGAAGAGAACCATGACCCCAGGAGGTAAAAGTTAACTGCTCAAGTTATGCAGGTCTTCAATGGAAGCTGAGAGAAGGGCGAGTAAAAGCTGTTTAATTTCCAGGCCCGTGCATGCACACTATACCACAACTGCTTCCAAGCAAAGCTACCAGATTCAAGGCTGTGGGTCTGAGCTACCTCTTTTGCTTGTGCATTGAAGACTGTCTACCTCAAAGACCACATTCTTTCTGTGCATTCAACCTCTCCCTCTTTACTTGCCCCAGCAAAAAGCAGCACCAAACCCACTTCTGGATGCCCCATAAAATACTAATCTTCCCTTGACCCTGTATCTGCCTACTTCTCTTCTCTTCTTAGAGCCAAGCTTCTTTCTTGAGAAGTTCACACACTTGCTACACCATATCCTCTGCCACTAACTTCCCAGTGTGTAGACAACTGGCTTATGGACCATCCTCTTCCTCTCCTGCCCAACACTACTCAGGCAGTGACTGGTCAATTGCTAAACAGACAGACACCACCCAGTGCTTGTTTTTCCTGACCGTGGTACGTTTACCTGGTGATGTCACAGCAGCATCCTAAAAACTCCCCACTCTTGGCTTTTTTAGGAGCCCCACCTTCTCCTGTACCCCACTTACCTCTAGCTACTCCAGCCCCATGTTACTTGATTTCTCTTCTGCTTTTCCTGTACCTCATGGCACTCACCTGGGACCCCCAAATCAATTCATCTGCAACCCTTCTAGAATAAGGCACGATACAAGTGCTGACACTGGCCCTCTGCTTTTCTCAAGCCATATTCCCAACCCGGGTGATCTCAGCTATGACTCTAACTAGATATACCTGACTACCCAGAACCAGCTGCCAAACACCTGTATTCTACTCTCCACCCAGATGTTACAAAGGTGCCTCTGCCTTTAGTTCAATCCTAGCATGTCTGCTTTGACTCAATCTTGCATCCTCCTCCCAGCATGCTGTCTGGCATTAACATGCTTGATATATATATGTCAATGGATAAATGATGTAAACATTAACTATGTTTATAATTACAAAGAGTGAGAAATGCATTCAAAGAAAAGAACAGGATGCTATAGGAGAAATGAATGGTTAGAGATCTCTCCGGGGAAATGGCATTTAACACTCAAAGATTAAGAATGATCCTGTGGGAAGATACCCACTCCAGTCAGTACTAACAGATATGTGGAAGGCCAGGGGTAGGAAGAAGTGAAGTAAGGCCAGCACCAAGGAGGAGGCACCAGTATGAGGAGGGGCTTATGACGCTCACATCAGCTGCTGCCTGCAGAATGGCCTGGGGACGGGGGAGGGGAGAAGTGGAAGTGGGAAGACCAGACAGGTGACCCTTCCAGGAGTCCACAGTCTAGGAGATGAGGGCAGCTTGAACTAGTGAGATTATGAAGATGGATGGAGAAGGAAGATTCAAGAGATATTTTTAGTGGGAGAATTGACTTGCTCTTATGATGAACTCGATATGGAAAGTGAGGAAGAGAGGCATTTCAAGAACAACTGCTAGGATTCCGGCTTCAGCAACTGAGTGGCTGGTGGGGAAGACAAGGAGGGAAGTGGTTTTTGTGGATGGGAAGACAAGACCCAAACTCTAAGTAAGTCTGGGATGCCTGGGGACCTTACTTCCAGAAATGGAAGAGAGATGTCAAATGACAAGAGGAATATTCCAGTCTGCTGCTAGGAAGAGAGGTCTGAACTAGAAAGGTAAATCTGGGAGTTGTCAACTTCTACCTAGGCGAGACCAGAAAGAGATGAGGGCCTAGGACCAACCCCAAGGAGCTCAGCAGAGGAGGAGGAGCTAACAATAATATGGAGGCTGGGTGTGGTGGCTTATGCCTGTAATACTAGCATTTTGGGAGTCCGGGGTGGGAGGATCCACCACCTGAGGTTAGGAGTTTGAGACCAGCCTGGCCAACATGGTAAAACTGCATCTCTACTAAGTAAAGTACAACAAATACAAAAATTAGCTGGGCGTGGTGGTACATACCTGTAGTCCCAGCTACTCAGGAGGCTGAGGCAGGAGAATTGCTTGAACCCAGGAAACGGAGGTTGCAGTGAGTCGAGATCGTGCCACTGCACTCCAGCCTTGGCAACAGAGCGAGATTGGTCTTTAAAAAAAAAAAAAAAAAAAAAAAAAAA
>NW_022436952.1:24658993-24674594 GCF_009761245.1 Sapajus apella | reverse complement strand
AAAAAAAAAAAAAAAAAAAAAAAAAAAAAAAAAAAAAAAAAGGATATGGAGAGGGGACAAAGGTCCATGTCTTAAACCCAAGCATGGACCCACCCTCTGTCCTGTTCTTCATCCTGGGCTTCCTATCCAATGGAATCACTGACCAAAACTGGTCAAGCCAAAGGTTAAGATGTCATCTATCCACCCCCCCTCTCCCTGCCCTTGCTGGGCTCCTGCTTCTGCCCTAGATCCTGCACTTCTCCCCCATTCCATCCTCTGCTCCCAGTGCCACACGGTTCCTTCCATTTATGTCTTTGGTCCCAGTGTAATGATTAGCAGCCATTTCTAAAAGACAAAACTAAGCATTCACATTCTTGAATTTCTCCCACAGCCTGTCGGATATTGTCCAAATAACTTAGCTCAGTAGTAGAGCACAGCAGTGGCCTCCACTTAGAGTCAGACACACCACACTCATGGGCTGGGTGATGGGGGCAAGTGACCCAACCTCTCCAAGCTTCAATTTCCTCCTCTTGAAATGGGGCTAAGGAGACCACACTTCAGAGTTGTGAGCCTCAAAGACATTCAAGTGCTCAATGAAGGCACCTCTCTTGTCCCTTTCACATATGCCCCTGAAGGCCAACTGTACAAAACTAGTTGCATTTTCTCAAAGACACAATGACTTCACATTTCAACCTTTTCTCTCTGCCTGGAATGCCCAGCCTGCTCCATTCATCTTGTCAAACTCTTAAATACTTTTAAATCTCTGTTTCTTTACCAGCGATTTCAGGGAACTCTTCTTAGGCTAGGTTTTCACCCTGCCTCCAAAGCTAAAGAGGCCACTCCCTCCTCTAGGCTTTGAATCCGTGGGACAGAATTTCCATGCTGTTCTGTGCATCTTCTCGCTGGACTAAGCTTCCCATGGAACATTTTTCCAGCATCTCACACACTCAGGGCCCCGAGAGCTGTGCCCACGGTGTCTCTGGGCCCCCAACCATCAGTGGAGACAATCTCCTACCCTCCAAATGTTGGCCAGTGTCTGGTGCTGGGCACACAGTAGCTATTTAATAAGTATCTGCTAAATGAACTTGCATGAAGTTTACCAGAAGAACAAATCTTCACCACAACAAAAGAGGAAGAGCACTATGCTACTCTGCAAGGATTCAGTTACACTGGTTATGCAGTACTTTAGCCTGCACAGGCAGTTCTTAAACGCAATCTGTCAGTGTTGTGTGTGTGGTTTTAAAAAAATATAGTAAGCAATAAATATAGTCATAATAATCCTGACTTTCATATTTAATTTTAATAAGTATAATCCAAAGCTAAATATTCAGATTAAAAAAAGTAATGCTTTAGATGTTCAATTCTTGTTTCTAATTCAACATTTTTGTTTTGAGATGGAGTTTCGCTCTTACTGCCCAGGTTGGAGTGCAATAGCGCGATCTCGGCTCACTGCAACCTCCACCTCCCGGATTCAAGTGATTCTCCTGCCTCAGCCTCCCAAGTAGCTGGGATTACAGGCATGTGCCACCATGCCTGGCTAATTTTGTATTTTTAGTAGAGACAGGATCTCTCCATGTTGGTCAGGCTGGTCTCGATTACCTTAGGTAATCCTCCCACCTCGGCCTCCCAAATGCAGGGATTACAGGTGTGAGCCACCACGCCTGGCTTTAATTCAATATTGTAAACTCAGGGTTAGAGTCCACCAACACAATTATCTTGTGGGTAAAAGAGAAACACTTAGGGAAATTCATTAAATGATTTCGGCCACACTAATAATGCATGATTTTACTCAAAAATCAAGACCTGAAAAACGTCTATTTTAAGAGTATTTTCTTGTTGATCAAAGCAGAAAGTAGAGAAAAGCAGAAAATGTGAAGACAAGATTCCAGCAGCTCCTTGAAATGAGCAGTGTGCCTCCTTGGAAAACCTAATGTTGCTTCTCAATCTCAAAGTAACTTTCCTCCAGCCACAGTTTCAGGGTAAAGACTGGCTTTGTTTATTCTTGTACTACAAATTCTTCAATCTGAGATGCCAGGACAGTCTGGTTAGGATTATTGGTGGGCATTTAAATTCATTACTTGGTTCTAGAAGCCTGAAAAGTATTTTATACTAACACCTAATTTACTAATCTATAACAATTCGTTTAAACAGTCGGAAATTAGATGAGTTCCAGGCTAAAATCTGTGAGGACATATTCACAGTTTAAGAGAGAAAATGCAACGTGTCGTCTATCTCATCATGAAACTGCCAATAACAATTTCATAGAAGGAATGGTATCGGCTGGTGCCAGAATCCTTAACTGGCCCTTCTTCTAGGGGATAATCTAGGAGACGGGTCCATAGATTTTTATGTTTTTCAAATCTGTGCATGGGCCAAAATCCTAGTGTTACTAAATTTAATTTCAAGTATTTAAGCTAGATCTTCAGATATTCATTCTAGTTAATATAGCTAGAAACCAAAAAAGGGGGAAGAAACCTATTTAATGTTAATTTCAACAGATGCTGATGACTGAGAGGGGCATCACACACTTCTTATGAAAGGTCTCTACTGCCTAGCACCATGTGAGGCATGGAGTAGGTTCTCAATACTCATTTCAATATAGTAAGACAATTCTTGTACAGATGAAAATGTCACTGTCAAAAACAACTGGAAACAAAATATTTAACTATTATGAATTCGCAGAAACAATCTTAACATCAGTCTATTTCCGTAATATCCCTGTTACATGGTACTGTAATAACCAGTTTACAGTGGTTACATAACTAGTTGCTAGAACTGATCTACTAATTACTCTAGCATCTGAAAATTTTTAGAAAAACCTCAGGAAGTTGAGAGGTTGAGAGGAAGCATGTGATTTAAGGAGAAAGCAATCTTCTTTATCCCAAGCACTAGTCTCAAGCCAAACTTGAATGTCTCCCTTACCTCCATCTACCTTCTTATTTCTTTCAGCCATCCAAGGCATTGGGCAGATAGGAAGCCATTCTTTGCCTGCAGCTTCACTGTGCCCTGTGCTCGCTTTCTCCCCTTGTTGGGTCCTATGTCCCCAACTCACACTGAGACTGGGCACCACACTGACTGAAACAAGGCAACACTACATATCAGCTGCATCTTGGGACACTATGAGCGATACTGGACTTATGTTAAATAAAGCCAAGGAAATAAACATTTATCAGGGTTCCCTGTTTTTTTTTGTAATTACAGTAGCAGCTGCTGCAGATGCAGCCATGGCAACAGCAACTCTATAACACCACATATTCAGGCACTCCCGTGTGCCACGTATTCAGGCTCATGTTGCCTCAGTTGATACTCACAATAGCCCTGAGAACTACATGTCACTGTCCACACTTGCCCTCAGGAACTCAAGCTGCACTACCCAAGCACTGCTTCTCCTCCGTGAAGTTTCCAACTATTGCTAACACTCACGATAAAAAAATATGAAGGAGTAGAATATACTGCAACAATAACAAAAACCTTCATCCATTGAAAGGGAGAACAATTTAAACATGGAAACTATGTCAGACCTAAACCACAGATCCTAAAATGGGATTTAAGATAGGGGTTATGATCAATGGATGCCATGTATGAGGAGATTAAATGGCTACCAACTTATCAGTCATGATACTTGACTCTGCATGTACTTCTCAGGTTTTCCCCTATTTTTTCTCTGGTGGTTCTCTTCCAGAACTGTCAGCTGCAATCTAGCACACATGGCAGTTCAAAGAGCCTAACTGGTGCTGTTCTATGAAGGAAATTGCAGGTGTAGGTATAAACTAGAGTTAGTGAAAACGATACATAACTGTCCCTCCAACATGGTTTGGATCAGGTCTAAAGCCTTTGATAGTCTCTATTACCCTATTACTCATTATCCTTTTACTCCAAAAGCCCTGCTTGTAGCTTTGAGGTTACAACCCCTCTTTTCTGGTTAATTCTGCTTGTATCTTCCACTACTGGTTTATCTCTGCAGTCCAGACTTTCAAAATATACTTGCAAGAAAACTCCTTGACTTTCTAGCAAAAATTTGTATGACCTCTGTATTTGCCTCTAGGAATCCTGTTCTCCCCTGTTCCTTTCTCTTTTACACTTGTCCTGTGATGCTTCTGGAAAATCTCTATTCCAGTCTCTCACTTTTATCCTCAGAAGCCTGCATACTCTTCATAATGCTATTTCCCCATCATTACACATGTGTAAGCACATGGGCCCTATTTGTATCACTTGCTTTAGAGAGATGCTTACCACATGTCAGCACATCACAGGCAATCACAATTTGGATTCCTAGAAACTCCTTCATCCATTGTCTTCCAAGAACACAATGGAAATATTAAAGTCCTACATTTTCATTTTAAAATCCTTAGCCCTCCCTGGGGTAGTGGTCTTGAATCCATAAACACACTAAAGAGAAAACAATTTTGCTGTAAAATATTACACACAATTTCAAAGACCATATTTGGCCTTGGTAGATGGATGGGCTTCCAAGGTGAAGCAGAGATTGAGACCCTTGATACTTGGTTCAGCTGAGTAACTCAACCAAGGGACGCCTGACAGAGAGAAACAGAACTGGAAACATTTTCAGTGCCAAGGTGAGGGTGTGGTGAGGGGAATGAGCCTCCCTCAGCTCATTCATTAGAACGAAGTCTTCTAAGAGTAGCTCTGTACTGGATGCTGCTGGTACAGCAAAATGCCTGGAGTATACAACCCAAAGATCATGGTCCCACAGGAAAGAGTGTCCGTGCTTTAGGTGAGGGAAAGGCCACGGTGGGAATGGTAGGTGAAGCTGCTGGGGCTGAAAAAACGGATATAGGGTCGCCACCCCATCCATCCATCAGCTCTCACTCATGACTTAGTGATGCTGTGCCTCCTCTGTGCCAGGTGCTGAAGAAATGACAGCGAGTAAAGCCAGGCACTGGCCCTGCCCTCAAAGAGTTCACAGGCTGGAATTCTTTTACGAGGTTAGAAATCCAAAGGGAATTCATCTAAAGAGGGCACTAACTTTAGGAGAAAGTCCAAAAGATCAAGCACTAACCTTTAATAAAGCACAAGTCCCAGGTTATAGCTGGAAACTACCTCCAAGCTCCCCCTCTCCATTTCAACACTGTCAGTATTCCCCAGCGCCAAAGATGACTGAATTTAGAGATCTTTTCCTTTGGAGTTCTGTGGGATTTTCATTCCTGCTTATGCTGTCTCTGTCATAATCTCTTCTCTCTTCCCACTCCATACTTGCAATCTACTTCTTTCATAGAACTGGAGTTGATGGCAGGTATTTTGAGTTGGATTAAAATAGGCATGGTCCTTTAACATTTTAAAAATGACTTTTGTGATGGATTTGGATCTCAGCATTATCATGTTCCAAAAATCATAAAGGAAATTTCATAATATAAATTTATCTTTGTTTTGCTACTTGCCAATTTCACTAAACATTTGGTAGACTGGGTGGGCTTCATTTTTTACTGGGCTTTTGGAGACTGTGTAGCTGTAGTTAGGCTGTATTTTAACACAGGGCTAAGGATTCAGATCACAAAGCCCAAACATTTGGAGCTCAATTTCAGGTTCAATGTATAATTCTGACAACACTCCACTCTATATTAGTCTCAACTTGCACATATCAGGCCTTGTAGATAGTTTCAGGGCCTCTGGTTGAGAAGAAAAGGCCAAGTAGCCAGATATACACACAAATTCCAAATAAAAGGTATAATGATGAGACCAACACGCCTGAGGTAAATATGTAATTATTGGTCTACTAAATGTTAGTGTCTTAAATAAAAGAGAAAGCTCATCCTTGGAATTCTTTAAGAGTTGAAAATTTAAAGGTGACTCAAAAGCAAAGGAGATGTCATTTAGCAGATCAGTTCTTAACAATTCCCTTAGAGGAATGTGTATCACAATGGCACTATTGGAAAATGGAGTGGCATACCTTTTAATATGCGGTGCTATAAGTGCTATGCATAAAATAAGAAGCAATGTGTAGGCAGTAGCAATTAAATTGCTTATGCACTCAAACATTTGCCTTGAAGTATAATAAAACTGAGCATGAAATGAAAGGTTCATGCAGGCCTATGAGCAAAACAAAAACAGAAACCCAGAAACCCACTCCAACCCCCAAGCCTACCCCCTGCCCTCCCCGGCCACCCTGCCAGTCCCCCCACACGTTTTTCCTCTGGGCTTAAAACCCTTCTGTTTTGGAAGACCTACAGGCTTTATACATTCACCTGGTGGCTCATGAAGACCAGAAACACTGTCATAGAAAGAAGCTCTCTGAATATTCTGAATCTCTAAAGCAGAGAAACAGCAAAAACAGGACAGAAGAGCAAATACACAAACACTTCAGTTAGTGTGAAAGACATTCGACAGCACAAGTCAACTTTGAAATCGGGCTACAAAAGGAGCTAGCCCAGGGCAGATCCCATGCAAACATGACTTTTTAGAGAATTTGCACATTTGGACAAAGTTCTTTATAAAATAGATTAATGTTAAATCCAAAGAGCATATTCCCAACTTGTGGTGTGAGCATTATATGATATCAATGTCAAATGATTATCCCATGTAAATGCAAGATGACATTTAAAAGGAATAAGGCACTATTTGAGTTGTCTATCATAAAAATATCTTAGTAGCTCAGGATGCGTCTGCAGTTAAGTCACAGCACTATGGCGACTGTAAATACTAGCGGCTTTTACTGTGAAAAATTACACTGCTGTGTAATTTTACTTCCAATACAGATTTTTGGAAATGTAATTGACTTTGAATACAAATTACTATACGATAGAGAACTACCATTAAGGGAAACAAAATTCAAGTTCTGTTGTAGCAAAATGTTAAAATAATTTTGAATCATAAGCAAGATTATACTTATTGATTTTACTGTTACTCATGAAAATATCCTAGGAGGTACATTGACATGAAAATACAATCTTTAGGGTTTTTTCCTGGATATAAACTTTAAGAAGTGCTAAGAAGTCCTTTGCAGCTGGTAAAGAGATCCCAAATAACATCTTTTAGCAAAAACTAGGGCATTATAAATCTCTAGGGCAGGGCTGCCACCAATAAATCTTATTTCTCCTGGTTTGGCCTTGAGAAAACTCTAAAACAAACTCTATTTTCTTTTGTTTTTCTTTTTTTTTTTTTTTTTCAGTTGAGACAGGGTCTCGCTGTGTTGCCCAGGCTGGTCTTGAACTCCTGGGATCAAGCGATCCTCCTGCCTCAGCCTCCCAAACTGCTGGGATTACAGGTGTGAGCCACCGTGTCCAGCCATAAACTATTTTAACACAAAAAGTTTCATACTCTAGGTGTTGTACCTTCACAGGCAAACTATATTCACATATCATATATTCATCCATTCATGGTCAACTTGTCATTTTCTGCTTTTAAGTGGCTCTAAAAAGGGGAAAATAATGTTTTTCCAGGGTTATTTTCCTAGAGAAAAATTGCTCCCCTTATCCTGAAATCTCTACATCCAGAGTGAGCAGTGATAAATTCTCCACCTTAAAACCCTCTTCAAACTTCTGTGCCTGCCCCTACTTTATATATGGAACAAACGGTCCTCAAAACTGGACAAACATGGTACTGCTTCTCTGCTTGCTCCTCACCTTGAAGAACAGCGCCTCCCAACAGTGAGTGGCCTCTGAGATCTTCTGTGTCACTCAGATTAAACTAACTGTTCACCTAAGCTGAAGAACCACAGCACCTTCTGCTAAGAGCAGCATTATCAGAAGAGCAAACATGTAGGAGTATTCCAGAACAGAAGCTAGCAGAGCCAAGGCAAACCTGGGGTAGATAAGATATTCCTTAGCTTATTTTGACAAGAGTGGCCAAACACACTCCCAACGGCATATCTTTAGAAAGGCAAGGGCCATAAATAGGACTGTGCAAACATGGCATCTGTGAGTCAGAGCTATGGACCAAGTACAGATGAACGGGGTTCACCCCAGAGCTGATGGAGCTCAGCAAGGCTTCAAGTTTCCGCTAAGCATTTCTGTAATCAAATCAGTAACTTTCCTGTATCTCTTAAATGGAAGACACAAAAGTACAGGTAAGGAGTCTCCAGACATGGTCCTATCTGTAAGACACAGCATCTGTGATCTGTAATTTGTATGGTATCACAGCCTCCCACCTCCACCCTTGCCCACGAAATCTTTTATACCTACAGCCTCTGACCTATTGTTGCCAAAGCCCTCTCCACTCTCTGGGTATGGTGAGACCTAAAGTTAAGAAGAATGGAAGGAGGAAGTCAGAAGCTGGGAGCCAAGAAAAAGACTAGCTCAGTTCTGCATCTGTGTATACCCTGGTTTCTCAACTGGATCACTAGCTCTTGGGAGGCAGGGACATGTCTCTCATTGCTTCCAGATCTAGCTCACAGATTACTGCCATGGGAAGCACATAATTAGGTATGTAGTATTATATCAATAGGTCAAGTGCTGAATAGGTGTTTCCAACACCATTTTTGGTTAAGGAATATAAGATTTCAAAAAGAGTTCATAATGTCAGAATAAATATGTAATAAAAGACCTAATTTCCATGCTTATAATGTCAGTGTTCCCGATACCTGTTTTCCTTCAAAATAAAGAGAAAACCAGGGAAAACTCCCCATTTCCTCTGTTCCTCTTTTCCAGGCACCATCTCCACGCCCATTGTCATCTCCCCACTTCCAGCCAACACTGCCTGTTTCACTTCTTCAAGTTCAGAATGGGTCATGACCCAAAGTCACAAACCTACTGATGCTCTCTATTCAGCAAAGTCTCAAGTCCAATTTCCACCAGAGATGGGACAGGAGGACTCTCCAATCAAGCCTCAACCTACTATCCTGGCCTCATTTCCTGCTCACTCTTCTCTGCCCCAGCCCTCTCTAAAGCCAAACGGAACACTCCTCCTGAGCTACTATTTTCCACTTCTCCACTGTGATCATTCTGTACAACTTCTCCTGCCAACTTCATTTCTACAAATGCCACCCCAGACACTCACCCCTAGAGTTAGTTCACGTAAACCTTCTTACCCACAAACGTTTAAGGTGTAACCAGGCCATAAATGCTCAAAAACTAGTGCTGAAAACACTGTGTGGCACTTAGTAGGGGCTCAGTAGATGTTAACTTTCATTGTTTAAGCAACAAATCATTATTCTTTAAGGACAAGGAAAATTGCATTCTCTCGTCATGCCATTTTCCCTTAGCACCCCAGAAAAAGGTGGACCCTTCCTCTGTTGCACATCCCTAAAAACTCACTGTAGCATTCACGTGGCATTTATCATAGATACATTTTGCATACTGATCTCACTCCCTCTGCTGTGTTCTAAGACCTTACAAGGGTGTCTGGAGGAGGAGCTGAACATGAGGTGACTTTGTAACCTACACAGTCCCCAACACTGTCACAGCTGAAGTGATTCCTGAAGGAATGCAAATACCTCTGACTGCAGCATGACTCCTCCCTCTTTCTCACAGATTTCCCATACACCATTTCCAACTCACCAGCGCTGGCCTTTCTAGCACTGCAGACCCTGTGACAACCTAGCTCAGAGATCTTTTTCTGCTCTTGTCTCAGTTTCTCATATCCCACTCTAACACTGCCTGTCGACAAGTGTAAGAGGAGCTCATCTCTGAGGATACTGTAAGTTCTACTGGAGTGCCCTGCTTCTCTTCCCAGTCCTCACAGAATTAGGTCACTGGAAGTGACACTGTGCACTCAGTAGTCAGTTGAAAACTTTCACCTAAAGGTATAAAGGCTAAAAGCTTCTGTTTTACTTGTTGGAAAGCTCATCTTTCCCCCAGACCCCCTCTGATGCGTCTCAGGCACAAAGTCTGTTTCTAGGACACATGCATGCCTGTGTTCAGTGCATCACCCCTGCAGGCTCCCTCATACTTATTTGATCTGACGGGCACAATCATTCTTAAGATGACCTTTTATAGGTTCACATTCCCCGTAGTCACTTTGTGTCCATTCTGCTCTTCCTGTCTCTTGCCTTTTGCCCCAATTGCCCTTAGCCCCCTTCTTCTCTGCTTGTTTCTTTCCCTCTACCTCTGAGAAGACAGCTAGATTACAAGGCTTAAGATGCTATAGAGAAAGCAGATATGAACCAGGTTACTGAACAGGTCTGGCCTCAGAGTCAAGGTCTAGGCAGGGGTAGATCCAGGGCTAAGGTCCTGCATGGCCTGAAGCCAAGCAAAGAGGTGGGATAGAGCCAGGATGAAATGCAGTAGGAGAGCTGAGCTCTAGAAGATATTGTTCCTACAATGCATGCAGACACAAAGATATTTTGATTTTCTGGTACTAGTAAAATCTTCTAGTCTACAATAAAAATCACCAAAAATCTTCACCTGAGGTTCACATAACAAAAGAACTATGAGGATTGATAGAAATAAAAGCAACTGATCTGTATGTAAGTGATTTGAGAGTTTATCCACCAGCCACTGGGTGTCAGGGGGCAGGTAGTGAGGAAGGACGTAGCTCAGCAGGCCTGACACAGGGAAAATGGAACGTGCAGGCCTTCTTGGGTTTTGTGTCCCAGTGTTCCTGGATTATACTGAATTGGGATTGCGGTGGCCTGAGGCATATGTGTGTGTCTTTGTGGCTCTGGGCCTAGAATGTTTCTGTACTCCCTACAACATCTGACCAAGAAGGTAGATGTCTCTGTATTCATTTCTTAACCCAAGTATTCTTAAAATGGATAAATTCCAATATAACGGCAGCCCTGCTCTAGGGAAAGAAAGATTTTAAAGTAAGAAGCATATATATATATACACACATATATATGTAAAATAACCATATATAAACCTTAATTATAAAAGATTCGAGCCAAGCATAATTACAAAGATAAGCGCTTTCTTACCATCTTTCCAAAGCTCGGCCACAAATCTGTCTGATGACTGGTGCAAAAGGGTGGCCACGTTGTCATTCAGGGGGTCCATGTTCTTCATCAGCCACTCATCCGCCTTATAGTCCACCTATCCCACACCAAAGCCAGAAGTGGTGAAATGGAGAACACAAAACCAAACACAAAAACAGAAACACTTTAAGCCTCAACCAAAAACTTTCATACAACAGTCCAAAAAATGGGTTGTCTGAAAGACAGTATGTTTGTAATATATACTTGCATTTGTTTATAAACGTTTATCAGCACCTTTGTTACACCTTCATAAAAATGTAGCTAAATTTCAAACACAGCCATTTAAATTCAGTTATTCAACATAAAAGTTCTTACCTTCCCTGCATAATGTATAATGCAAAAATCAGCTTTGTCTTTTAGCTGTCGGGGTTTCTGAAACTTGGAGTGGGAACCTTGCTCTTGAACCAGCTTTTCAACAAAGGTTTTATCTGTGGCTTTAGGGAACCAGCATTCTTCATCCAAAAGGGCCAGTACACCAGGAGGGTTCGCCTGATAATGACAGGCAATAAGAATTCACAAGGTTTGCATGTCACTTTAATACTACTGAGTTTGGCACTTAACTTCCAAAACAATTAGTTTTATGAAGATCCATGGAAAACAAATTGCTAGGACGGAAGCAATTTGTTATGTCTAAGCCATAACAAGTTTATAATTCAAACACGGATATCTCAAACTGCTAAATAGGTACTAGCAAGAAAACAGAGGAGTAACTTACCTGAAACTTATAAATACTGCATGTAAATTACAAGTAAACGAATTTTAAGGAGATGGCTCCACAAAAACGTTAAATAAAAGAAGCCAGAAATGAAGTAGGACGTGGAGAGATGAAACTGAATGTTTATATTCAACGACTGGCTGGATAAATCATTGTAACACCTCAACCAACTAGAATGCTTCAGACATTTTATATGCTCATCAGTTTAAGTTTCTGTTTAAGTGATGATTAAATAAAATGTATCACTTTTTGGTGAAATATTTTTTTAATTATTACTAAGTAGAGTATATGGAAGTTGATAAACGAAGTCATCAATTGCTTTATATATTTGTTTTAACAAACACTTGACAACCCATTTTATGTGATTCCATTATTACCTCATTGAAAAAAAGTGCTAGATGAATCCATAGAGAGAGGAAGTAGATTAGTGGTGGCTGGGGGTTGAGGGAAGAGAATGCGGAGTGACCGCTAATGGGTATGAGGTTTTATTCTGGGGTGATGAAAACGTGGCAGGATTAGGTAGTGGTGATGGCTGTACAACTTTGTGAATACACTAAAACAATCACTGAATTTAGTTTTAAAAGGGTGGATTCCACGGTTTGTGAATTATGTCCCAATTTTTAAAAACGCCTTAGAGCCCACCATTCTCTGGAGTGACTTCCTCTGTGGAGGTAAATGACACATGAAAGCTAAATAAAATATTTAAATAGTCATAGTCTATTTTCCAGTGCTTCTGGGTCATCATTTATTGCCACACCACAAATATGGCAAGTGTGTGATACAAAACTGAACTTGTACTAATTCTAGGGCACACTCATGAAATCAGCTTTTTTAATAAGACTCTAAGATCAGTTCTCTTCAACTCACAAAGCCTTCATAATTATTAGGAGTTGGCTATACACACAAATGCTGTTTTTACAAGTAGCTAGAGGCTACGGTTAAATAGAAATGAAACAGTATAATAGTGTGATCACAGAAAGGCATGGGTGATCTGAATGCCGGCAGGTGGAAGCTCAGAGAACCCTTCTGCAATGGGGACCCTTACCCCAGTGCTCCACCACCTGAAAGAACCGTCAGGGTTTCAGATCAGCTAAAAGATAGTAATCTGAAGCAATCGGGATTAGGTCACTTTAGAGGAGCTCAGAGAGTATCCCAAGCACACAAGAAGTATGAGAAATAAAGTTCCACATTAATGTCAATATAACAGAAACAACTTCCTTTTACCCTTTTACATTCTTAACCACTTTTTTTTGTGTGTGATGGAGCTCTGTTGCCAGGCTGGAGTGCAGTGGCATGATCTCAGCTCCCTGCAACCTCTGCCTCTGGGTTCAAGTGATTCTCCTGCCTCAGCCTCCCGAATAGCTGGGACTACCGGTGCGTGCCACCATACCCAGCTAATTTTTGCATTTTTAGTAGAGATGGGGTTTCACCATGTTGGCCAGGATGGTCTCGATCTCTTGACCTCATGACCCACCTGCCTCGGCCTCCCAAAGTGCTATGATTACAGGCGTGAGCCATCACACCTGGCCCATTCTTAACCACTTTTACTGAGAATTTTCATAAATTCTGATATAGTATCTCAAATAAAATTTATATTTTTTCTAAATGACTCAGTGACAGCATGATTATGAATACCATTATTGTGTCTCCTTTTTATTTTTTCCACTTCATTCTTCAATGTCAAGATCTCTCTTATCATTCCTTCTCTTAATTGGGTATTTCCAAGAGCTGTAAGCTTAGAAGCCTATGTTTCTGAATATTGGTCATGAGTTTTGCGAAAGCTTTTGAACTCAGAGGCTTGCCTGCTACCAGCCCACAATCTGGCGAGGCAGGGGCTGGGATTACGTGAGATGAGATAAGCCTGGCATGAGCCTGTCAGGCACCACCACAAAGGATTTTTTTAATGGTACTTTCCTTCTAGAAAGTATTGTTTTCACTCTCCATTTTGAAAGGAACATCAATGGAATCATTATCCCATGTCATTCCACAGGCTATAGTTAAATTCCCCATCATCATAGACTCTTTGGGGTTTTAAAACGTTTTTATTTATTTATTTATTATTATTATTTTGAGACAGAGTCTCGCTCTTGTCCCCCAGGCTGGAGTGCAACGGCATGATCTTGGCTTACTGTAACCGCCACCTCCCAGCTTCAAGCAATTCTCCTGCCTCAGCCTCCTGAGTAGCTGGGACTACAAGTGCCCACCATCATGAGTGGCTAATTTTTGTATTTTTAGTAGAGATGGGGTTTCAGCACGTTGGCCAGGCTGGTCTCAAACTCCTGACCTCAGGTGATCTGCCTGCCTTGGCCTCCCAAAGTGTTGGGATTATAGGCATGAGCCACCAAGCCTGGACATGTTCTTATTTTTAAATTAGATTTTATACTTCTATAAATAAGTAGAATAATCCTCAAATTGAGGTAAAGAGTGAGTCAGCATTAAATCTTGAATTCCTTCCCTCCCCTTTCTGAGCCATCTCTCCTTTAAATTAGGACTATTTAGGCAGGGAATAAAGGGCCCACTCTAAAGGTTTAAGGAAGAGCCTAGAGGTACCAGTACAAAGAATACAGGAAGGAAAGAAGGAATGAGTTAACTAATTCTGCTCATTACCCATAAGTGTCTAGGCATAACTGGTTACTGGGAGTGTCGTGACTTCCCTGTTCCAATACTTTCTGAATACCCTGGCTGCTGTGGTTTGAATGTGTTCCCCAAAAGTTCACATATTGGAAACCTGGTTCCCAATGCAGCAGTGTTGACAGAAGACCTCTGGGAGGTAACTGGGTCATGGGGGCTCTTTCCTAGTAAATGAATTAATTCATTCATGGATTAATGTGTTGTTGAGGAGGTAGGTTAGTTATCATGAGAGTAGGTCTGTCACAAAAAGACAGTTTGGCCATTTCTTATAAGCCCCCCTTGCCATGTGATGCCCTGTGCCACCTCAGGACTCTGCCGAGAGTCCCCACCACCAAAAAAAACCTCATCCAATGCAGCCCCTAGACCCAGGACTTCCCAGCCTATGGCCTATAAGAAATAAATTTCTTTTCTTTATAAATTACTCAGTCTTAGGTATTCAGTTATAGTAACAGAAAACAGACTAAGACACTTGCCAAATAACTTCCCTAAAATACCACTTTCAATGTGCTGTTTACCTGCTAATTTCTGTCCACAAAATTCATCCCTGGAACACTCCCTGCACAGCATCCATACCTGTAATACCTTCCACAACACTGCCAGTCAACTTTGTGGCCTTTGCCTTTTACCAAATTCACAGAGTTCTACCCAGGAACCAATGAGCTCACTACTATGTTGTGTTCTGTTTTGTGGCTTCAAGATCAGGTTCTTGAGGACCAAGGCCATGCTATATACTATCTTATAGCCCCATGGCATGCCCAGTCTGCATTTCCAGTTCATAATTGAGGATTTAACAAATAAATTTTTTTTTTTTTTTTGAGACAGGGTCTCACTCTGTCACTTAGGCTGGAATGCAGTGGTGTGGCCATATCACTGTAGCCTCCAACTCAGGGCCTCAAAGCATCCTCCCACCTCAGCCTCCTGAGAAGCTGGTACTATAGGCACGTGACACCATGCCCGGCTAATTTTAAAACTTTCTTATAGAGAGTCTCACTATGTTGCCTAGGCTGGTCTCGAACTCTTGATCTTAAGTGATCCTCTCACCTCAGCTTTCCAAAGCACTGAGATTACAGGCATAAGCCACCATACCTGGCCCAAAAAGTTGCTATCTGGATTTTATTCTACCACAATAATATTTACACTTAAGGCCTGGAAAATAATTAAAAATGTAAATATCGGCCGGGCGCGGTGGCTCACGCCTGTAATCCCAGCACTTTGGGAGGCCGAGGCGGGTGGATCACAAGGTCAAGAGATCGAGACCATCCTGGGCAACATGGTGAAACCCCGTCTCTACTAAAAATACAAAAAATTAGCTGGGCATGGTAGTGCGTGCCTGTAATCCCAGCTACTCAGGAGGTTGAGGCAGGAGAATTGCCTGAACCCAGGAGGCGGAGGTTGCGGTGAGCCGAGAT
>NW_022436952.1:24654254-24658893 GCF_009761245.1 Sapajus apella | reverse complement strand
GAGTTTGCGCCATTGCCCTCCAGCCGGGGAAAAAAGCGGAAATTCCCAAAAAAAAAAAAAAAAAAAAAAAAAGTAAATATCAAATCCTTTCTACTTCATCTATTTTTTTTTTTTTTTTTGAAATAGGGTCTCGTTCTGTCACCTAGGCTGGAGTGCAGTGGCGTAATCTCAGCTCACTGTAACCTCTGTGTCCCGGGTTTAAGCGATTCTTGTCTTAGCCTCCCAAGTAGCTGTGGCTACAGACACAGGCCACCACATCTGGCTAATTTTTTGTATTTTTAGTAGAGATGGGATTTCACCATGTTGGCCAGGCTACTCTTAAACTCCTGACCTCACGTGATCTACCCACCTCAGCCTCCCAAAGTGCTGGGATTACAGGCGCCTAGCCTTCTACCTCACCTATTTTTGATTGGAGTTAGTCATTAGGGTTGAAATGTTTAATTATTTTACCCCATCATTTTCACCTTTAGAGTGCAATTATTGTGTGAGAGTAAAAAAAAAAAATTTAAAATGGCATATAAAGTATTTTGTCCTAGAGGATAAAGCAAAAGAAATGTAATTGAGTAACATTAAGAAGAACTAATGTGTGTAAGACTCATTTAAAGGTCACAAAACAATCATATTTAAAAACACTCTAAAAACGTTTTAAAAATTAAGATAATTTTCCATTTGGAAGACTTTCAGCACCATTATTTCTATAAGACATTGACCTAGCAAATTTTATGGGTTCTCGTCCATCCTAAAATAAAACTGCAGGTACATAATCATTTTGTTCTTAAAATGTAGGACTTCCAGTGTCATATGAACACATATGAGCATCTCAAAAAACGATCATACAGTCCTTAACAGTACTAATGTGAAATACCCCCTTCCCTTATTTACATAAATATCCAAACAATTCTTTTAGGCAACAAAGTAGTGATGAAATGTAATGAAATGTGTTCACGTGCTTGTGTATGCGTAAGTTACTGGGAAGTCACGACAAGGATGCCACCTCTAGATGACCCTATAAGCTACAAAGAAGCAACTATCCTCACGACTATAGGTAATTTAAGATGTTTGCTCTAAATGTGCCTTGAAAGGTAAAATGATTTCTTATGTATTATAACAGCCAAATGAAAATTATCCACTGCTTTCCTTAAACTCAAATTTCTAATGTGCTGGAACTACATCTCTAATAGGGGTGAATGTCTTCTAGGTTCTTCCTCTTTCCAATTTGCCACTGCTCCTTCTGATTGTAGGTGCTGTATCATCCACCATCTCTAGCCATGAGACCTCCAACACCTTCAAACATGAAGAACACAAGTGGCAACCAGAGACTGAGCAGCAAGAACCAAAATTGCTTCGAAACCTGCTGTATCTCCTAGGGGATAACTCTGAGTTATTCAAATACACCTACTTAACTAGTGTTAGAGCTTTATCTACATTACAGATTCAGTGCTTAATCATGTTTTAGTCTTTCTTATATTTTGGCAGACAGCAAACTAAAATAAATGAAGCTGACACCTTGTTGAGCAAAAGCTAACAGATAAGAAGCACAGAACAGATTGTCAATACCTGTTTGAGATCACATGGAGTTGAGTTCCAAAAGTGATCGAGTTATACACTCAAAGCTCGAATGTGAATGAGTAATGAGTTCTATGTATTTTTAAGAACATTAAGCCACCAAGAAAAGAGTTTCTGATGCTTCCTAAGATTGCCACTAAAAATACATCTGACAAGACTTCCCCGAGAACTAAAACCTCAAATTAAAAAAAAAATCTGGCAAAATAAAAACATCTTTGTACTTTAAAAGGCTAAACTTCAGTTATCTGCAAAATGGATTTACATGACATGTCTTGTTCTCAGCTAAATCAAGTGCCAGGTGGAGCTCACATCCTTTGAGAGGTCCAAGCAAATGCCAGCACACAGGGCCATCTGCAGTCTGTGTGGGCTGGAGCCCACTATCCAGTATACCCGTGCAAGCAAGGACAGAAAGCAAGCTGTGAGAAGGGCTAAAGTAGGGTTTTAGTGGCATGCTGTTGCTATTAAATTCTGTAGGTATTTTATCAGAGTATCACCTTCCTAGAAAATTGAGATCAGAAAATGATTTCACCACTGAACAGACTGGATAATTTCGGTCTCAGGTTATGGCACTTAAGGTCACTGCTTGAATGGAAAATGGAAGACAGCGAGGAAGTGAGCACTCTTACAGGTCTCTCGATCAGGTCGATGCACGGCTGCAGATCCAGCCCGAAGTCGATGAAGTTCCACTCGATGCCTTCGCGCTGATATTCCTCTTGTTCCAGGATAAACATGGTGTGGTTGAACAACTGCTG
The DNA here is from genome assembly GCF_009761245.1 of Sapajus apella. Taxonomy (NCBI): domain Eukaryota; kingdom Metazoa; phylum Chordata; class Mammalia; order Primates; family Cebidae; genus Sapajus; species Sapajus apella. The sequence goes on along the minus strand of NW_022436952.1, from coordinate 24,656,575 downwards.
CAGCTTCTCGTTGGTGTAGTTGATGCAAAGTTGTTCAAAGGAGTTCAGCTACAAATGTGAAATTGTAATTTTCCAAACGTGGGGAGGCAGAGGGAAAACGGGAATAATTAGTCATGTATTTATAAGACATTTTTTCATTAGGTACGAAGTACATGACTATTTATATCTAATGACAGCAACTAAACCAAGTGGGGTGGTCGCCCAATTCCTCTCTCACACACAGCTTTTTTGAAAAGGTAAAGAGAAAGAACATACTGTCTATGGCCACATTACTGAGCTGCAAAAATGAAAAGATAATAAACCTAGTATGCTAACTGAATGCTCTACAAGTAAAACAATTCAGTTTTTTGTTTTTTTTTTTAATTGCATTTTAGGTTTTGGGGTACATGTGAAGAACATGCAAGATTGTTGCATAGGTACACACATGCCAGTGTGATTTGCTGCCTTCCTCCCCTTCACCTATATCTGGCATTTCTCCCCATGCTATCTCTCCCCACCTCCCACCACCCCGTCCCTCCCCCATTTCCCCCCAACAGACCCCAGTGTGTAGTGCTCCCCTCCCTGTGCCCATGTGTTCTCATTGTTCAATACCCGCCTATGAGTGAGAACATGCGGTGTTTGATTTTCTGCTCTTGTGTCAGTTTGCTGAGAATGATGGTTTCCATGTCCATCCATGACCCTACAAAGGACACGAACTCATCATTTTTGATGGCTGCATAATATTCCATGGTGTATATGTACCACATTTTCCCTGTCCAGTCTATCATCAATGGGCATTTGGGTTGGTTCCAGGTCTTTGCTATTGTAAACAGTGCTGCAATGAACATTCGTGTGCATGTGTCCTTATAGCAGAACGATTTATAATCCTTTGGATATATACCCAGTAATGGGATTGCTGGGTCAAATGGAATTTCTATTTCTAGTTCCTTAAGGAATCGTCACACTGTCTTCCACAATGGTTGAACTAATTTACACTCCCACCAACAGTGTAAGAGTGTTCCTATTTCTCCACAAATCTAGGCAAAACCATTCAGGACATAGGCGTAGGCAAGGACTTCATGACCAAAACACTAAAAGCATTGGCAACAAAAGCCAAAATAGACAAATGGGACCTAATCAAACTCCACAGCTTCTGCACAGCAAAAGAAACAGTCATTAGAGTGAATCAGCAACCAACAGAATGGGAAAAAATGTTTGCAGTCTATCCATCTGACAAAGGGCTGATATCCAGAATTTACAAAGAACTAAAACAGATTTACAAGAAAAAAACAAACAAGCCCATTCAAAAGTGGGCAAAGGATATGAACAGACACTTTACAAAAGAAGACATACATGAGGCCAACAAACATATGAAAAAATGCTCATCATCACTGGTCATTAGAGAAATGCAAATCAAAACTACATTGAGATACCATCTCATGCCAGTTAGAATGGTGATCTTTTTTTTTTTTTTTTTTTTTTGAGATGGAGTCTAGCTCTGTCGCCCAAGCTAGAGGGCAGTGGCACAATCTCAGCTCACTGCAACCTCCACCTCCGGGTTCCAGTGATTCTCCTGATTCAGCCTCCTGAGTAGCTGGGATTACAGGTATACACCACCATGCCAGGCTAATTTTTGTATTTTTAGTAAAGACAGAATTTCATCATGTTGGCCAGAATGGTCTCGAACTCCTGACCTCAGGTGATCCACCTGCCTCAGCCTCCCAAAGTGCTAGGATTACAAGCATGAGCCACTGCACCCGGCCAACAATTCAGTTCTTATTAGTGAATAGTTAAGGACCAGAAATAAATAAATGAGGCACTGAGTAAGAAAAAGAAGAAAAACAGAAGCTCGGAAAAGCCAGAGGCAAAGGAAGGCAAGTGGGGTAGTCCGCACGCGTCTGAGCTGGGATGAATGCATCTGATTGGGTCCCACTCTACTGTCACTCAGGCTGTGGGCTCCAAGGTAAGGCAGGAAAAGAATCATCTTTACTGCATGGAATTGTTGTTGAGAGCTCACCTGGTCCTGGGACACAGAATGTGCTTATTATGAGGCTCTGCATTGCTTCTCTAAGCATTCCCTTCCCTTATCAAATGTTTGACCTTTGCAATATCAAAAGCGATACTGCACTGCTCTCACAAAGTGAATTCGGGCATTTTTTTGTATGTTCTTGTTATTTCTGCTCCTTTTCTCTGAACTCTGACCATTTTTCAATAGAAAAGTTGATTGGGTGAATGGATAGAAGGGTGAATTAGCAGATATAATTTTCTTAATCATCCTATACACTAGAAGTGCCCAACCTCTTTCCTGCTTCTTCTTTTTTTTTTTTTTTTTTTTTTTTTTT
>NW_022436952.1:24533814-24654154 GCF_009761245.1 Sapajus apella | reverse complement strand
TCTTTTTTTTTTTTTTTTTGAGACGGAGTTTCGCTCTTGTTACCCAGGCTGGAGTGCAATGGCGCGATCTCGGCTCACCGCAACCTCCGCCTCCTGGGTTCAGGCAATTCTCCTGCCTCAGCCTCCTGAGTAGCTGGGATTACAGGCACGCGCCACCATGCCCAGCTAATTTTTTGTAGTTTTAGTAGAGACGGGGTTTCACCATGTTGACCAGGATGGTCTTGATCTCTTGACCTCGTGATCCACCCGCCTCGGCCTCCCAAAGTGCTGGGATTACAGGCTTGAGCCACCGCGCCCGGCCCTTTCCTGCTTCTATACTGTTCACATAAGCGGCGTGTGCCCATAAATAAACTCTTTCATTATAAAAAGTGATTTTCAATTAAAGAGGATTTCATCCATCTCCAAGGAGTTGATTTATAGTCCGAAAAAGCCCCTCCAATCTTTTCCATTCTCCAGGAGCTGTTATATTCACTATTTCAGAATGAGGTCATACAAAGAGGGCAGAGGCAGTGCTTGCCTTGCTCAATACTGTATTTCTAGCACACAAGACAGCTTCATATTTACAGACTGCTGGATTCTGCTTATTCATGTTCATGTAGATGAACTTTGCTTTGCCTCAGGATGATGACATTCTATTGCTCTATTTAGACTGGGGTGTGACAAAGAATGGTATTTTAAAAAATGAATTTCTACTTGTCTTCCATATTTAAACTACCAATTGTAATTTTAATTGATTTTTAAATCAATAATGCATGGTATAAAATTCAAAGTGTACAAAGAACTGCACCAGTCAGTTTCACTTCACTGAAACTTATTTGTTCTCCCTATAATCAACCAGTATCTCCTATGTTTGTGATCCTTCCAGAAATATTCTATGCACTCAGAAATGTGTGTATGTGACCTTGACTTTTTTTTAACTTAATAATGTATCTTGTTAAGTTGTAGGATCTTTCCTTAGTGTATGAAGCCATCCCATTCTTTATAATGGATGTGTAGTATTTCACTGTATGGAGCTATCATAATAATTTGAACCAATTTCCTAAAGGTGGACATTCAGGCTTTTTCTTTTCTTTTCTCATGACAAATAATGCTCACTGAACAACTTAGCATTTTTACCATCTACATAAATGAACAATTTCCCCATCGAGAACAGGGTATGTCTCTTCACTTGTTCAAGTCCTCTTTTCTTTTTTGCAGCAGCACTGTAAAGTTGCCTTCATTTAAATCTTGCCCATTTCTTTTATACTTTATTTTTAGGTGTTTTTTGTCTGTTTTTGTTGCAGTTGGAAATGAGGGTCTTTTCTTTCATCAAGTCTTCTGATTATTTAAATAGAGGAAACAACATAACAAATTTTTTTAATGTAATTTGTACCCAGCCACTTTTCATGATTTCTCAATTTATTTACAAATCAATATACATTAAAGCAATCTCTTAGAGTGGCAGTGGCAGTTGAGTGGATGTAACAACTTACCCTTGCAATGGTTCAGTATTTATGAGGACAGACTTACAATTTTAAAGCGGTTCATTTTAAAATAAGATGATTCAACACTTGATAGTGGCTAAAGTAACACATGGATGATCACAAAAAGCATTTAATATTTGTGCCTTACTATATTTACACAGTTTACATCTATATTTATGCAAATAAAAATATAAATTTTTAGATGGCCAACATGAACTTCCCTGCAAAACTGTAGCAGTTGTGTGACCATGAACCTTTTCTGCATTGATGTGAGTAAGTGTGTGGACAGATCTAGTCAGATCAACAGTGAAATCTATTGCTAAACCCTTGTTATATCTGCAGTACACAGATCACTGCCTGTCTACGAGCCTCCCTCTCACTTTGGTCCTCTCTTGATTCCCAAGTCAAGCCCCCATCATCTTGCCCCTATTCTACTACAAAGGTCCCCTTGACAGCTTCTCAACTTGGCCCCACACTCCACTCCACGTCTCCAACTCCTCTCTCCCTCTGGTCAGCTATATCCAGTCACATTGGTTTTCCAGCAGCTTTGAACATTTGATAAGTTCTATCCCATACAGGCCCACGGGAATTATTCTCATTATGCCAGGAAACTGACCAAGGCTGGCAGCTTCTCATCCTCCAAGTAAGCCTAACTGTCATGGCTGCAGAGGCACCTTCCCTGAACAGCTATCTCAGGCTGGCCTCCCCAGTTATTTCTATCACAGCACCCTTTCACTGCATTCTCACAGACCTGTGGATTCAGTGGTTATCTGCCATTTACTGTTTGACTTTACTAGAACAGCAGGGACTATATCCCTGGTGCCTGGTACATACCAGGCACATGGTGAGCCTTAATATTTGTTAAAAGAACAAACAAAAAGAAGGAAGAGCAAGAGGGAGAGGGGAAAGAATACCTCAAAAATTTCAAATCCAGCAATATCCAGGATTCCAATGAAAGATGCTCCCTGACGTTTGGTCCTATCCAGAGCTTTATTGATACGGTGAACTAGCCAGCGGAAGAGACGCTCATAAGTAGCTTTTGCCAATGCTTCCACTGCAAAATCTGCCTGTAATTAGATCACAAAAACCTTTTATTCTGGAAGCAATCTCAACAAAGCATTAATAGCTGTTTTATGGAATTTAATGTTATACAGCACTCAAAAAACCCGAGATGGCATTTACTACTTAATCATGTCTCAATTTTACACATCAATAGAAGGTAATATTAGTACAATTAAATGAAGACTGGGAATAATGAATTTGAGGGACGGGTAAAGATACCCAGTAAAAATAAGCTCCTCCCCATGAGCCTGGGTTCTGGACAGCACTATCCACCTTGATTCAGCTCAGTTAGCTGGCACCTTTTCTCTGCTGCACCACCCAGCACAGGAACGAGGTAGTGGGGGCCCTTCTGCTGGTCTGGTTCCCAAAGTATGCAGATTTTTCTACTGGATTATCTATCTACCTGGGGAAAACTGGAGATTATAATTTGACATTTCCTTTTTTAAAAAATATCACCTTTAAAAACATTTTGTTTTGAGACACAGTCTGGCTCTGTTGCCCAGGCTGGAGTGCCGTGGCACAATGTTGGTTCACTGCAAACTCCGTCTCCCGGGTTCAAGCAGTTCTCCTGTTTCAGCCTCCTGAGTAGCTGGGACTACAGGTGCCTGCCACCATGCCCGGCTAATTTGTGTATTTTTAGTACAGAGAGGGTTTCACCATGTTGGTCAGGGTGGTCTTGAACTATTAACTTCAAGTGATCCACCCACCTTGGCCTCCCAAAGTGCTGGGATTATAGGCATGAGCTACTGCGCCCTGACCCTTTTAAAAATTTTTGAAAACAAAAAAGTAAATATACTAAAAAAAATTCAATTAGTACCTAAAATCACCCATGTAAGATAGTTTTTATGGATTCAGTTTGTTACATGTCAATCAGAAGGCCAAATGACCGTGGCTTATTATTTAAACAAATCAGTAATAAGAATGAACATTCAACCTACTTGTTCTTTGGTCTGGGCTTTTTGCACATAGTCTCGGCCGACCTTGATCCGGGGAGTCAGGATGGCCCGAGTAAACTCCATCACATTCATCCCAAGAAGATGGCAGAGTTTCTGTGCAACTGAAGTGTAAAAAGTCTCCTAAATATTATATTTTTTACTTATAATCTAGTCATGATATATTCAATAAACACTTGAAAAACCTTAGTAATAATAAAATTGTATTAAGAAATAAATAAAAATCTTAAAATCAGGCAAGTTTTAGGTCTGATGAAAAATACCTTCCATCCTTTGAAATTAAGACACACTCATTTTTAGGCCACAGGAGAGGGCTAGTCAGCATTTGACTGCCTTGTCTATTTATTCATTTTTTTAGAGGCAGGTTCTCACTATGTTGGCCACGCTGGAGTGCAGTGGCTATTCACAGGTGTGATCTCACTATTGATCAGCACGGGAGTTTTGACCTGCTCCATTTTCAACTTGGGCTATTCATTTCTCTTCAGCCAACTTAGTGGGCCCTACTGCTGGGACGTTACCATACTGACACTGAACGTAGTATAGACAACTGATAGGCATAGCACATGACAGCTTAGTATTCCTGCGCTCAAGCCATCCTCCTGCTTCAGCCTCCCAAGTAGCTGGGACTACATAGCTACCATGTCCAGCCTCCTTGCCTTTGTAAGAGGGACCTGATCCTCTTCTACTTATGCATCATTTAAAAATTTCAAAGCCAAGCTATACTAATATATGCTTTACTCTACATTTTAGATGGCTCCATTTTAAGTCTATTTAATCATGTAAAAGCCATACAGAGGACGGAGGAAAGAGGCCCAACTGCCGGTCAAACTACTTTGATTGAATGATACACAAATGGTCTTGGAAGTCATCAGTCCTAAGATGAGGTGCCACAGCTTGGTCAGAAAATGGTGACCAAGAAGCAGCAGGAGGGGCAGGTCCCTTAGAAGAGCCACACAGAATTAAATTGTTATCAAGCCTCAAATTGGTTACAAAAAAGGATTATTTCAAGGGCAGATAACGTGACTTTATGTCAGCCTTCACTGGCCACAGTGGATTGTGGATGCCTCCATGAGGCAAGATAACTAACTTACTGGAGTAATCAAGCAGTCGAGGCAATATAGAGATTCCTCACTTTTCTTTTTGTCTCCAGACCATCTGAAGCAAACTGATATATATATTTAAGTATAAAATTTAAATATTAAAACATATTATTAAAATATTAAATATATTGTTTATATATATATTTTTTTGATTCACAAACTTTTGTTCCTGACCAACGCAAATTTAAAACCATTTTCAACATTTTAAAATGGGAACATTTCCTCTTAAAATCTAGATTTCCATTTTTCTTTGAAAAGTCACTTACTTTTGCCAAAAGTGACTTTTCAAAGAAAAGTCACTTGGGTCTGTATTCCTGACGCTGGCTGGAACTCAAGCAGCTACAGCTCCCTCTCAGGTAAACATGTGGCCTCCTGAGGCTGAGTTCTCCTCCCTCAATTCCCAAGGACTCCTCTATACTAAGGTAGAGACCATGGACGTTTTTCATCCTACGCTCTGTCCCTTGCCCTCATTTATAGAATCAGGGGGACCCTCATATAAGCACACGAGGTTGTCACTCTACTCGAGAGTCCCTTGGGAAACACTTCAGAGGTGCTTTTATGCTTGCTTTGTAACACATTCTTGGAGTGCACAACAAGCCATCGAAATAGAAATAAAGTGAGTATTCATTCAGTTTACCTGTATTTTCTGGCATGGAAGCTTGATCAGTATTTCTCTCCTTTTTGAAGGAAATATTTCCAAACTGTAGCACTGAAGATACTACTTTAAGCATTGCTTCATATTGATAAAAAGAAAAAAAATTAATATTGCCTCAAAATGTAACAGAGAGATACTCTAATCTATTTTATGCTAAAAATTAGCTATACAAAACTCTTCAGTAAGATATGTCTTTTCAGGATTTCATACAATTCATTAGTTTCCCAATCATTTTCTAGTTTAGGTGATTGACCCCAAATTTCTAAGTCTTAGGAAAGTGAGTATCAGGATCTTAGAGAAATCACACATACACAGAATTTCTTCATGAGAGAAGCCCATTATACGCATTGCTTCCATAGTCTCCTGGAAGTTATCTTTGTCTTGCTGTCCCGGAATAGGGATATAGCCATTGGAGAGAAACCTGTAGTTATTAAATCCTTCAAGGAGCAAATCGGCTAAAAGGAAATACAATGGAATAAAATTTAATAAATATCCATAAAGACAACTAAGCCATACCTGCATTCAACCTGTGCCAATGTCACAGGAGAACCGGGGTCACCATGCAACCCATTGCTAGCAAAATGTTTTTTTTTAAATATATTCATGTAAATACACAAACACACATTTTTCCATTATCTGTACCAATGAAGGAAAAAGATGTTAATAGCACAAAAACCTTAACAGGAGTTTTTGGGATAGCAGTTTGTACAATATTCTATTTGAAATCGGTATCTGGGAAATGATGTCAATTTTCCAGATTTCAAGACTTTATGGTTTTCAGATTTAAATATTTGAGCCCTCTTTTTTGAAGAAAAGCTTTTAAATCCATATTCTATATTCCTATCTTAGCAAGTAGTTTGCAGCAAACACTATAAAGTTAATCTGAAAACTATCACAGACATAAGCTAGAGATATAGATGATGTGGACCAAGCAAGTCCCAAACCCAGCAAAGGCCCTGAAACACTTTGTCCAAGCCAGTTTGCTTGGTGGTTAACTTGCCTTTAGAGTGATGATGTGATGTGACGCAGCAGACTATTATAACAGGTACCCCAATGTCTACTTGTACTGTAGGGGCCATGAATTAAAGAGAACTTACTCTATTGATAAATGCATTCTTGAGAGCCAAAGAATATTTCTCAGGAGTGCTCAAAATAGCAGGGCTATCTATCCTTATAACAGATGTGCAAATGTGCTACCAACTTTCTTTGTGACTGGCTCTTGCTCTACTGCAGAGAAGTTCTACAGGTCATCCCATCCCGTAATTCCTGTCTACATCATTTAATTTCTAAGGGTACTGCCTGCTGCTTTCTTTTCCTATTTCTTTCAAGACTTTGATTATCTAAAAGAATTTATTCCTATTGCAGTTATTGCCAGTCTGAAAGCCTAAGTGTTTTCTTCTCTTTAGCATTACATATTGCATACTCTTGAACTTTTAGTCTTTCCTTGGCAATAACTCTATTTTTTTGTTGCTTGATTTTTCCTTTGCAGGTCTTTCTCTGATTAATTTTTGGGTTCAATGGTTTCACAGATGTCTGTGGTTAGCAAAAGCCTAGACGCCAGATGAGAAAAGTATTAACTGTATATGTGTCTATTTTGATATCTAGATAATATCCTATACCACAAATACAAAAACACTAAATTTGAGAATCAGAAGAGATGGGAAAGTTATGCATCTTATCCTCTCCCTCACATGTTGCTAAGCAAAATTCTGACCCGGACTAGAACTCTCCTTTGTACCGTGCCCAACTCTAAGCGTCTAGTCCTTGTGATTCGTGACATTCAATCAATCAATCAGTTGAAATCTACCATAGGCTCTTTCTAGTATTAATGGAAGCAATAACATATACATTCAGTTGTAAATTTAGAAATTAAAATATTTATTCTACTTAATTTTATTAGGTAAATTTCTTTTCCCTTACTTTTTATATTTTAAAATGTTGAAACAGAATTGTAAAATATGCAACATTTATCTTCTAATTTTAAAAATTTTAAGAAGAAATAGAAGTACAAAAGATTATATTATCTATAATGCCTGCTGCTTAAAATAAAGTACTTAGCCCATGGCATGGGCGTTCAATTTCATTTTGATTTTCATGATTTAACCAGCTGGAAATTTGTTTTGTGTGTAAAAAATTGTTTCTCAAAGTTGTTTTTTGTCAAAAAATATTTAAAAAGATGTTCCAGTGAATATAAAATAGTAAAAACCTTTGTAACTTACATTTTAGGTGTTCCCCTGCTCCAGATAACAACTGGTAAAAGATATGAAAAGTACGTTCATCTTTAGCCTGACGAACAGCACGAGACTTTTCCAGAAGGTCTGAGCAAAGATGGTTAAGAAATAAATTATTTAATTCTTAAATAAATAGAGGCCATCTTTCAGTGTCCATATAAACTTAAATCATAAAACATCTCCTTTCTCTGATATATATAAACTATCCTGCAATGAACTATTCTAAATGATTATCTTCCATCTGTGAAAAAAGAAAATACATGTAACTTATGTTCCTAACTAATCTTCTAGAATCATTGGTCTGGGAAGGAACTTAAAAGATTATAGGTGCTGGCCAGGCTCGGTGGCTCACACCTGTAATCCCAGCACTTTGGGAGGCCCAGGCGGGCAAATGACGAGGTCAAGAGATTGAAACCATCCTGGCCAACATGGTGAAACCCCGCCTTTACTAAAAATGCAAAAATTAGCTGGGTGTGGTAGCGTGCGCCTGTGGTCCCAGCTACTCGGGAGGCTGAAGCAGGACAATCGCTTGAACTAGGGAGGCAGAGGTTGCAGTGAGCTGAGATCATGCCATTGCACTCCAGCCTGGTGACAGAGCAAGACTCTGTCTCACAAAAAAAAAAAAAAAAAAAAAAAAAAAAAGGTTATAGGTGCTTCCCTCATTCCCTCACTCAGCTGTGCTTTACGCCATCCTTCTCCTAATGTGGATTACATTCAAAGAATACCACACTATACAAGGAACTATAAGAAGCTGTTAAAGTACAGTTGTTTAAGGCAGGAGAAAGAAGCTCTATAATACCAGATTAACACAATTTTATAAGTAAGGAAGCCATGGCACAAGGAAATTAAGTCAAAATAGTATAGCTAATAAGCAGTACAGTTAAGAATCAAAAACTTGTCTGGACTCCAAAATGCATGCTGAGTGCCCACACTGCTACCCTATTGAAAGCCTCCTACATGGGAGGTACTGGCCCCTTCATATCCAGCAGCACATGTAACTTTCCCAAATACCTTGACAGCTATGATGAGATTAAGCACTAGTCTTCCCTCTGCTGCTCTGAAGAGCCAGTGCAGCCAGTACCTCCGCCTGCTGCTACTCACCCTGCCTGGGCTTCCCAGGGGGCAGGCAGCATAGTCTCCAGCAGCTCCTGTGTTTCAGATCACTGCACACCCAGCTGTGTATCTTATCTGGGGTTCAGATCCACAATGTCTTGATGCTCCTGGAGTGTCTATGAGTTGACAGTCACACTGGGCTCTCAGAGAATGTGTCTCACTGCTTTGGAAGATGATTGCCTCTTTTGAGGTAAACCTTCCCTGTGGCCACCAAAGTGAATTAATTCTGTATGTGTCAGATAGTCAGAATTTTAAATCAGACTATTCCACACAACCTCCACGTCTGGTGAAAGACACACTCATATGAATCATGCTCTGACACACCTATATGAAGAAAGCTGAACTGCACATTCATTCTCCTGTCATTTTCAAGTATTTCCAGTTTTTGCTGGCTGTGAGTATATTTAGAGACATAAAATACTGTTCTTAACCAGAAAATCATGGTCTATCCCTGAAAGGACAGAAACAATGTATTTCTATCACTGGAGATTATTCTAACAAGCATCAGAAAATTGTTATCTATGTATACCTCTTCCTAATTGGCACACTATCATTCAGAATCATTTCTATTTTATTACATCTCTAATCAAATGTTTTATGTATGTATGTATGTATGTGCATACACATTATAAACTTTCTGATGGCCATTTTAGGCAGGTGACATTTCTTAGGACTATTCTATGTATTTGACATTTTATTTTTTTCTTCAGTTTTATTCTACTTAACACTAATTGAAACTACTTTAACTCTGTAATCTTATAAGGATTGTTTCAATGAGCACATGCTCATCCTTCTAACATCGATGGTAAAAAGTGGGCTAACAGCAATAGGGGAAGTGAACTGCATTCATCTAAATGTCCCATACCACACAAACACTGTGGCACTCTCCACATTCCCAGCCATGTGAATAGGCTATGGCCTGGTTCTAAAAACAACAAAACATTTTGGAGTTAATATTCAGTAGTCAAAAGTATTAGAGCAAGGCACAATATCTCTGGGCTCAAGTTTTATCTATTATCTGGATTTTGGGAGTGATATCACAGAGGGTTGCCATGGGGCTGGAAGAAGACTAAATCATTCTTTATTTTGGATTATACAATTATAAAAAAGGATACATGTTTCAATGTTGGCCCCAACGATATAGCCAGTTACATCGAAGTTGATCCGAATAAATTTGCCCTGAAAATAAATTAAAAAGAGAAAGTTGAAAATTATAAGTATATACTGGATCTGAACACTATAATAAACTAAGAAGACAACATGCCCTACCAAGTGTCCATGAATTAGTTACAATAATGGATCTTATATATTGCCTCAAACAAAAAGAAAAAAGAAAAAAACAGGCCTTGATACATTTCAGAAAGTAGCAATAGAATAGGCTACTTTCCTGGACTACAACATAATAAAATTAGAAATTATAAACAAAAGGAAAGTAGTGGGATCCCAGTCATTCAGAGCTTTTTTAAAGCTCTTCTAAATAATCTGAAATATAAGAGATTTTAATAGTTTTAAAGGACCACTGTATCCAGCACTATAATGGTAGATTTAAAAATATGAATAATATACATGATTTCCTAAAAAATAGAAATCCATTAAAAAAAAACCCAGAAAACTTAACCCATAAAAATAAAAAATAGTAAAACAGAAGTCCTTCTTTAAAAATGCTGGATTAGTATTATGAAACAGTTTTACGAATTTCCTTTTCACTTTTTTTTGAGACAGAGTTTCGCTTTTGTAGCCCAGGCTGGAATGCAATGGCATGATCTCAGCTCATTGCAACTTCCGCCTCCTGGGTTCAAGCAATTCTCCTGCCTTAGCCTCCTAAGTACCTACAGATATGTGCCACCACGCCTGGCTAACTCTGTATTTTTAGTAGGTTTTTTCATATTGGTCAGGCTGGTTTTGAACTCCTGACTGCAGGTGATCTGCTGACCTTGGCCTCCCAAAGCGATGGGATTACAGGCGTGAGCCACTGTGCCTGGCCTAGTTTTACAAATTTCTAAGGAATATTTGAATATAACTGTTTTAGGAAAAAGAGAAAAAATAGTGATTATTTCATCATTCATTTTATAAAGTTATCATAACAGTGAGTACCCAATCTGGTAAGGATATTACAAGGAAAGCTGGGCATGGTGGCTCATGCCTGTAACCCCAGCAGTTTGGGAGGCTGAGGCAGGTGGATCACCTAAGGCCAGGAGTTCGAGACTAAACTGACCAACATGGCAAAACCCATCTCTATCAAAAATATTTAAAAAATTAGCTGGGTGTGGTGGCACATGCCTGTAATCTCAGGTACTCAGTACTCCTACTGAGGCAGGAGAACTGCTTGAACCCGGGAGGCACAGGTTGCAGTGAACTGAGATCATGCCACTACACTTTAGCTTGGGCGACAGAGTGAGATTCTGTCTCAAAGCAAAATAAAAGCAAATATGGTATGGTTATATCTTACTTATAAAAATATATAAAAGGCTATATTAAACATTTTGCAAAACAAAGAAACATAATGATCAAGAATGGTTTATTCTAGGACTGCTAAGAAGGACTGATATTAGTAAACATACCACTATTATTCATCATACCAACAGTCAAGGGATTGGAGGGCTGCCTTTGAGGAAACTGACACGATGTCTCAAGTTTACTGGGAAATGGAAAAGGACTTAGAATAATCACAACAATTCTGAAAAAGAAGATCAGAGCTAGGGAATCACACTACTCGATTTCAAAAAGCTATGAATTTATTAGGACAGTGTGGTATCGGTGTAAGGACAGAGACAGAGATTAGTGAAACAGAATAGAGTCCAGGAATAGATCATGTATGTAAGCTAATTCATTTCAACCAAGGTGCCAAGGTAATTTAATAGGGAAAGGACAGACTTTTCAATAAATGGTGCTTGAAAAATATACAAAATGAAACAAAACAAAATAAAAGAACCCTAGACTGTTACCTCACACCACATACAAAACTTAAAACAGATCACATACCTAAATATAAGGGTCGAAACTGTAAAACTTCTCAAAAAATAGGAAAAGATCTTTATGACTTTAAATTGGACATAGATTTCCTAGACAGAATGCAAAAAGCATGAACCATAAAATAAAAAAATGGATAAGCTGGATTTCATCAAAATTTATAACTTTTATTCTTCAAAAGATACCATGAAGAAAATGAAGAGAAGCCACAAACTGGGAGATAATATTTGCAAAACACATGATAAAAGACTTGTTGCCAGTCTAATAGTAGGACAAGCAACTCAATAAGAAAACTGGGTAAGTGATTTAAATAGACATTTAATCACAAAAGACATGTGAATGGCCAATAAGTGTATGAAAATATGCACAATATCATTATTTAGGGGAATATGAGTAAAAACAGCCACAGTGAAACACCACTATATACATACTAGAGTGGCTACATGTTTTAAGAAAGATCAGCAAAGATATATAACAACTAGAACTATCAGACAACCCCGATGAGAAGGCAAAATGGTACAGCCAGTTTGCTGGTTTCTCATGGTGTCAAACACAGATTACTTATTATATGACCCAGCAATTCCACTCCTGGGCAGGGTTTCACCCACGAGGATGGAATGCATGCATCCACACAGACTTGTACATGAATGTCCACAGCCACTTTACTCTTAACAGCTGCAAACTGGAAACAACCCAAATGTCCACCAACTGGTGAAGGGATAAAGAAATCGTGGTATATTCACACAATGGAACCCTACGGAGCAATGACAAGGAATAAACCAGTGACACACCCAACAACTGTATGGATCTAAAAAGGATTCTGCTATGTGAAAGAAACTAGACATGAAACACTACATACTATATGATCCCATTTACTTGATATGCCAGAAGTTACTGAAAACTCTAGAGACAGAAACAGATCAGTGGTTTCAGGGGGAGGGGCAGGAGTGGAAACAGATGACACAAAGGCAAAAGGAACCTTTCTAGAGTAAGGGAAACATTCTGCCTCTAGATCATGGTGCTAACTGCACTATGCACACATTTATCTAAATGCATTGAACTGTACACTGAAAAAGGTGAATTTTAATGTATGCCAACAATTTAAAAGCAATCAAGGCAGTGATCTTAGGAACGCCTAGATAAATGCTGATTTTTAAAATATAACCCAACATCTATTTTACACAGAAGATTAACACGACCCCTGTGCAATGATGACATTTAGATTCGTGAAGTGTTCTATAACATAATGATAATAACTCAAATTCTTTGTATTTACTATAAACAAATTAAATATGCTTCCTTATTAAAGTGAAAGCCGTTAGATTTACACTCTTCTACTTATGGCGCCAGGCAGGTTGCCCATCCTTTTACTCACTACTTTAGGGGACTTCTCACAAAAGTGTTACTTTTTTCAGTGTATTAATATTTACCTTATATTAAAAAAAATGAATAGTCAGTTTGGGATGCTACCTACTACAGAAGTTTCCCAACTATATTTTATTGTTTACACCTTAATAGTTTATTTTTTTTTAAAAAGGATCATTTTCTAAAATGAATAATCCATTATATTTTTGCTCAATATTATGAGCATTCATTAAGAACTCACCCCATTTTCCTATATAAAAAAACCCCAAAGCAAGCCAGCAAACAAGGCAAAAGGGAATGTATGTGGGGAGTGTGGTGGAAGAGCCCTGTGAATATACTGACTTCCTGCTTGAGGAACAAACTGTGATCAGTTCGCAAGAGTAAGTTCTATCTCAGGTGTGTGTCAAGGAGCTCCATTATCACTCCTCCTGGTTCTCCTTCACCACTGCCAAATGTCCTTCTAACTCTGCTCCCACCAAAATGTACATATTCTATTTCACGTTATCTGACAGTGCTGCTCTGTACTAAGAGCTTGATACAATCAGGCACCATGCCATCAACATAACAGAGGAACATTCCATGAAGGGCCTGCTCGCGGTGCTACTAAACCACAGAATGTTCAAGAGGGAGTTGGAATAAGAAGCAAAGGCACTTTGTGACAAACAGACTCTTACTACATCTTATAAAGTCATGAACAAAAAACCACTTACGCAACATAGTAAGTTATCAAAACAAATGGCAAAAACAAAATTACTCTGGACATGACAGTGAATGTGGACAACATAAAAGAAGATACAAACTTAGGACTTCTTTAGAAGTTAGGATGGTATCAGTCACCAAACCTGCAATACCCACTAGCCTAGATACTGATCTTATGGCTTAAAACTTATTGAGGTTATGATTTAAATTCCATTGGAGACCACAATGCAAACCCATCATTATGAGGCTGCTTGACTGTTAGTGGTGAGTATTTAGTATTTTTCTTCTACGGAGATCTTGTTAATTAAGAATCACATAATAAAATTGACAATTTGTTTGCTTGTTTGGTTAGTTTTGTTTTGTGGTGGGGAGAGAAAGTTTTGTTTGGATTTTTTTTTTGAGACGGAGTCTTGCTCTGTTGTCAGGCTGGAGTGCAGTGGTATGATCTCAGCTCACTGCAACCTCCGCCTCCCAGGTTCAAGCAATTCTCCTGCCTCAACCTCCCGAGTAGCTGGGAGTACAGGCACACGCCACCACGCCTGGCTAGTTTTTTGTATTTTGAGACGCGGTTTCACCATGTTGGCCAGGATGGTCTTGATCTCCTGACCTCATGATCCACCTGCCTTGGCTACCCAAAGTGCTGGGATTACAGGTGTGAGCCACTGCACCCGGCTGGATTTTTGTCTTAATAGGAGAAAAATTATCTCTCCTTTTGAGATAGGCTAAACAAAGAAGCACTTTACACAAATAAAATAATAATGACATTCAGAGATGCTGACCTAATGCTCCCCAAACTTAAGACGAACAGTGAGGCTGTGCTTTGTTAACACGTGAAGAACAATGTGGTCTATGCAATTCTGCACATAGCAAAGAGGTGCTACGGGAACACAAAGGAAGAGAGAAGGCCTTACAGAAACAGTGCCATCTGAGCCTAGCCATCTTAGTGTTTACCATGGACATTAGCTGCTTCGTGCTAAATAGTATTTTAAAGAGAGGTTCTGTGCTTAAGTTCACTTGAAAACAAAACAAAAAAACACTACAAAGAATAGGAGTCCTTGGCACATTGCAATCTAATTTCAACTTCTTCTAAGTTGCAAGGGAACCTGTATCTACTATTTTGAAGAGATACAACATTCTGGGTTAATAGCTATTCTAAGTAGCAACAGTAGGCACCCTTCTCTCTTCTACCAGTAGGTTCTCACTTATTTTTGCCCTTGCATTGTCAGAATGCAATAGCTGAATATATAAAATTCTGATACCTCATATTTTGTTGACAAGAGAAAGATCTCTTTTGCTCTGTAATTATAAAACATGTTCATCTTTAGATTTGTAAGCATCAATCAGAATGGTCAACCCAATGAATTTTCTCATTTTACATCATTTTATTTCCTTCAAATAATTTTCATATACACACCTGCTTTCTGCATTTGTCCACTTATGTACCGTATGAGGTATATATTGGTAGAGAAACATCATACAAGATTAAAGAATACTGTTATTTCAGCAAATGATGGTCTAGGTTCTTGTTGCAAAATACTAAGGAAGTCCTTTCTACTGAATGACTACCTGAGTGCTAATGCCATGTTTCTTTTTTGCCCTTAGAAATATATATTATTCTTGAGTTTGAGAAAATTCTAGGCTATCATCTGAAGACTCAATCTGACACTGCTTACAGAATTGATTTAATCATCTTTATAGTCTATCGTGCTATCTGTCTCTTTGTATTCATCTTCTATTCATCTAATGTTTGTGAAATGTTTTTCTGTCAACTTTCTTCTCGTTGACATTATGAGTAGAATGGAAAACTTCTGATTTTTCAACTATGCTCACTAAAAGCTAAAAGTATTCTACAAAGATGGTTTCTCTAGTTTTCTTTCATACCTATTTGAAAGACAATGCAATATTTGGGCTGATTTAATAAGTAAATTAAAAGATGATGCAATAATTATTACTGTAGCATCTGTCTTGGCAATCCCATTATTCTTACCATTTTATTCATTTTTAGCATAGTTGAGAATAAATGAGTTAATAATGATATCATTTAGGATGATCAAACATCAAAATACTTCAAGACACAGCAACAAATAAGATCACTAATATTCCTAATGTAGCTTAGATTTATAAAATGGTTCAATTGACCCATATGTAATTATAAGAAAGAATACATTTTATTCTATTAAAAAAATAAGTATATTTTGTCTTTGTTTTTTGGAAGACCCCTAAGAAAGATTTAAGTTAAAAAGCTATCAATCTTTATGAATAGTTAGAACTATTCAAAAAAGAAACTGAAATTGGGTCCTGATGTTATATTGAGGGTTAAAATTCTTTATAAATTTTAAGCAGCTGTATTATCTATACAATACCTCATTGAGTTAATAAAAATATTGCTATTTTAAGAGACAGTAGTCAAAAGGCAATGTTATGACTACAAAGCTGCTGAGGACACAGTGCTAATATAACTGCCTAGGCAAATGCTTTCTTAAATTTCTCATTGCAATGCCGTAGAAAGAGTCATCAAAATCATACGGTATCAGCTAGTTCTTAAGAAAACATTTCACTAAAAAAATATATCCAGTAATACAAACGTTTAGCTTTCGCCAACATGTGTGTTTAACTTCTTTATTAAGTATATATCAACATGCTGTTTAAGTTTTCAACTCTGAATACTATTTCCTAATTTTTTTTCTTTACCACCTCAAATAAAATAAAAGTTCAAAAATCCATCAAACAAAACAAATTCTTTATTTGGGCAATATGGCATACAGATGATTAACTGTGCCTTAATTAGGGCAAATTAATACACAGATAACTTTGAACTGTAAACAACTTTGAAATCTTAATTTAAATATTATTTACTATATATTTAGTGAATTTATTTTTCCCAAACTCATGGGAGATTAAAATAGGAAAAGAAGTTAGGGTCAAAGGAAAAATGGGGCTTTGTAGTCATCACTGCCACCTGAAGCCACCTGCCTCTAACCATGGTCAATGCCACTGTGTTCTTTTGACATCATTGTTGATGGTAACCCCTTGGGTTGCCACATCTCCTTCCAGCTGTTTGTCGAAAAAGTTCCAAAAACAGTGGAAAACTTTCATGTGCTGAGCACTGGAGGAAACGGATCTGGTTATAAGGGCTCTTGCTTTCACAAAATCACTCCAGGGTTTATTTTATCTGCCAGGGTGCTGACTTCACACACCATAATAGTGCAAGTCCATCTACTGGGAGAAATTTGATGATGAGAACTTCATCCTGAAGCACACAGGTCCTGGCATCTTGTCCATGGCAAATGCTGGACTGACACAAATGGTTCCCAGTTTTTTACCTGTGTGGCTAAGATTGAGTGGCTGGATGGCAAGCATGTGGTCTTTGGCAAGGTGAAAGAGGGCATGAATATCATGGAAGCCATGGAGTGCTCTGGGTCCAGGAATGGTGAGACTGGCAAGAAGATCACCACTGCCAACTGTGGACAACGCTAATAAATCTGCTTGTGTTTGACCTTAACCACCAGACTATGCCTTCTGTAGCTCAGGAGAGCATCCCTCCATCCCATTTGCTCACAATTTCCTGTAATCTTTGTGCTCTCACTGTATCTCTTTGGTTTCCTTACTCCTCTTGACATCTAGCTAGATTGCAGTTAAGCTTATGATTATAAAATAAAAACTCAGTAACACAAACAAACAAAGGAGAAATGGGAGAAAATTAAGATTTGGGGCCTCGAACAGGTGACCTATACAGAAATGTTCCAAAATAATTTAGACACGTGGTCACTTATTTAGATAAATAAGCAAAGTCACCAACATGCAACACTCTATTCCTCATCAGTTTCCTTGCCTAATGTCCTTTTCATGCCTAGGATCCATAGTGGCTCTAGCCATTATAGTGAGGGTCAGTGAAATATCTTTTGACTAAATGCAAAGGGCCAAGCAAAGAGCAGTGAAAGAAGAGATGCACAGAAAACAGAGAGGACACTACTACAGAGGCCTGTGGTGTGGGAGGAGGCAAAAGAGAACAGTATTTCTGAAAACATATTTAGTCACCAATAAATCTCAGTTATAAGCCAAAGCACTAAAACGTATTCTATTTTAAAAACACTTTAACAGAAATCTTATGAAGTTGAAACTGATCAACTTTCTAGCTAAATGACATTGACACTCAGATACTTTACAAGATATAGCCCAGCACTTTGACAACCTGACAAAGTGAAATTTTGGAAGCAAAAAAGAAATACTTTACTGAATATCCCCAAGTGATCTAGGACTTAAATATTCCCCTTCATGTTGGATACCCTGGCCAATCAGGTAAGGTGCAGGCCATGGGACCTGACGTCAATGGAGTGTTAGCCATTTGGCCAAATAAGCAAAAATGACTTTTTATTCTTCCTTGGTGGCAGGCTGAGGGAAGAGAATAAGATCTGTTAGTTGAAATGCTTTCTCCTTGGCCAGGTGTAGTGGCTTACATCTGTAATTCCAGCACTGTGAGGGGCTAAGGCGGGCAGATCACCTGAGGCCGGGAGTTTGAGATGAGTCTGACCAACATGGAGAAACTCTGTCTCTACTAAAAGTACAAAATTAGCTGGGCGTGGTGGCACATGCCTGTAATCCCAGCTACTCGGGAGGCTGATGCAGGAGAAGCACTTGAACCCGGGAGGCAGAGGTTGCGGTGAGCAGAGATGGTGCCATGGCACTCCAACCTGGGCAACAAGAGCAAAACTCCGTCTCCAAGAAAAAAAAAAAAAGCTTTCTCCTCACATCTATAATAAATACTTTCAGAATTAACATTTTTATTGAAACACACATCTAGACTAAATTGGAAAAGAAGGATTTTACTTTTAAGTGGGAATTCTATATTTTAAACATTATGTGAAGAAATCTGTGCTGAAGATGCCCATTCCATAATCGATTTGCATAAAGGTCAGATTATGGTACTTAGAATATTCAATCAGAATTTCATTAGTAAAAACAAAAACAGGGAAAACCCCCAAAACATGACAAGTACATTGTGTATTAATTATAGCTACACATTTTGATAATGCATGTTGTATATCAATCCAGAAATAAGTGATATTACACATGAACTGTGAGAGTTCTAAACAGCAAAGACAACTAGAATTCTTTCATATATAATAAAATATAACCTGTTAAGAATTTCAGTCAAAATGTGCAATAGGAAAACCTGGATATTTGATATTTTGATACCTGATGAAAATAAAAAGAGCATCATCTAATTAGTTTCAAAATTTTGTTTGTTCTGAATTGACATCAATTTCTGGAACCTTTTCTCGGTGATTATAATGTACCTACAGTAATAAAACCTAGATTAGTTATTAGTTAGCAACTTAATATAGGGTCAACGCAGGTTTGTTTCATATTCTGAACATATTTTCCCCCTTCTTAATCTGGTATCTAAAGTTGTGACATGATCTGCAATATGCATTAAAACACACCAGCACAGATAGGGTGCCATGCATGTGTGTTCGCTATTTGCCCTAAATGAGAAAACCCATTCTAGGAGTAATGAGCTAGCACTTAATCCAAAGGCCAGATGGCTACCTTAAATGCTTTAGCTATCTTAATCTCCAAACCAAACCAGAAGCTTTGTTGTTAGTAAAATGAGTTTTCACAGGCACTAAGTGGCCTCATTACTTAGTATAATGGATAATGGATATTGGAAATCACTAGGGCAACATAAGTGGCATTAAGCCATGGACTGATTAGAAAGAGATATACATTAACCTCAAAAAGAGACTTAAGAAAAAGAGAAATAAACAAATAAAAACAAAGATATACACAGACCTTCCCCACTCCGGGGTGAAGGGAACAGGTGTTGAGACTCCAGCAAGTCCAGAGGCTGTATTGTTGGGAGTGCTCCTAGAGCTTGAAACTAAACCGCTGCGTGCAGCCAGTGATCTGGATGATGCTGGTTGCCTGGTGCAGACCGTATTGTCACTGATACTGCCACATTTGCCTCAGTAAATCTTTCAGATAAAGGTTTGCTCAGAGAAGTTAAACAAAACTGGGCTGCATGCAACTTCCACAACTGTTTTCAGCGCCTGCCTGCTGATAAACAGATATGAGGGTATAAAATCCTGATGTGCTTTCATTATAACTTGGTCACCAAACTGTAAGGAGGACACCTAGAACCCTTACCTAGCTCTAACTGCTAGAGGATACTTATCTACCAAAAGGTACATAATAGCTGGAAATTGCCAAACTGGTTGAAGTCAGCTTGTTAGAGAGAGAGAGAAAGAATTTGTGGAAATAGAGAAAGTGATTCTTTTTTTTTTTTTTTTTTTGAAACGGAGTCTCACTCTGACGCCCAGCCTGAAGTGTAGTGGCATGATCTTGGCTCACTGCAACCTCTGCCTCCCAGGTTCAAGCGATTCGCCTGCCTCAGCCTCCCGAGTAGCTGGGACTACAGACATGTGACACCACAACCAGCTAATCTTTTGTAGTTTTAGTGAAGACAGGGTTTCACCGTGTTAGCCAGGATGGTCTCGATCTCCTGACCTCGTGATCTGCCCGCTTCGGCCTCCCAAAGTGCTGGGATTACAGGCGTGTGCCACCACGCCAGGCCAAGAAAGTGATTCTAACTAAAACTCTGCGAGGGAAGATGTAACTGCTGATCCAAACAATCATTTTGAAATTGAAGTCCCTGTTTTTAAAGTTTCATTATAAGAGATTCATTTTACATAAATCTCCTCCATCTGGAATGCATTTTACTTCTCCATAAACAGAGAACTGGACTAACTGTGAATGATTATTTTCATAAGGGTAATGCTCTCCTAAAGAAAGAATCCCTTTAATATAAACCATATGCTAGTATCTTTGAAAGAAAAGATATTCTTCAGGAAATTAGTCATCTATATTAGATCAAAGAAATGGAACCAAATGGATTCTAAAGCTTATGGAGTTTATAGTCTCAAATATTTTTACTGTAAGCATGTAGCTTGTAAATATGACTATATGAAATTTCACTGTATACACAACTCATTTTTTAACATCATATTACTCTTAGTATGTAACTGATCTCAACCCAAGGCCTGGCCTGCCCATGGAGCCACTGCCTCCCACCTGCTCTCTACCCATGCTTCTAAAATGGGGGCATACATATCCTCTGAGGATCTAGCACATGTACTACCTTCCCTAAGCTCAACAATACCATGGCATGCCATTGAAAACATTAAAGTTAAAACCAATATGAAGGTGTGCTCTACAGGGCTAGATATATTTGTCCACTGATATAGTCCCAGGGCCTAGAAGAGTGTATGGCACTTTGTAGTGTCTGCCACATTTTAAGCAAATGAATTCCATAAATATGCCTACTGCATACCAACACCCTGTGGGGCGCTATACTGGGAACCAAGGATACAAAGTCCCTACTGTCAAAAATCTTAGACATTCTACTAGGAAGGACAATAAATAAGCAAAGCAATTAGTTACAGCTCCTGATTGGTGCTATGAGGGAAATAAATAGGATACTGTGATAAAGAATAATAAAAGAAATCTCCTCACTAGGGTTTTAGACTAAGTAACTAGTTGGGAGAAGGTAGTAGGGAGAGGAAATGTGGGCAGATTTGAAACACCTTCTGGATGTTTAACCAACAGGATTCACTGCTGGCCTGGATGTGGGCCATGAGAAAAAGGCTGATTCCTAGGCATTTTGTTTTCTTAGGTTTTGCTATTGTTTTTATTTTAAGATCAGGCAACTGGTGATTTGAGGGTATCATTTATTGACATAAGACATAAAGGAACAAATTTTGAAAGGAAAGGAAAAATTTTCATTTGGAATATGTTAAACTTGAGGAATCTATTGACATTCATTTAGAGATATCAACTGAGCTGCACAGTGGCTGGCAAAGAATAGGTGCTTAATAATTAACAGAACTAAATAACAACTCAAACATCAAAATTACACAGAACTGAATTTAAAAGTGAGTCTACAATGGTTTCTTTCAAACCCCAAGAACACCCATGGAGAAATATTAAAGGGAAATTTTAACTGAACATTATTTAATCCATTGACCTAATTATTTATTTTTAATGCAGCTACTAAGATCAACTACTTGTTTAGTACTGTGTAGGTAATGCCTTATGATAATAGTAGATAGGAATAAGCTGTTACTAAAAAAAAAAAAAAAACCTATCAATAGAAGTTGACTTTCTAAGAATGAAAGCCCATAGTAAACAATTTAAAGATACCTTTGTTTATTGGTCGAATTGAAAGCTACGTCTAAGAATAATGCCTCAATAAAAAATCTGTTTCCTACTAAAAACAAATCAGTTTTTACTATATTAGAATGCACTTAAATGTTATTACATAGTAGTGCAGGCACTCTGAAAGGCAGTACTTCAGCTGAAATGCATTTGTGAAGATTTGGATTCAATGGCTGATTCTTGCTCCTTCCCTATGTGCTGCTTCCATGTGGCTAGAAAACAATCTAGTTCTTCCTACCAACAGGATGTAAAACAGGTTCCTATCAGACTTGATTACCAACCTTTGTAATAGGATGTATAAATAACAAGCATTAAATAGACTCATGTATTACTCTGCAAATACATTTCATAAATATTACCTTAATTTAGACTATCATTTGAAGGAACGATCTAGAGCAGGGTTTCTCGATCTTAGCATAACTGACATTTTGGGGTTGATAAGTCTAAGCTGTGGGGATTGTCCCGTGCATTGGAGGATTTTTAGTAGCATCCTTGGCCTCTACCAACTAGATGCCAGTGGCACATCACTACCCATCCCCCTAGCTAAACAAACAAAAATATCTCCAGACACTGCCAATGTCCCTTGCAGAGCCTCCAATTATGAACCACTAACCTAGACTCATGCCAATTACAGATTACAACTCTATATACATCAATGATCCCTATAAGTATTCATGGTAACCATGATAGCCAAGACAGCCTCACCTCAATGATCCCCATCTCTGGTATTCACAGTCCCCTCTCACACAGTATCAGGGTTGGTTTGTATGACCAATAGAAGACCACAGAGGGATGGCATGTGATTCCCAAGGCAGGGTGTTTAACTTCTGTCTTTTTTTGTCTTGGACCACTCGCTCTGGGAGAAGCTGGCTGCCATAGCATGGCGACATTCAAGGAGCCCTATGGAGAGGCTGCCTCCAACTTCAGGAACTGAGGCCTCCAGTCAAAAGCCATGCTGGACTGCGACTTCCCACCAAGAACTACCTAAGGAAGATTTAAAGGAGATCCTCCCACCTCAGTCAGGCCTTCAGATGACTACAGCTGTTGCCAACAACATCTTAGTGACGACCTCTGAGGAGACCCTGGGCCAGAGTCACCCAGCTAAGCTGCTACTGACTTTCCGACACACACAAACTGTGAGATAATCGATGCCTGAAGCCACCAGGTTTTAGGATCATTTGCTATGTGGCAATTGGTAACTAATACAGAATTATATCTGTCCTAAACACTAAAATAATGAGTTGAAGCACACCCTGGCAGGGAGATAAATCTTATACTTAGAATCACTACAGTCTTTACCCAAGGACACAAATGACAGCTTAGTAGCAATTTATCTTTTCCAGGAAAAAAATGAGACAACTGAGCACAAAACTGTTTCTCTTGAATTTAGGGTATGGTTTTAGAGCTGGGAGAATCAGAATAGGTTAGTAACTTGATTTCTGTGGTAAGATAAACGATTTTCCAAAAAGAAGTCCTTGAAGATCTTGATGGTGATTCACATACCAAAGCTGGCAGCTCACTGTTGCTTCTATCCTGTGATATAGCCACTAAACACAGGGCATTTCAGTAGGAAAATTTCAGATTTAATTGTGGCTCAGGCTCAATGGGGATGATCCAGGAGAATGACAGAAAGTCAAGGAATGCAGTTTCCTCAGATTGTTTATAAATCCCCAAGTCAAGTCACAGGCATGCCTCCTACTGACACAGGCACATTTGTTACCCTGCTTTGCACATAAAAAGCTAAATTACTAGATGAACTTGGATAACGCCAATCTTAAAATTTTATCTTACTGGGAATAAACAATATTCTAAGAAAATACAGTCCTATTTCTTACATAACTCGGAAAGCGTCTTGCATGAAACTATCTCTGAGGGTGCTATGGGCTGAAATGCGTCCCCGCGCAAATTCATGTGGTGAAGTCCTAACCTCCAGGACCTCATGATGGGACTGTAATTAGAAAGAGGGTCTTTAAAGAAGTAATTAAATTAAAAGAGGTCATTAGGGTGGGCCCTACTTCAATATAATTGGTGTCCTTAGAAGAGATTAGGACACACACACACACAGAGGGAAGACCAAGTGAAGACACAGGGAGACTATGACCATCTACAAGCCATAAAGAGTGTACAGTGAAACAGCAAGAGAATTAACATAACTAACTCCATTTTTATTTAAGGGGCCTTTACCAATTCCTGCACACAGGCAAGGATAATTTTAGAGCACTAACATAATAGGTAAAAACAGCAATCAGGTAGTTTTTAAAACGAACTCTGAGATTAAAGGAAAAGTGTGTGAACAACTATGTTTCGTAAAAGATTTATAGGAGCACTGTGACTTCACTAAGGACAAAGATATTCCCAACCTCCTTGAACCCCTGCTGGTGTCCAGATGTCTGTGGTCGTCAGTTACCTCTTAATCCCAACCTTTTCCTTCTCCCTGCCTTAACATAAAAACAGCCTAAAATGTGTTCTGACTTGAGAGGGTCCTCTGGGACACTGGTCCACCATATTCCTTGTTTGCTGGCTCTCCAAATAAACCTACTTTTCCTCCCACCAACTCTCATCTCTTGTACACGGCTTTCACATGGTAAGCAGCTGAACTTGGGTTCAGTTACACGAGGCCTCAGAAGAAACCAATCCTGCCAACACCTTGCTCAGGCTTTTAGCCTCCAGAATTGTGAAAAAATACATTTCTGTTGTTTATGCCGCTCATAGTCTGTGGTATTTTTATATGGCAGCCTTATAGAACTAATACAGGGGGCTTTCTGGTTGCCCTTGTGTTTGCTGGGTCCTTTGTGATCCAAGATCTGGTCACTTCCACTAATCACGGCAACCACGCCATCAGAAAATTAACGTGCAGACCATGATGTTACATTCTCAGTTTCGAAAAGCATATCACAATGACACTAGACCCCCACATTATCTATCAGTAAACTGTTAAAACTGAGGTCTCTTTTACTCTGGCCTTGTTGACTTTTACCAATACTTCAGAGCAGGGAGAAAAAAAGAGAAGAATTTATCCGAACAACTTAAGTGGAAATAATTGAACAATGAGGTCCTTCTTTAGTCTAACTATGGAAGGGGTTTCTGAAACTTGATGACCATAATCGAAGGCAAAAGACTTACTGGAAGAATGTCCATTGTGTTGAATATGGGTTTAGAGATTATTTGCTGTGACACTGTTGAAGCTGAGCAGCTGGGATGGAGAGGGGCCGTGTCCCCGAAGTAACAGAGACCTGGCCATCACTTAGGATAACATTCTTGGGTCAACAGGTACAGCTAGTAAAACCGAGAGGGAAAGGAAAGCTTTCAAGTTGAACAGCTAAGGAGAATTTTTAGGCTGGGAGTGGGGGCTCATTCCTGTAATCCCAGTACTTTGGAAGGCTGAGGCTTCCAGTGATCCTCCTGCCTCAGCCTCGCAAAGTAAGGGAAAACATAATGAGACTCCCGTCTCTAAAAAATAACAATAATAATTTTAAATTAGCCTGGTGAAGCAGTGGGGGCCTGTAGTTCCGGCTACTTGGGAGACTGAGGCAGGAGGATCCCTTGAGACCAGGAGTTGGAGGCTGCAGAGAGCTATGACTGTGCCACTGTACTCCAGCCTGGGTGACAGAGCAAGACACTGTCTCAAGAAAAAAAAATGTAAAGAGAAGTAATAGTAGAGACAAATTATTCTGAAGTCCAAATCCCACAGAAAATAGCAAGACAGGAAAAGGTCAAAGGTCAGTTTACTACATCTAATGTGTTGAATGTTTACTATGCCTAGTGCTGTGGTAAGTGTTCAACGTGCACACCGTTTAATCTCCGCTCCAATTCCATGACAGGTGTTATTATCAGGCCCAAAGATAAAGAAATAAGCTCAGAGAGGTTAAATAACATATCCATAAAATAAGACACAGAGTTACATATTTCTGTATAGCAAAATGATTAAAATTACATATACATTTCCTTTTCTAAAAAATGTGATTACTAAAAAATTAAAAATTACATGTGAGCTTGTATTACGTCTACAGAACAGCACTGTTCTACACTACATCTATTAGCTTCTTAAAATGTAGAAAGAAAAGTAATTCATTTGCTTAATCACAGTAGACATTTAACTAGAAATCTAAGGAATTAAAAGCTTTTAAACTTACAAAACGAGATGAGTTATCATTTTTCACAGTCTTCGCATTTCCAAATGATTCCAGAATTGGATTTGCTTGCAAAAGCTGCCGTTCAAGTTCCCCCTAAAAGACATTACACACACACACACACACACACACACACACACACACACACACACACAAATAATAGCAGATGCATGTTAATCTAATGTTTTTACTCAAGTTATCAGGGAAAATTTTTTTAAAAAAGAAACTGCATCTTTCCTCAGATCTTTCATTCTATTTGCCATCCAGCAACTTTTGTTGGCTTCTTAATCCTGGTTATGATAATAAACTCTACTAAAAGAAAAAAATTAGCATCTATAAAGTGATCACAAGGAGAAGAAAATGTCACACTGAACAGAGAAGATAAACTTAAGCACAGGGCACATAAATCAGGCACAGAATTTCGAAAATAAAACAGACTGGCTTTCATGAAATGAAATTTCGCATGATACTCCAATTAAGAACACATTAATGCTTCTAAAAAAAAAAAAGAGAGACCATATTAATACTTCTGTTTAACTCCGCCTTATGTGAAAGCTTTAAGGCAGTTAATTTAACAGTTACTACTGTATTGATATAACACTTTCCAGTTTTCCAAGGAATTTCATATAATATCTCTATCTCAGGATGGTAAAGATGTTGATGCTACTGACTTGCTCAGATTTGAAAGGCTGAGTAGAGGGTATTTGGTATAATGTCTGCTTTAGTCAGTCTCTTTACTTACATGTAAATGAGGCTATAAAACACATTTTACAAACAAAAGATGTATATTAATATGTACTTTAATCATGAAAGACAACAGAGAGCTGTATGAGAAAGCGCGATGCCATTTCTGGCCATGAAAAGCACTAGAAGTGATGTTATGTTTCTGGAATGTAATTTCAGAATTATATTTTATGACTTAAGTAAACCTGCTTTTTCCAAACATAAATCTTACCCCTATATTTTAAAATACCCACAGTATTTTGGACCTAAAGAAAAACTAACTAAATAAAAACTGCTAGGAAATGTGATACTCGAAGCAAAAAAGATGCACCATAAAGAACCTCACATAAGGCTTTTGAATTAGTGGCATTTGGTATGTGATGCACTGTATCACCATCAAATTCAAAAAAAGAACAAATATATGTCATCCATATAGTTCTGCCATGCCACCCTGGTGTGGACTGTCACTCAGCTGAAAGGGTGGGGAAATGTTCCTGAGGCACATTACATAGGAAGGGGACCTGCTCTGTGTACGTCCTTTACAGCATGATCAGGACTGTCTGCATGTTCACAGGTCTTAACTACAGTCTACAACTACGTTCAACTAAAACCAGTCAGGAACCAGTCTTGTCAAGAATCTCAAGCTACATGGATGTCATTACATGGCATCGCTTCATTTTCTTGGCATTAGACAGTTTTCTCCCTGCACAACAAATCTTCTAGTTTCTTAACTTCAAAATACTTACCAGACTATTTTTGCTGTAAGTTTTTCTATACCATTACCTGCTGCCAAACTTTCTTAAGCATGGTATCCCGAACAACTCTGATGACTGAGAGCCATCATTAAAAATGGCAGTCATTATTTGGTTGTAGAATAGACTGCATTTCCCCCAACTGGGTCAGCAGTCACTTCCATCAGCATTCCTATGACTAATATCTTGCAAAGCCCTTGGTTTACTCACTTTGCATCAACTGTTGGGTCTCTAAAAGCCTTTTTGTTTTAAACCTAATTCAATCTATGTGATGAGAATGTGGAAACTTGGAAAAACATTGGCATTCTGGTAAGTGGGGCATTACCTTAATACTAAATATCTACTGTTAGACTATGGATTTCTTAAAATCACACACTATCCTACAGACTATGGATTTCTTAAAATCACACACTATCCTACCAAGTCATAAGAAAAAGACTTCCCTAGTCCATCTTTAAAGAGTTTTCCCATCTTGGAGGTAAAGCCAGCAATGCATATCTTATTTTAATACTTATTTTAATATTACTTAGATATGGCTAAAAGGATTATTTGGGTCAAATTTTTTTACTGGTTCTTTTCCCGTGTGTGCGTGCACATGTGTAAGAGTGTGTGTGTGTGAGAAAGAGAGAGAGAGAAGGAGAGAGAAAGAGAAAGAGAAAGAGAAAGAGAAAGAGAAAGAGAAAGAGAAAGAGAAAGAGAGATCCACTGATTCTATTCGTCTTGTGTTGGCTTCAAGTAACCTGGTTGTATTCCCTGTGCCTAACTCAGTATCAGGTCAAAATGATGCTTGGGAAATGTTTGCTGAATGAATGTATAATCAGAGGTTCCACAGGTGTCCAACCCTTTAAATGTGAGGACTTTTTTGCTTATCTGTGATGGCAGATATCATGAAAATAATGCACAAACCTTTTTTTTAAAATAGTTTTTCAGCTATTGTTAGTGTATTGTATGCGTAGCCCAAGACAATTTTTCTTCTTTCAGTGTGGCCCAGGGAAGCCAAAAGGTTGGACACCCAGAATCCTAGTAGTATTTAGGGAGGGAATGGTGGTGAGCCAAAGGCAGCAAGAAGATTTATGGGTCCTCATAGTCACCATGGTAATTGTGGACTCATGTACTCCTCCGTTCCTGCTGTGGGTCCCACGACATTAATAGCGTCATGGTATTTTAGTGGACATTGGTTAGATTGAGCAACAATCTCAAAAACTCATAAATAAAGCCCCGAAAACCTGGCACAAAGCCAATTATCACAGCATATAGAAATTAACATGAAATAAGGCAATTTCTGTGTTGACCAATTTCATAATTAGATAAATGGTGCTAACAAATCTCAACCAAATTATGAAGGCATTTATAAACCATCGGGGGCAGTGACTATTCACTTTTCCTCTAGAAGTGGATGGGCAATGTCTCCTGTTTCTATTCTATAATATTATTTTGGAATATTAAAAAAAAAAGCAGCCTTAGCTATTGAAATGATTTTTAAAGTTCTAAATATTTAGAGTTATATAACGCTTTAAAGGTTTACCAGTAATAGTGAAAACTATACTCCTGGGATTATTACATAGTATATAATATACACTTCACTATATGATACAGCATTAGTTTGAAATGGTTAAAAATATATACCTCTTTCAAAACTCCAGTTCAGCCAGCAAGGGGACTCAGGCTGGGATTGGGCTATACCTTGCAGGCCTGGCAGGGCAGAGCTGCAGGAGGGTTAAAAGCAGGCGGCAGCAACCAATCACATATTGAAAACCAGACTCTAATCTCACCTGACAGGCTCTAATTACTTACTACTTGCTATCTATCACCTTTCTGTCTTGGTTCAGGACAGTTTAAATCAGGTTGAGGAAGGATACAAAGTTGTCTTGAATATGACTGGAAAGACAGGGAGGCAAGTGAGCTGGCTTGAAGGAATCATTCGTAGGGGATGGTCAAGTTTTAGAACTTAATCATTTTCAAGTCTGCTCTGAAATGGCACTGTGTTGAGGCTTTGGAGTGGCAGTGAACTCTGTGCTAGACTTGAGGGTCTCTAAGAGCAACGTCTTATGAGGAAAGAGGGCACACAGACGCTGCATCTGCAGCGTGGATACTAAGGGGATATAGCCAAGTAAGACCTTTAATTTTGTTATAAAAAGTATAACAAAGGTTCATAGATAATGTTTATTTAAAGTTTACTTAAGTATTGTGACTTTAATTTTGAAAACTGATTTGCTTGTATTTGTTCATTTTTTGAAAATGAAGACAAAAATTAAAAGGTAAACATAAAAGACTGAGCACACCGCTCATTAGGATGGCTTTAATAAAAACACAGACAACACTAAGTGTCGATGAGGACATGGAGAAACTCAAAACTCTCACACGCTGCTGGTGAGAATGTAGAATGGTGCAGTCTCTTTAAAAATGCTTAACAGAATTACCATATGACCCAGCAATTCTACCTCTAGGTATCTACCCAAGAAAAAAGAAATATGTTCTCACCATAACTTGTACATGAGTGTTCATAGCAGCATTAATTATAATGGCCAAAGAGTAGAAGAAATCCATATCCATTAACTGATGAATGAGTAAACAAAATGTGACACATATTTAATAGAATATTATTTGGCCATAAAAAGGAACGAAGTACTTATATGTGCTAGAATCTGGATGAACCTTGAATATATTATGCCAAATTAAAGAACCGCCAGGGAGGACCACATAGTATATGATTCCATTCACATGAAATGTTCAGAATAGGCAAATTCATAGAGACAGAAAGTAGATTAGTGGTTGCCAGGGGCTGGGGGGAAATGGGAGGTGACTGTTAATGGGTATGGAGTTTCTTCTGGGGTGATGAAAATGTTCTAAAATTGATTATGATAATAATTGCATCATGTAAATATACTAATAACACTACATTGTATACTTCCAATGGGTACATTGAATGGTATGTGACTTATATCTCAATTACGTTGTTTCAAAAAAAGAATGAGTAGATAAGCAAATAAAGTAATCAGGAGCCTGGAAATACCCTCCCCTTTGTGTTTACAATTCATACTACTGTTTGGTGATAAAATGGTGGATGTACACAAATAGTTCCTTGGAATTTAACTTTTGCTTATAAAGTTAAATATAAAATCATAGGCCAGTGGTATCAAATCAACCAAAAGAAACTGTGACCCTGCAAAGTACAGACTTCACATAGTAAGTATAACTTTAAAGCAATCATTCAAGTGGGGTGAAGAAGTCGCAGATAGTGGCACCCAGCGGGGGGAGAAGTAACTTTTTGACAGGACCCTTCCTGGGTGTGACCATTTCCTATCATGCTGTTAAGCATTTCATGTTCTTCAGTTGTGTTGGGGAAGAAAAAGTGAGAACAAATATTCTTCTAATATTTCTAAAAACATCAGCATAGCTACTGCTTAACCACTATTAAAATCAACTCGGGAAAAGCAGCACTGAAGATTGTGTGCACAGTGGGCTCATGCAGTACGACATGCAAATCGGCCATGACCGGAAGCATGGTCCAAAGAAGCTGCTGCCTTCTTTGGGAGAATGTGCTTCCCAGGGATTGATTTGACCCAAAGTAAAATCTAGGTGGGGCAGGCATGCTACTCACACACAACAGGGATCCACTCTGTAGTTTAAAATGACATCGAAACAAAATGTTAACAACAATGATGTATGTGTTCCATAGGGAATTTGGAAAACATAAATCTGTGTATTAATTGCTTAATACTATTTCAGTAGTGACACAAGTACATATTAAAAGGACATTTAGCAAGTACTTCTAAAGCTTACAGAAAAGCTGGTTTCTGGTCCAGATTTTCCTTCTTTAATTGGCAAAGAGGCTTTTAAATATCCTACAGGATAATGATTATTTCATTAACCCTTTGTATCAGTGGTCTATTCTGCAGCTAAAGGAGCAAACAGACATCACAGGTCTTCATGAGTATAGTACAGCTTTGGTGGCTGGCAATCTCTTAAGAATCTTAAGAATGATATCCTAAAATATCAGTGTCTATGGCAATTCCTTAGATATTTATGATCATTTCTTTATATTAACAGATCATTTCCCTAACTCAATGTTCTTGTTTCTGGCTTTATATTACCTTCGTATCATTATGTTTGTGGAAGACAAACCAAAGCCATTCCAATGCTAGGGAAAGGATTAATCCAAGTATAGATGCCCTACTCTATCCAAGGAATCTAGCTCAGGTCTGTCCTCCTCCTCCTTCCAGGTAGTGAGAAATAGAGGTCATGCTATGATTCTTGGTTTCTTCATTGCTATGCTCTATGGAGCTAAAAGGCTAGCATCTGATAATTAGGAAGAATAACTGTCTTCCACTATTTGCCCAGCATAAGAAAATCATAATTTATTTTACTTATTTATAGAGATGAGGTCTTGCTGTGTTGCCCAGGCTGGAGCACAGTTGTGTGATCATAGCTCACTGAAGCCTCAAATACCTGGCACAGGCAATCCTTCTGTCTCAGTCTCCCAAGCAGCTGGGACTGTTGAGGATGTGCCACTGTGCCCAGCTCTAACATATTTCATATGTTAAATACAATTGGGCTTTTAGTTTAAAACACATATAGGCAGAAACTATGCCATGCCATAAAAATTTAACATATCAGAAATTTATTAGCTCCAAAGGTACAACTTTTAAAGGTGTAGCCTCAAATTCAAAATGTAGTGTATGGCATAAAGCTAGGTTTCCATGTATCTGGTAAGTATACAAATAATTCCACCTAGTATATGACATAGGAAACCATCATTTATAGGCTTCATAAACATGCAGTTCAATGTCATGATAAAAGGGCAAATAAATATTAAAATTTATCTAGAAAACAAATTTAAAGCAAAACAGCATGCGCTTCTCATGAAAGAATAAGGCTCTAAGCAATAAATTTTCAAAATTAAATTTTTTTAATGATAGATTTCACTTACAACTAGTGGTATTTGATTCTAGCAGAGACTCAATCTACAGACAGAAATTGGTGCAAACACTCAAGACTAAGAAGCATAAAGAAAAGCACTTGCCTGGTGTTTCACTGGTTTAGGCGATTCCTGCTGTTCATTACAAACAGATAAATGCAAATGTTAGCAAGTTTGAGTCTTTGCCTAGCAGTAAGCCATTTCCAAAGCACCAAGCCAATGTGCAGTTGAGAACTGCAGAAGCTGGTTTGGCCGGCATTCAATCAGGCTGTATTAACTACCACTTCTGCATGTCTAAAAATTAAGGATAACTGACATTTCTATTCTTACCCTTTTTCCTACCATTACTTCTTCCCATATCTCTACCCCCGCCTCAGGCTGCTGTGGGTAGTAGCAACAGGCTACTGCAGGTTCAGAAAGAACTGCTAAAAATGAGGGCATCTTCTTTTGGTGGAAAATAAGTCTCCATAAGTACTGCTGAACAATTCTCACCAAATCTTTGCAACAAATTAGGCATACAAGCCATAACCGTAATTCCAGTTTGCCCTGTCAGAAAGCCTATTTAACAGCAATTTCC
Organism: Sapajus apella; assembly: GCF_009761245.1. Classification (NCBI taxonomy): domain Eukaryota; kingdom Metazoa; phylum Chordata; class Mammalia; order Primates; family Cebidae; genus Sapajus; species Sapajus apella. The sequence goes on along the minus strand of NW_022436952.1, from coordinate 24,621,229 downwards.
TTGTATCCTTGCTTCTGGAGTGGAAAAAAGTGTTGCTGGGTAGGTGGCAGGGAGCGGGTAGAAACAAGGGAGCTGTCGATTATAGCAGTGTGCAGAATGGATTGGCTTCCTTATTTTTGTTTCTGAAATTATAAATTAAAAAAAGAAGGTTTAAAACACAACAGAGAAGAAACTTACAGGAATATTATGGTCCTTTCTTCCTTTATGTGAAGAAGCAACATGGGCAAGGTACTGAATAACTTTCTTTGTATTTTCTGTCTTCCCAGCACCTGACTCACCCCTGGAAGAAATAATTAATATAGGCTGCTTTAATGAAAGCACAGCACATGCATTCCAAAATTATAATTGATAAAATTAAATTGTACTGGAACAATTAATAAAAAATAAAGAGAATAGAAAGAATAACTCAGCAGTAGTTAGAAAATTATTCTTATAAGAGGTATTAAATAATAAACCCAAATAATTATTTTTCTTCTTTGAGACAGAGTCTCACTCTATCACCAGGCTGGTGTGCAATGGCACGATCCCGGCTCACTACAACCTCTGCCTTCTGGCTTCAAGTAATTTTTGTGCCTCAGCCTCCTAAGTAGCTGGGATTACAGGCATACACCACCACGCCTGGCTAATTCTTATATTTTAGTAGATATGGGGTTTTGCCATGTTGGCCAGGCTGGTCTCAAACTCCTGGCCTCAAGTGATCTGTTCACCTCGGCCTTTTAAAGCTCTGGAATTACAGGCCTCAGGCACTGCACCCGGCCAACCCAAATATTTCTTGATAGATGCCAGTAAAAGGACACAGGAAAATGTTCATAATACTTTTTTTTCCCTTGGGGGTGGGAGGTTCTACCAGAGAAGTGAAATTTATTAGAACATTCAGGAAGAAAACTCTTTAGTACCATAAACATATCCGGCACTACAAACAGAATCCCTAAAACAATTAAATTAATATGATTTAATCTGAAGGAGCCGAAAGAACTCTGAGATGCCTGCTGGTGCTGATATTCATCTTCAAAGCCACCGAAAGCCTTCTCAGATCCCCCTCTCAGAGGAGGCTGGTGACGTTTTGCTTCCTGGTGTCAATGTTGTGCCTCATTCACACCTTGTTAAAGATCTTCCCATTATTTGCTGGCCTCATAGGCCAGGTTCCTGATGGCAGAGCCTATAGCCTCATATATTTATTTACTTATGTTTTGCTTCTTTTTTTTTTCTTTTTTTCTTTTTGAGACAAAGTCTTGCTCTGTTGCCCAGGCTGGAGTGCAGTGGCATGATCTTGGCTCATTACAACCTCTGTCTCCTGGGTTCAAACAATTCTGCCTCAGCCTCCCAAGTAGCTGGGACTATAGGCACGTGCCACCACGCCTGGCTAAGTTTTTGTATTTTTAGTAGAGACAGGGTGTAGCCATGTTGGCCAGGCTGGTCTCAAACTCCTGACCTCAAGTCACCTGCCTAGCCTATGTTTTGTTTCTTTTTAATCCTTGTAACCTTACCCAGTGTTGACACAGAGCAGGCATAATTTGTTGTCAAAATAAGTGATTACTATGAATTTTGTTGTGAATGAGGATAAATACTACCACTTTAAATGATTCATATTTACAAGCAAGGCTGACACATTTAAAAAGTTGCTTTTCATTTGTACTCAGTACTAAGCTTGAATTTCAAACAAGCTGCTACACACACTGTGATACCTGAATTATGGCCTCTGGCCAAACACTGAAGCTTCCCTAAGACACGATCAAAGCAAACCTACTTTATAATCAACAAAATTCTCAATGTGGATTATAATAAAAATTTCAATATCTAATTAATTTTTCTTTAAAAAAAAAACCCAAACTCAAAAATATTCTATACATTGCCAACAAATAATCCTCTAAGCATTTAATCTAAGAATTGAAAATCTAGTTTTTCTAACAAAGCTGGACTCTTTCTTGGAATTGTACTATTTGGGCCAGGTACAATGGCTCATGCCTGTAATCCCAGCACTTTGGGAGGTCAAGGCTGGAAAATTGTGTTAGCCCAGCTACTCAGGAGGCTGAAGTGGGAGGATCTCTTGAGCCTAGGAAGTTGAGGCTGCAATGAGCTGTGATTGTGTCACTGCACCCCAGCCTGGGCAACACAGTGAAACCCTGTCTCAAAAAAAAAAAAAGAAAGAAAGAAAGAAAAAAAGAATTGTACTGTTTGAAGTGTCCAAAACTTAAATTTTTTGGTAGCCTTACTGGTTGCATTATCTTCTTAACTCTGCGCCCTGACAACCACAATCTCAACCGCAGGGAAGATTGGTTGAAGAAACCCTAGTGATCAACTGTTGGCCTCAAGTAAGGAAATTTTCTTTTCTGGGTCTCAGTATCCCAAATCTATAAAATGCAGGCATTGGATTAGATCCTTTGTAGTCCCAGGAACTGATAATTCTAGACATAATCCACGTACTTGTTTATAGGGCTATGTCCTATATTAAGTTTATTAACCATCCCTCATGTTGTAGTAACATTAGTTCCCTTTTCTGTTTCTCTCCATCCAGAAGTGTTTTAATCTTAGGTACTCAAATCTACCAAGCTTTTCTTTTAAGGTTTCTGCCCACTATTCACGCTAAAAGAGGCCTCTCTGGCAATCGAGATTACATCAATCTGTACTCTCATTTTTATATCATCTGTATTATTAAACCCATCTGTTGTTTTCTTTTACAACTTTGATAGTTTCATTTTTACCGCTGAATCTTCAATCTGAAAAAATTTATGATTTGGGGTAAGGATGTAATCTAATTTTTCCCCCTAGATGATTCAGCCCACATCCCAGTATCAAAGACATTCATTCTCAGGTGATATAAAATGTTATCTTCTAGCCGGGCGTGGTAGGTGCCTGTAATCCCAGCTACTTAGGAGGTTGATGCAGGAGAATTGCTTGAACCTGGGAAGTGGAGCTTGCAGTGAGCCGAGATCTTGCCACTGCACTTAAGCTTTGGAGACAGAGTGAGACTTCATCTCAAAAAAAATAAAATAAAATAAATAGAAGAACAGTCATTAAATAAATAAGAAAAACAAGTAAGAATATTAGATTACAAGGATATAAGGAATGCTACAAAAGACACTAAAAGGAAAAAGAGAAGGAAGGACAGCCCCTCCTCTAGATACAAAAGTCAGGGAAAAGGCTCCTGAAAGATGAGCAAGAACTAGCAAGTGAAGAGCTGAGGAATGTGTTCAGAAAGATGGAGAGGTAAATCCTGGTACCTGGCCATCCCTTCCTGGACTACACCAAGCTCTTGATATAAATAACAATCAGGGGAGGAAGCGGCCAGAAAGACTGATGGAGCAGGAAGGGGAGGGATGCCATGGACCCTGGAGGTCATGGTAAAGAATCTGGGTTTTATTCAAATGTAATTTCTTATTAGCTATCATGGTGGTCTCTCTGTTTTGTTCTTAACTTTATTAGAAATACTTAGTGTTTCCATGTTAATCGTGATGTTGGTTGTTGGTTTCAAAAAGATAATTTCTTATCATGCCAAGAAATGTGCCTCTTTCTTAGACCAATGATGACTTGTCTCAAATATAGTTATGATTGTTACTTTCCAGCCTGGTTTGTCTCTGAGGTGTCCCAGCTAACTCCCTCATTGGATATGCTTCACGTGTCCTTAAAAGCATTTTTTCCTGCCTGTCACACTTATGCAGCCATACTTCAACAATAGCTTATGAATCCTGCTAAATTTTACATATTTCTTGTCTAAGGTAACTCTGCTATAGAAAACATGGCTTCAAAAACAGACGTATTCAAAATCTTACTATTGAGCTCCCAAGAGGATAGACTATGGGTCTTATATTCCCCACTGTAAAATGGGGATAATAGCTCCTAATGCATAGAGCTGTTGAAGAAACAATACAGCCCAACTAGAGCATAAAATTGGCATTGAATAAACATTATCCATTATTGCCCACTCAAATATTCATCTACTATACATGAGGTGACTTGAATTACTAAACTTTATGAATCAATAGTTAGGATAGTGGTTAAGAACCTGAGCTAGAGTCAAAATGACCTATCTAGATTCAAATCCTTCTGCTACTCCCTAGCTATGGAGCTTTAGGCAAGTTATTCAGTTCTCTAAGGTTCAGTTTGTATGTCTTTAAAATGAGATTTCATAGGAATGAGATAATGCAGGAAAGAGCCTAGCACTGTCCCTGGCCAAAAGGCTCTCAATAAATGGTAGTGGTGACACCAAGAGCTACGATAATGATGAAGATGGTAATAGAAATTTTTAAAATCTGACTTTAATAAAGGAGGTGCCAGGATCAAAGGACTATAAATCTTGGAAAAATAGAAAAAACAAAATGAAACAATAAGAAATGGCTCCTCTGTCCCAGATGGAAACAGAGGAGGTAAAAGCAGCTTGAACAAAAGCAGGGGGAAGAGAGCCTAAAAAGAAAGCTCAGCAGACTTCTAAGAAAATTAGTGAGGAGAATCCTCAGAAAAGTGAACAGGCCAAGACCTCAAATAGTGAGGACAAAGGGAATCTGACCTCATTTCCATCAACGAAACAAGATGTAATGGTGAAGCAGTCTTTAAGTGGCTGGTTGTTTCACTGCTAGTCTAAGACAGGACTATGGTTAAGGGGGAAGCCCGCAGGCCCCGCATCATGCTCTTTTGGAGAAGAAATCCTTCAAAGAGAGTGGTAGAAGTACAAAGCTAACAAGAACAAAGCAAGGAGGCTTCCAGCTGGGGTGTCTTGTATCTGCTAAAGCACGTTCGGAAGCAAAAGATTTGGAGTTTCTAAATGTGTACATATTTGTGTTTCCTCAATAGGTCTACAGCTTTGGCTTCTCAAACGGATGTGCGATCCAAAACAAAAACATAAAAAAACGACAGCCTAAAGAAGTAGTGACGCAGATCATTAATATGTGACAAATTCTGAGACCTTTCTCTGAATCCCTTCCGGACCATGGGGATTTCCCCAATGAGAAAACCTTTTTTTTAGATCTTTATTGGTAAAAATATTGGTATTTTTTTTTCCTGTCTGGATATTTGTAACATTGAAGTCAGCCTACTTTCAAAATCACCCTTTCCGTGAAGTTCTTGTTTTAGATAACCTCAAATTGAAAAACACCATATACATATTGCCCCCTATATTACCTATACATATACAAACATATAACATTAGTAGATGACTTCCTATAGTTTCCAAACTCTCTTTAGAAAGCAGCTTACTATGAAGAGCAGAGATTTTGTGATCAAGACAGGCTTGGGCTCAAGTCTCCACTATTGCACTGGCACTAGCTAGTATGAAGTCTTGGATAATGTGACAGTAAATGGACATAACAGAGGTATTGCAAAGATTAACGGAGAAAACACTTCCAAGGATGTTTTTCCTTTCCTTGCATATTTGCCTAAAACATACTAAGTTTCTATTTACAAGTTGATTTAATACTTTTTTCTTTCAAAACATAAATACCATCGAAGTGAGACACAGGAATAATTTCCAAACTTTTAGGACTTGAGGACATCTAAAATCATCATTAGAAAAGCAAATTGACTAAATCATTGACTAAATACTTTTTTTTTTTTTTTTGACAAGAGAAAAGGCACACAAATATATTTAACATGAACATGGGGAGAATCACAGAGTGACTGCCCCTAGTTATTCTCATACAGAAATAGGGTTTAGAGAGAATGATAATCTGATCCAATCTGTGAATCACACAGTTCATGGCCGAGCTGGGAACAGAAAGAACACCAGAGTTCTATCTGACCACACAATGGTTTTTCAACTACATGACACTGTTGCCTTAGCTATTTAATCAATTCTATTGATTTAGTTGCCTTAAAACTTTTAAGTTATGTTATTCCTAGCAGAAATCAACTGTTCTCAATCCTGGCTGGCTGGCTTGGCCATCATTACTTAATGTAATATTTGTATACAATAGAAAGGATTCCTTTACAAAAACATCAATTGTCACATCTTGATAGGCCATTGTGAGGCAACCATTATTTTATAATTTTTACATTATACTCAAATATACTTAAAAGGAGAAAACCAAGTTGCCTAAAGCAGTTAAGAGTCCAAAATATAAACAGAGTATTCTTTAAAAGGGGGGTTTAAGAGAATAATTTCCTCATCAAGGGTGACTGCTTCGTGAATTTTAATTCTGATGAGAAGGAAAATCAACATGAGAATTTTACTGTAAGCAGGATTTCATCTTTAGTTCTATAGGGGTACAAGTATGAAAGACTACTCTCTCCTGAGAGAGGATGCAGCCTGAGTATCTTTACCACATACAAGAATGCTAGGATACTCAGATAAACAACCATTAAACAGGCGGCTTGCAAGTGGGAGCTCACAAGTCCTGGCCTGAGTCTGCAGAAACAAAAGGTTAGCTGGGTTTATCCTTTTGGGGGAAAAGTAAATTACAGAGCAAATGTTGACCTAAGGGAAGACGCTAAGGCAAAATTAATATAGAAAGTTTATTTGGGCCAAGGTTGAAGCCAGCTGCCCAGGACACACAAGTTTCCTTGGGCCTTTGTTACAAGCAGTTTTTAAAGAAAAGAGAGAACAAGGAGTGGGCTGATACAAAACTGTGTGACAGGAATTCTCAATAACATTGATTAGTGATTGGATATACATTCCTGAACTACAGGGTATGAGTTATAGTGTCTAGTGCATGGCATTTTTTGGCTACTCGGCATCTGTTAGTCTAGAGCGCATTTAACAGGTGCCTTTAAAGGGCAATTACCTAGTTCAAGAAGGGAGTAAAACTGTGTTTCATTCCAATGCCTCTCTGGGCCTGATAATTTAAAGGGGCTTGCATTCCTTACATAAAAAGTTTTTCTTTCTCAAAAGCTTAAGGAGATGCTATCAAACTACTTAATACTGATTAAGAAATAATAAGACCATGTTGTGTCTAGTTGCATTTTCTTTTTGTCGTACTTCATATATACAGCTACTTAATATAAAAACACTATGTAAAGTTTGTAAAGTTGACTAAACAGTTATTTTTTAAATAAAAGGCATACAAATTTATTTAACATGAGCATGGGGAGAATCACAGAGTGATTGCCCCTAAATAGTTATCTTATGCAGAAAACTTAATTAGCTTGGCTGTGGACTGTTTAAGAAGGCCCCAGTCACATGTACTTGGAGTACTGTATTTGGTGGATCTTCCAAGGCACCATGGAACATATCATATTTTCTTAAATCTAAGATACATTGTTTCACTTTTTCATATTTTTCAGGTCATAATGTAACTTTGTAATAGCTATGAACATGAAAAGCTGTTACTAAATATCACAGTTAGTGGTATCTAAAAAATTTTAAACTATTATGAGGCTGAGAGAGGTGGGGGTAGGTACCTATGGAGGGATAGGAGAGGGAACTTTCCTGGGTGATGGTACTGCTGTCTACATCTGGATAGGGGTTCACGTTATACAGTGACTCAGTAAATGAATGCTTAAGGTTCATGCATTTAATTCTAAGTAAATTTTGCTTCAAAAGAATAATATGAAAGTACTGGGCTTCAGTTAACACTATATGCTGAAGTACTCGGGGGAAAGTGTACTGATGTCTATCTACAATTGAACTTGAAATGCATCCAATGAAGCGATTAATAGCCCACTAAAGTGGTATGAAAATCACTTTAAACTGAAAACATCTCAGCAGTCACATAAGGAAACATCATCTAAACTTTAGCAGAGCCCCTAGTATATACATGTAGCTGCCACTGACCCCTCCTAGGGAGGTTCCCAGATCGGGAAAAGAGTGACCTTCAGCACTGAGAAGCATGAACCCAGCTGTTGATTAGCATCAAACAGACCAAGAGAACCCTCCATACTTTCCCACTGAAGCCTTAAACTACACGGGGCCCTCTGTCAAGGAGAGGATATATGCCTTTTATTTCTATAATTCCACAAGATACTCATCACTGAGTACACTTGTGTAAATAAGTCTTACATAAATAAGTCTTACATTTTCTCTGTTAATCTGTCTACTGTCAGTTAATTTGCAGGCCCCCAAACTCTGAACCCAAGTTGCAAGAGGAAAAGTTTTCCTCCCAACATATACCGTATAAGAAGGACTGACGGATGATGAACAGATGAAAATAGGATAAAGCAAGTACAGCAAAATATCAACAGTAGAATCTAGATAGTAGACACATGGGAGTTCACTGCAAAATTCTTTAAACTGTGCTTTATGTCTGAAAATATTCTTAATAAAATGGAAAAAGCAATTTAAAAAATAATGGAAGAAAACAAAAACATGGTACTTGATGACTGCCACTTCGTACCCAAGAAGAGATAAACCCGGGTGCTAGAAGACTTACCTCATAAATCCAAGTCTATTAACTGGGGACAAAGTACAAACAAAAATGGTGTTGATCATCTAATTATAAGTGCTAGTGTCTGCAACAATGACTTTGGGTAACAAAATTAGTACTCACAAACCTTTGTTCTGTCAAACAGCAAGTCATTCCCTCCCTAAGTGCTTCCTGTTTTCAGACGCTCCCAAAAGTCTTCATCAAACCACTCAATCTAAAAGATATAAGCCTCCGCCTGGATTTGGTTGTATTCCAACACACCCTTGGTGGACTGACTAAAGTAATGGCCCCAAGTGTTTCATGCCTCACTTTATGATGTTTCCCACCTGACTCTTGCTTGGGAATGGGACAGCCCAATGTGATACAAGCAGAAACCTGAACAATGCTTACATACTGGAGCTTGCCCTCTTGCTGCTGTTGAACAATGCCACCACGTTAAAAGCCAGGGCTAGACTGCTGGGGAAAGAGATGCTAGGTGGAGAAGAAACCAAGGCACCCCCACCAACAGTCAGCCAGCCATCCCACAGTTGTCTGCAGACGCAGGAGTAAGCTTCTAATGAGGAAGCTGAGCCTGGACCAGATCGGCAGAACCGCCCAGCTGAGCCCAATCCAACTGCTGGGAAACCTCTAGAACCATGCTGATTTGAGCCACTAAGTTTCAGGGTGATTTGTTGTTCAGGAAAAGCTAATTTATGTAACTCCTCAAGACTAAACGATGCTAGCAGAAAATTCACATAGCAAAGCAGACTCTCATCTCCTCAAACCTCCTGTCCTGCCACTCCTCCTCTTTCTTATTAAATACAAAGTTCTACTTCGTAGAAAAGAGAAATCATTAGATTAGAATTTTCTCAATTCATAGCTCCCCACCCCTACTTACTGGCATTGGTACTCATCTGCCTCCTCGGCCCTGTCACTGAAGGAGAGTCGCACCCCCGTCAGGACCTCACTGTGCCCAGACACTCAACCCCTGTGCTCTGCATCTCATCGCCCTCCTTGCTTTCTCAATTCTCTTTCCTGCCTCCATCCCAGACAGTCCCAAAATGTTATCTTCCTCTCATCAGCATTTAATTCTGCCCACACTAAAAACACCACCAATAACAACAAAAATCCTATGGATTTCTTATCACCACTCAACTACTCTTCACCTTCTCAAACTATTTGAAAGTAGTAGGTTTATATTTGGGTTTTTAAAAATTGTATTTTATTTTTAACATTTTCACCTCCTCTTCATACCTCAACTGCCACCTGGCTTCTACCTCCTCGTTATCCCCAGTCCACTCCAGCATCCTCCATTCTCTATTGCTGGGTCTAATGAGCACAGTGCTGCTCATCTCTCCTAGTCAATCTGAAGTGCTGACCCCGCCCTCTGTCCCGAAATGCCTCACTCCCCTTGATTGCTGTGTCACTACACCTTCTTGCTTCCTCGTATGATGGATCATTTTAGCCTTCTTTGTGGCTGTTCCTCCTCTGCCTCACCCGAGTGTAGGTTTTCCTCAGGATTCCACACTCTGCTTTCTCTCAACACATTCTTCTAAGGCAATCTCATTCATTGGCATGGCTTCCACCACCTTCCATACCACTGGCTCTTCAGATCTACATTTCTAGCACAGATCTCTTTCTCTCTCCTGAGCTCCAAACCCACATAACCAAGAGCCCCATGACAGCTCCACCTCAAATGCAACATGTCCTAAACCAAACTCATTATCTTCCACTCCAAACCTGTTCTTCCTCCCATGTTCCCATGTCAGGAGACTTCATCAACACCTTCTCTCTTAGCTCCCTTTTCTTATGCATGTAAATCACCAAGTCCTGGTAAGTCGTCCTCCTAAACCAAACACCATTTAAATGCAACCACTTCTCTCTAGGTTCAAATCCACTTCTGCACCTGAAGTCCTCACCATGTCTTGCCCAGATAACTGAATAGCTTCCTAACTAGTCCTCTTGTTTCAACTCTTCCTCCACTCCGTTTTTCACATTGCCACCAAAGTAATCTTTCTAATTGTGTCCTTTTGTGGATATTGTTTTATTCTGCTGTGAATGTTCAACTCTTAGCACACAGTACACTAGGCACATGATAATTAATAAATGCTTATTGAGTAAAAAGAATAAATTACCGAAATGTCCAGGAGGCCTACACTTGGACATATGAACTAAAGATGTAAGTTTCACAGATTAACATTATAAAATATGTGAAAAGCCCAGACTGACAACCGAACATTAACACAAAATTTAAGCAACTTATATAATCTTAGTCTTAAAATAACTGCAAGGTTTACATCAAACTCTTAAAAACTACTGCTTTACTTCTCCCCTCCCCCCTAACAAAAATAATTGCTCTACTTTCCAAGAAAATCAAAAGCAAATCTGAACGTTCAACATTTACTTACGTGCAAAGAATTGACTGGTCCTCACGATCTATAAAACAGAACAAAACAAACAAAAAAAAGAAAGTGACCATTTGCCTGGTTTTAAAATATGTGATATAATAAAGTTGCAGTAATAGCCTATAAAATATTAGTAACTACTCCTCTCAAGCCAAGTTAATGCCTTTCCAACCCCATTATAGAGTCCTAAATCTAATCAAGCCCACTCATTATCTCCTATTATTATGCCAGAGTCTCTGGGGGTAAATAACAATAACTCAGGCTTATTCCACACAACGTTTGCCTGGATGACTTCATATGTCTAATTAACCTTGATTCTCATACCCTTCCATATACCAAATTCAACTGGGAAGTTTTATAAAAATGTATTTCCTGGCATTCCACCTCACTCAATCATTTAACTCTGGGAGGTGGGGATTAAAAACGCTTCTTTAAATAAGCTCCCCAGGTGATTCTGACACCTGGCCAGATTTGGAAACCACTGCCTTTCAGAATGGCTTCGAGAATACTCACAACCGGAGAGGAATCATTGCTAATTTGATCTTAAAGGAGGAAAAAAAGTATTAAACACTGAATGGAAAGAAAGTTGAAGGAGGATAAACATCTATAAACATTGTCTCAAGTCAACATGTTTTATATACCAAATATAACAAAAGAATCTAACACGATTTTAAAGTGATTAATGATTTAAGGATCCAACTAAAATTTTCAAATAAAAAGGTGAAAATCAAACCCATATCTAGTCCATGGGCAAAATTACCAGTATAGGATGCAGAATTTCTGATCACTTATGAGTTTCACAGATGAGAAAATGTTCCTCAGGGAGGTTAGGTAATCCTTCTAAGTCACACAGCTAAGAAGGGGCAAGGATGCCGGGATGAGGATCCAGGCCTGTCTGCCTCTAGCACCTGTGTGTGTTCTCAACAATATGAAAAAAGTTTGTCATTGACTAGAAAGGAATTGAGCTCACAGGGCCTGGCCCAAGTAGCTTTTTGCTGCTTGCTATGCTGTACTTGCTTTTCCTCTGGTCGATGCCTCGGGTGCCCAGTGAGGATTTCACAATAGTTAGGCATAAACAACTTCCATGAAAGAGAAATAAGTGTTTCATTTACTATGCCATACTGTTTTTACATACTATTATTAAACAAATCCATACATTCTATGTACAAACTGAGATTTACAAAGAACTTAGTACTGTCCTGCCCCTCAAGTCGAATTTCTTTTTCTTTTTCTTTTTTTTTTTTTTTTTTTTTTCAGATTCTCACTCTGTTGCCCCGGCTAGAGTGCAGTGGCGGGATCTCAGCTTACTGCAATCTCTGTCACCTGGGCTCAAGCAATCCTCCCACCTCAGCCTCCTGAGTAGCTGGGACCACAGGCAGGTGCCACCATTTTCATATCTTTGTAGAGACAGCGTTTTGCCATGTTGCCCAGGCTGGTCTTGAAATCCTAGGCTCAAGTGATCCACCTGCCTCAGCCTCCCACAATCTTGGGATTATAGGCATGAGTCATGGCACCTGGCCCTAATTGCATTCTAATACCTCATAACCCTGTGTTATTTTTCCTTCTGACTCAGGCAACATTCATTATTACATAGTCGATGTTGGTCTCCTTTACTCATTTACTTACACAGAGGTCACACTATATCCTTTCTTCCAACATACTCTTCCTAGACCCACAAACACTGGGATATCTCCTGTGTGTCCTTTTGGACTCAGTCCAGCTTCACCTCCTCCAGGAATAGCTTCTTCCTTAGGTTTCTCAATGTTGCCTTCTTTTAAGAGTATTTTAGAATCCGACAAACAATACTGCAGTTGACCGCTCACTAGAATGCATTGCTTGAGATCTGAGACTGTCTTATTTCCTTAGTCTCAGCATTAACAGCTTTGGTGAGCCATAGCTAGCTTTAATAAAGGTCTGCTGAGAGAAATCCAGTGTTAGGTGCCGTGTGGGCACTGGCAAGATAATGGTACCTGGAATCTTTTCTAGTTCTAGCTCTGCCACAAACTACGTATCTATAAATGAGGCATTTATTCCTTGCTGACTGGTTCTTCACCTTCCATAACTTTACCTTTGCTTATTCCCTCTCAATATGAATCTTCAGACCCCCAAATTTTCCTGGTCTTAGCAATTTCTACAGTACTTCACCATACCAAGTTGTTTATGGCTTTTAGAAACTAGTTTACACATTAAAGAAATCAAAGCACACAAAAATTAACCCCAAAAATTGGCTCCTAATTCATTAAGAATGATGTTCTTCCCACATCTGTACATGCTATTATCATTGTCTAAAATTTGAGACCTACACTTCTGCCTGCTGCATAATTCATTCCCCCACTCTTCTTGCTATCCTCATCCCCACCAAACAACAACAACAAAAAACAACTCTTTTCTAGCCAGACCCATCTATTTTTGTTATCTGTCTGTCTGATCTTGTACTAACTTTGGGCCTTGGTACAAGGGGGATGGGCTTGCCAACCTCCCAGATTCTCTCTAAGTCTGTGATCAACTCCCCACCTCTGCTTCCCTGAATCCTCTTCACCCTTCAAGGACCAACTGCAGCACCACAACAGTTTCCAATGACCTTTATACTCTAAAACCCTATACATGCAACGAAACAGAGCCTTATGGTGATATTCAAGGGGACAACGACCATTTTACTCTAAAACCCTATACATGTCACCAAACAGAGCCTTACGGTGATATTCAAGGCGGAAAAACTCACTTTCGAAAATGCAACTAGCCTTTTAAACAGTAGGGACTCATTTGATAGCTCAGTATTTTCCAAAGCACATTCCAAAAATTGCATAAGGAAGTATGCAGTAAATCCATATTGAATTAAATCACTTTCTGAAAAATGAGGAAGTTTTCAAATCAATGATCTGGGCTCTTACCTAAAAAAAATTATAAAAGAGCAAATTAAATCCAATGTAAGGAGAAGAAAGGAAATGATAAAGAACAGAAAACAATGAAGTGGAAAACAGAAGAAAGAAAAAAAAAAGCAATGAAGCCAAATGTTCCTTCTTTGAGAAGATCAATGATATTGACAGACCTCTAGCCGAAGTAATCAGAAAAAAGAAGAAAAGGACACAAATTTCCAATATTTGGAATTTTAAAACAGCAATATCATTAAGAACCCACAGATATTAAAAAGATAGTAAAAAAAATGTTAGGAATCACTTTATGACAAAATGTTTGACAGCTAAGATGAAAGGGATAAATTCTTTAAAAGACACAACCACTAAAACCCACTCAAGAAGAAATGGTAACCTGCACAGCCTTTTATCTATTAAAGAAATTGAAATTGTAATTAAAAATCTTCCCATGAAGAAACCACAGCTGTAATAGAAAATTCTACAAAACAGGTAAGGAATAAACACCACCAATTCTATATTAACTCTTCAGAAAACTGAAGAGGAAGAATCCATTCTAAGACACAAACCTCACCCTGATAATGACAGGAAAAAAGACATTACAATGAAAGAAGATTGTTTATCTCTCATAAACAAACACTCAAAAATTCTCAACAAAATGTTAGCAAATCAAATCCAGCAATATATAAAAAAAGATGATGCACAGAATGAACAAATGATGTTTGTCCTGGGAGTGCAAGGCTAGTTCAACATCCCAAAGGTAAATAATCTAATTCATCACATCACCAGATTTAAAGAAGAAACACCCTCTGACCATCTGAATAGATGTAAGAAAGCATTTGACAAAACTTAATATTCACTAATGATTTTTAAAAATTCAGCAACTAGGAATATAAGGGAACTTCAACCTGATAAAGGGCAGTTACAAAAAAACCCTACAGTTAATATCTTTAATAGTGAAAAACTGAATGTTAACCCTCTAAGGTCAGAAACAAGGGAAGGATGTTTGTTTTCACCACTCCTATTCAACACTGCAAAGTAAGAAAACAAAATCAAAAGCAACTTTGAAAAGGAGGAAATAGAAATGTCTCTATTTGCAGAGGACATGACTATCTAGACAGAAAATCTCAAACTATCTACAATATACAAAAATATAAACAAAAACAACCCTTTCAGAATAAGTGGGTTTAGCAAGGTTGCAAAGAAGTCAATATATATTTAAAACATCCTATTTCTATATATTAATAATGAACAATTGGAAATTGAAATTTTAAAAGTTCCATTAAAACTAAAAAACATTAAATGTTTAGTTACGCCAAGGTATCTGATATACTTGGTTATAAATCTAACAAAGTATATGCAACATTTCTGTATGCTGAAAACTACAAAACACTAATCAAAGAAGTCAAAGAAGACCTATAGAGAGAGACAAACTGTGTTCACGGATTAGAAGACACAATAGAGCTGTTAACTTGTCCTCAATTGATCTACAGATTCAGTGCAATCCAATCAAAATGTTAGCAGGATTTTTTTGGGCAGAAATTGACAAACTGGTTTCTAAAATTTATACCTATGGAAAGACAAAGAAACTAAAGAATTTTTTAAAAGAACAGTGCTGGGAGACTCATACTACCTGATTTCAAGATTTGCTATAAAGCTACTATAACCAAGCCAGTGTGATACTGGCAAAAGGAAAGACATATAGATCAAAGGAACAGAGAGTCCTGGAATAGACCTTTGTTGATTTTCAACAAAGGTACAAAGGAAATTCAATGGAAAAATAGTTGTTTCAACAAACAGTGCTAGAACAACTGAATACCCATATGCAAAAAGATGAATCTCAACCCATACCTTGCATCATATACAAAAATCAACACAAAATAGGTCAAAGACTAGGAGGAAAAAAAATTGCAAATCACTTATCCCATAAAATTCCAGACTTATTATATAGAAAGGACAAAGAACTCTCAAAATTGAAAAATTAGAAAACTATCAATTTTTTTTAAATGATAGTAAGATTTGGACATTTCACCAAAGATATACAGATGCAAAATAAACACATCAAAAGGTGCATTAGGAAAATACAACTTAAAACTACAGTGAGATACTACTACTCATCTATTAGAAAGACTACAATTTAATAAAGAAGGACAATACCAAATGCTAACAAGGATGGGGAACATCTGCAACTCATCCATTGCTGTTAGGAATGCAAAATGGCACGGCCACTTTGGAAAACAGTTTGGTAGTTTCTGATAAAGTTAAACACACATCTACCATATGACCCAGGGATCCTACTCCTAGGTATTGATCCAAATGAAATGAAAACTTACGCTCACACAAAGCCTGCATACAAATGTATACAGTTGGTCCCTGTTATCTGTGGGGCATTGGTTCCAGGAAAACCCCCAACCCACAGCAGATTAAAAAATGAAATGGCAGAGTATCTGCATATAACCGACACACACCCTCCCATATGTTAATACTTCAAATCCTATCTAGATTACTTATAATAATACAATGAAAATGCTATGTAAATAGTTGCTACAGTATGTTGTTTAGGGAATTATGAAAAGAAAAAAAGTCTGTCTGTAAATCTTCAGTACAGGTGCAACCATCCATTATTTGCACCAATCTATAGTTGGTTGAATCTGCAGATGTGGAACTGACAAATACAGAGGGCCAAGTGTACAGTGTCTTAATTGCCAAAAACTGAAAACAATCTAAATGTTCTTTACATGGTAAGTGAATAAATAAACCATGGAACATGCATATAATAGAATATTACTCAGCACTAAAAAAGAGTGAACTACTGGTGAATGAATCTCAAATGCATTATGCTAATAAAAGAAACCACATTGAAAGGTTGAAGTGTGGATGACTATATAACATTCTCAAAATGGCAACACTAGTGTTTATTCCTAGCATTTATTTATTTTTGGCTATAGTAAAGGATAATGGGTGATTCATAAGAGAGCTAATGATTTTTGTACATTTTTAAACTAATGCCCTATGAAATCACCATTTCACGCTTCCTAATCCCTGCAATCTGTGTGCTCTCACCCTCTGTTGTTTTCTTCATACTGCTCGATATTGTCTTCATTTGTACCCCGTCTCCCCAGTAAGAACGGTTCTTTAACGGTGTCATTGCAAGGGTTTTACCATATTTTACAGCTTCACAGGGTGGGTGAGGAGTGATAGTTCCTACTGTCTGTATCTCTACATCAGAAGACTCAATGTATAGATCCAAGACAACTATAAATCATTATTAAATGTTCCTTCTCCTGGCATAAAATAATGCTCTTTGTCCCTGTTTTTGCTTTGAGGTCTACTTTAGAGTGAAGGGACTTTAGACTATGCTTGCTTTTTGCATGCATTTGGCTGAGGTATCTGCTCAGTCTTGTACTTTTATTATTTTGCTACTTTGAGATGTCCTTCTTGTAAATGGCATATGATCGTAATAGGCTCTCTTTTATTTACAGCGATATTAAAAGTACTTATGTTTATTGTTACAAGTGCTATATTTGGTGTTGCATATTTTCTGACCTTTTTTTTCCGTTTGAGACAAGTCTATCTCTGTCTCCCAAGCTGGAGTGCAGTAGCGCCATCTTGGCTCACTGAAATCTCTGCCTCCCAGGTTCAAGTGATTCTTCTGCCTCACCCTCCCGAGCAGCTGGGATTACAGGCATGCGCCACCATGCCCAGCTAATTCTTTTGTATTTTGAGTTGAGACAGGGTTTCGTCATGTTGGCCGGGCTGGTCTCCACTCCTGATCTCAGGTGATCCAACCAGCTTGGCCTCCCAAGGTGCTGGGATTACAGGTGTGAGCCACTGTGCCTGGCCCATTTGTTGACTTTTTAAAGCCTTTCTTGATGTTTCTTTCTGAGAATGGCTTGTTTTCCTTGCTTTTATTTCTAATGTAGGAAACTTGTATCCAGTTTCGAAATCCTTCAACCTGCATTCTCAAAGTTCACATTTTGATGTATATCAATCTTGTTCTTAAAATGCTTATTCCTAAAAGGGAGAGGGAATAGGTCTACCTATTATACTCAAAAGATCCCTCAGTAGGTCCAACATCTTTTCAAAGTGGCTGCTTGGTATTTCACTGTGTGGATGAGCCATCCTCTAATTACTTACTTATTGATATAATAATTGGTTGTTTCCAGTGTTTCTCAGGAAGCTACCAGAGGTTATCCTCTATCCAAAATTTAACAGCATATGAGAACCACAAATTAATACAACCAAGAAAAGAAGCAAAAGGAACTTCTACAGTAAGGGCAAAGGCAAGTCTAAAGAAACAAGCAGGAACTGGAGGAGAATAACGAGCTTTGGGAGGTATGTCTTCAAGGGGGAATGACCCTGAGAAATTACTTGATGGATTTATGTCTACGGAAAGAGGACCTATAGTTCAGTCAAATTAATGTAGGTGATGTAGTCCCCAAAATGGGAAAATTACTAACCCCAAGGAAAATAAATTATATAAGAAAGGAAATGTAACCATAGAATAATAATTTAAATGTTGAATGTTAAAATGCAAAATGTTGATTTAAATTCTATCGAAAGATATGGGGAAGGTTGAGATGAGTATAAAAACTCTTATTCCATAATATGAAGTCTAAAGATAAAGAAAGACAAGAAGGAATAAAGGAAAGAAAGAAGGGAAGAAGAAAAATATCATAGGCTTGTTACTTATTAGTAATTATTTATACACGTATATACTTATTTATATATGTACATATATAAGAAAAAATTCCTAAAGAGGGAATCCAGAATAGGTAGGGGTAGAATAGGTTTCTTCAGTTTTATGTCTTACTTTGTGTTTTTAAAAACTATCTTCATATCTTGCTTTAATAAAAAATAAAACAATTTAAGTATTCAAACTTCTTTGACAAATTCTGATCTTGATGCTATATAGATTACTCTGCATTGGTTTTTTGTTTGTTTGTTTTTGTTTTTTTGAGACAGAGTCTCAAACTACTGCCTGGGCTGGAGTGCAGTGGCACAATGTCAGCTCACTGCAACCTCCGCCTCCCAGGTTCAAGTGATTCTCCTTGCTTCAGCCTCCCAAGTAGCTGGGATTATAGGTGCCTGCCACCATGCCCAGCTAATTTTTTTTGTATTTTTTTCTTTCTTCAATTTTTATTTTTATTGCATTTTAGGTTTTGGAGTACATGTGAAGAACATGCAAGATTGTTGCATAGGTACACACATGGCAGTGTGATGTGCTTCCTTCCTCCCCATCACCTATATCTGGCATTTCTCCCCATGCTATCTCTCCCCAGCTTCCCACTCCCTCTGTCCCTCCCCTATTTCCCCCCTACAGACCCCTGTGTGTGATGCTTCCCTCCCTGTGTCCACGTGTTCTCATTGTTCAACACCCGCCTATGAGTGAGAACATGTGGTGTTTCATTTTCTGTTCTTGTGTCAGTTTGCTGAGAATGATGGTTTCCAGGTTCATCCATGTCCCTACAAAGGACATGAACTCATCGTTTTTGATGGCTGCATAATATTCCATGGTGTATATGTGCCACATTATCCCTGTCCAGTCTATCATCAATGGGCATTTGGGTTGCTTCCAAGTCTTTGCTATTGTAAGCAGTGCTGCAATGAACATTCGTGTGCATGTGTCCTTATAGTAGAATGATTTATAATCCTTTGGATATATACCCAGTAATGGGATTGCTGGGTCAAATGGAATTTCTATGTCTAGGTCCTTGAGGAATCGCCACACTGTCTTCCATAATGGTTGAACTAATTTACACTCCCACCAACAGTGTAAAAGTGTTCCTATTTCTCCACATCCTCTCCAGCATCTGTCGTCTCCAGATTTTTTAATGATTGCCATTCTAACTGGCATGAGGTGGTATCTCAATGTAGTTTTGATTTGCATTTCTCTAATGACCAGTGATGATGAGCATTTTTTCATATGTTTGTTGGCCTCATGTATGTCTTCTTTTGTAAAGTGTCTGTTCATGTCCTTTGCCCACTTTTGAATGGGCTTGTTTGTTTTTTTCTTGTAAACCTGTTTTAGTTCTTTGTAGATTCTGGGTATCAGCCCTTTGTCAGATGGGTAGATCACAAAAATTTTTTACCATTCTGTTGGTTGCCTATTCACTCTAATGACTGTTTCTTTTGCTGTGCAGAAGCTATGGACTTTGATCAGGTCCCATTTGTCTATTTTGGCTTTTGTTGCCAATGTTTTTGGTGTTTTGGTCATGAAGTCCTTGCCTAGGCCTATGTCCTGAATGGTTTTGCCTAGATTTTCTTCTAGGGTTTTTATGGTGTTAGGTCTTATGTTTAAGTCTTTAATTCATCTGGAGTTAATTTTAGTGTAAGGTGTCAGGAAGGGGTCCAGTTTCTGCTTTCTGCGCATGGCTATTTTTGTATTTTTAGTAGAGACAGGGTTTCACCATGTTGGCCAGACTGGTCTTGAACTCCTGATCTCATGATCTGCCCACTTTGGCCTCTCAAAGTGCTGGGATTACAGGCGTGAGCCACCACACCCGGTCTGACTCCAGGAACTGTGATTTTTATTGGTGGCCTGCTATACAGTATTGACATCATGTTTGTAAATGTGCTTTCGGCTTGTATACATATATTTTTCAATATAAGCTTGCTAAGTTGTGTTAAATCACATTTTTTAATATTCTTTTTTTCCCTACTTAATATGTCAAATTCTGAGATAAGCATGTTAAAACTCCCTCTATAACTGTGGTTCACATTCTCCTTACATTTCCAATAGCAGCTGTTTTAAATATTTGATGCAACGTCAGTGATGTATATGTAAGTATTATCTGTCTCTCCTAGATGCATCACACTGTTTCTATCTTAAACCTCCAATCTCTCCTCCCTCCTCCTCACTCTCAGCTGAAATCCTGATTCATTTTCACAAGCTCCTACCAGCAACCACATCTGCCTACCCACCTGCAACACTGGTTTGAAAAATCTGGCTGTAAAAGGAAGGTGGAAAGAACTAACTTTCTTATTAAAGTAACAGGTAAAACTTTAACTAATGGGAAAAATTTAATGCTAATGTTAGGAGCCTATAAAAAGAAAAGCAGAAGATATAGTCACAACTCAGAATAATCAACACTGTGAGATTCCTGAGAAGGTTAAGAGGATATGAGCAGCATCAGAGGTGAAGGACTTGGGAAGACCAGCCTTTGACAGGAGTAGACACAAGAGAGAATGATCTGTTCAGCAAGCTGCGGCAGTTCCTCTCCCGTGCCTCTGTGGAATGGGAAGCAAGCCATCAGTCAGGGAGTAGAGGGGCCAGGAGGGACCCAGAGATCTCAAGCCTGCAGCAGTTTGAAATAGTCATTATGGAGAGTGGAAGGAACGAGGCAGGATTAGCAAGAGTTGAGTGTAGACTCAGGGTTCATGGTCATGAAATTACAGTGGTATTCATCTGCTCCATTGTGTGAACATAACTCCAGAAGCATCAGCAACCCAAGTAAGAGCATTAAAAGAGACAAATATCTTGATTCATCTAGCATGAGAGTTTTACCAAACAAGTATAACCAAAGAACAATGGGACAAGGGAGGGGTTTAGGAAATGGAGAGAAGATTGGTGAAAGAATGGGCCATGAAGTCTAAACTACACAAGGAAGAAAGTGAAGGGAGTATTGTTTACATATAGGGGGAAAGTAGAACAACTGATGGGCTGGAGAGCCACATGAGGCAAAGAACACATTTAGGAGACTTCTTGATTGGACTATCAATATGGAAGGCCACTGCAATAGAACTTCAGAAACACTATCTAAAAAATCAGGTAATTCTAAAAGATGGCAAAGTCTAGAGCATCACCACAGATGTTGGTGGTATAAGTGAGAGACGGAGGAAATTAAGCATCTTACGACTAAGGGACTTGACTATTCATTAAAAACTGTGAAATAACACAGGGTAACGGCAAGGCTTGAGACAGAGAGGAAGTAAGGTGCCGGGAGCCATCACGGAGTGAGGAGAGGAACCAGAAGAAAGCTGCTGAAAGTAATGAGTGGTGAGGGAGGCGTGGCTTTTCCAAGGCAGTAAAGGAGTAACGGTTTAGCAGACACAGACACAGTGTTAATAAGGACACTAACCCTGTCTCCCAGTGATTTGAGTGACGGAGCACTCTTCACTAAGGGGGCTTATACCCCATATACAGGGGGAAGTCAAGTCTCAGTATAAAGTTTGAAGGCAAAGAAAATATTCACTGAAGATACTAAACATATAGAAAGTTTGCACATCAGAGAGTGGGAGTTACCTAAGGCAATAATGAAAAGGGAATACTATGGAAATGAAAACCTGACTGGAAACAGTGAATTTCATTCCAGGATTCCATGAAGGTGGTAGAATCTCAGGTCTTCAATTTTCATGGTGGCCTTAAAAAGATGGACCCTGCAGTTGTTGCTACAGCAAGCAAAACTTTCCTTTCCATCTATCCAGGTCAATGGGGGTTGGCAGCAGTCTTGGCTGCCTGTTGCTGAATGGAAGCTAGCCAGGGTGGAACTGGGCTGGTGAGGTGTCAGGAGCAAAGGAAGACAACCCCAAGGTGGTGAGCCTCACTGTGGGCAGTCCTAGGTGACCTCAGATGATTATGTGCAGAGTAGAGGCCTCAGTGATACTGAATTCAGTTCCTAACACACAGTATTGCAAATGAGAAATCCGATGCTCTGACTCCCTTTCCATATGCAAGACAAGGCATGTCTCCTCCTTTCACTATTTCCACCCAGCACTTTTATCTGAACACCTGAGTCTTTCCTTAGTTCAGATGACCTTTTCCCAAAATACCACTTTTTTCACGGAAACTGAGAGTCTACACACGCATTCCATGTTTCCTACTCCTTCTCTCATAAGCACCATCTGATTCTTTTTGGTCTCCATTCTAGTCTTCAAATCTACTGCTTTAGTTTCCACTTGTGTCTAATCTACCATTCCATGCCTTTACTGAGTGTATTTTTTTTTTTTTTTTTGCAATCAAGTTTACATCTAAGAACTCTGCTTTCTTTAATTCATTCAACAAATATTTATTGAGCAACTACTATGTGCCAGGCACACAACCACATTTTGATACAGTATCCCCTAAAATCCAATTAAAAAAAAATAAGCTAGCTTCTTGCTTTTTTATATAAAAAGCAAAAACTTTTCAATATTTTTATTAATACGCTTAAAGATGTGGGATGTATGACCAAAAAGTTTGGGCATGATATAAAACTAAGAAGGATGATAAATACATTTGATGAAAGAAACAGAATCTTAAAAGTTCTTGGCAGCTTGAATGGGGAACTGAATCTAAAATGATAGATCAGTGGGGCCACATGCTCTGAATTCTCCACATGGTCCTCTGTCAAGCTATTGATCCTCTTCATAGGTCCAGGGACACTCAGCTATCCATTTCTGTTTGTAACTGAAGACCTAGATTGATCAGCACTGGTAGCTGGTGTGAGCTTTATCGGCAATGCTGCATATGCTAATGTCTGACCAGTCCTGCAGAAGCCCCCTCAATTATGTCGTTTAGTAGATCAGCAGGTAGCCCCTACTTACAGAATCAAATACAAAGGGAAATTGTTTAGAGTGAGTTTTTTGTTTTTATTTTCTCTTTCAAGCTTTAAAATGTTTATGTAATCAAAGCTATCAACTAATTCCTTTTAACTTTCATATGGAGGTTTATTATTGTGGATAAGTTTATTATTGTGTCACACTGCCTGGTTTTGAATCCTACCTTGTATTTTTCACCATATATACTTTCTTGGTCAAGTTATTTAACTTTCTTGTGCCTTAGTAAAATAGGGATAGTAATTCTATTTACTTTACAAGCTTGTCATGCACTAAATAATAAACACAAAATCTTTACCCAGTGCTTGGCACACAGTAATTTTCAATAAATGTTTATTCTAGCACTAAAAATTATATTAATAATAATATAATACGCTGGCTGGGAGCAGTGGCTCATGCCTGTAATCTTAGCACTTTGGGAGGCCAAGGCGGGTGGATCATGAGGTCAGGAGTTTGAGACCAGCTTGGCCAACATTGTGAAAACCTGTCTCTTACTAGAAATACAAAAAAATTAGCCAAGCGTGGTGGTGGGCACCTGTAATCCCAGATATTTGGGAAGCTGAGGCAGGAGAATCACTTGAACCTGGGAGGCGGAGGCTGCAGTGAGCTGAGATAACACCATTGCACTCCAGCCCAGGTGACAGTGCAAGACTTCGTCTCAAAAAATAATAATATGGTATGTTGGTAAGCCATATCTGCCTCATATCATCCTCATTCTGTTTACTAAAGAGGAGTTTTGGCCAACAAAGCCACAGAGCCAATAATTCTTCCTCATACTGTATCCATATAGCTGGGCTGGGAGCCCACTAATGGAATATAACATCTATCCCTGTTAACTATTATGTTAGATTCACGTCCTCATTCAGCCTGTCAAGAGATTTTAAAATCCTGTTTCTTTGAAACCATCCTGGCTAACACGGTAAAACCCCGTCTCTACTAAAAATACAAAAATTAGCTGGGCGTGGTAGCACGTGCCTGTAGTCCCAGCTACTAAGGAGGCTGAGGCAGGAGAATCGCTTGAACCAGGGAGACAGAGGTTTCAGTTAGTGGAGATCATACCACTGTGCTCCAGCCTGGGCAACAAAGTGAGACTCTGTCTCAAAAAAAAAAACCCAAGCCAATCCTGTTTCTTTTATTCAAATGCATTGTTATCCCTCCCAGTTTCATGCAATTGACAAATTTTATAGGTATGCATCCCATATCTTCAAGAATGCTGGTAAAAATGTTCAAAGGTGGCACACACCCTTTGATACACATCCTGACAGAACTAGTCAACCTCAGTCATTAATCAATATATTCACATGGTTTTCAGACTGTTCTCTTAACATATTTTAAGCTCAAGGATTGATTTAAAGGTTTCCCTTTTAAAAAATTAGAATGATACATGTGAGCCTATTCCTAACTTTCTGGAAACTCCCCTTCTATAGAATACTTCAAAGACCAGAGGGTCAACAATCTCAATCTTGAGATGTATCTATTTAAATGAGGAACTATACAGACTTAATCAGAGAAGGAGGGCACTTTCTTCAATTTCTTCTCCCACATATGGGACAGTTTGCTCATTAATACAAATGCTCTTCTGCATCTTTTTTAACAGAGACATTCTTAACAGAGACAGAACCAGAAACAAACAGAGTGGATGCGTTGTCATTGTCCATATCTAACAGCAATTTTTCATAGTCCTAGCATTTCCTAGTATTCCCTAAGAATACTAAGGAAAATTGTATTGAACTCAAAAAAAAAAAAAAAAAAAGATGATTAAATTTAATCTTCCTTTAAAAGCCTAAGCTCATTTTTTAATTACAAAACTGTCCTTACCAACTTATGTATAACACTATTCTAGTCTTGAAGTACTACCTGTTTGCCCCCAGAGACCTGGTATATAGTAAGTATTCAAACAAAACTAGAAGTAGGACATGGGTATCATGCTTTATTAATTCCTTCACATTGTCCTTCATACCTAATCAAGGCTTGCCATGACCTGAAAGTTGATGAAAAATGGATGTAGCACAGCCTGTTTTCCAAAGACTGTGAAACTATTTTACAAGAACCTTCTGTTTTTTATTAAAACTTATAGAATTTATTAACAAAAAATAAAAAGGAGAGGGAGAGTTATTACAGAAGATTGGGTTTTCACATAGCACCAGGAACTCCCATGTTTAAATGAAGTCTTGTAGAGCAATAATATTAATTACATTCAAAACCACTACATTCTGGCTTTTTTAAAATGTCCCTCCATAAATCGTCATGTCTAAAGCCAGGGTTCAAATGAATGACTCCTCAAATGTATATTTCATTCTGATCCAAAAGAACACAATCAAAATCAACCAACTTAACACATGCTTTTTAACTTTTATTGCTACCTTTTACATGCATTTAAATCACAAATGATACTTTATAATCTTTCTTTCCTCAGTGAAACATCCACCTTTCCTATTAATTCTTCCTATTGGTTTTAAAACTTAATAGAATGAGCTTTGGTTAGACTTGTTTATGGTGGGATCAAACGTATATGAAAACTAGATACTTTTTAACATACAAATTTATGAGGTTTTGCTTTAGAGCAACAAACATACTTACCCATAATTATAGAAAATGGCCAGATTGTCTGTTTTAATCTTAAGAACTCACAATTTTTTTCTACAATAAACGTTACTTTTTAATTAATTTTTTAAACAGAAAATTAAAACCTTTTGTAGAATACATTGAGACATTAAAAAACACTAAATTACACTGAAGAAATTCTGAGTATTTAGTATTCAAATATTTCCAATTACCTTGAAGCATGCATCTGTAAGCAGATTCAGATATCGCATAGATGTGTGGAGGCATTTCATGACGCTTCTTCCCTCTGTACATTTCAATAATATTCTCTGAGTAAATTGGAAGATTCTTGTAAGGGTTTATAACTACACAGAAGAGTCCAGAATAAGTCTAGAATAAAAATAAAATATAGTGTTAAAAAAACTCTGCGTTTATCAGTCAGGGTCCAATCAAGAGACAGAAAACACATAGTTATTTAAGCAGGAGATCTTGACCTTTTGGATAATTAATCTATCCCCAAAATTAAACGTAGCCCATAATGGGCAATTTATTACCATGAACCACAAGTAGTTCTCCCACAGACAGCTTATTAAGTGGCACTCTGCGGGACTCAATTTCCTCATCCGTAAGCTAGAAATAATGTGAGCTTCATGACTTCATGGGGCTATAAGGTACAATCAATATGTTATTTACTCTTTTACATCCATTCTCTCATGAGTACACAAGGTATACAAAGCTTGTTAATGCAATTTCAGATTCCACTTTGCAAATAATTTTAAAGAAAATAGCATTTGTCCAGTTTGGGTGCACTATCAAAGAAGAATATCCACAATTATCTAAAAAGGCTATTAAAATACTCTTCTTTTTTTCCAGCTAAATATCTGTGTGGCTGGATTTTCTTCAGATACTTTAACTAAAATAATATATGATTAAAAAAACCAGAATGCAAAAACAGATATGAGATTCCAGCTATCTTTTGTTAGTAATAAAGAGATTTTCAAAAACATAAGCGTTTTCATCCATCTATTTTTTTTTGTTTTGGAAAATACAGAATTTTTTTTCTTAAAAATGTATTTATTTGTGTTAACTTGTCAGGATTTACAACTATTTTTTTTAAATGAATAAAGACTTTAAAATTATTTTAATTACTAATACAGTAAATATCAACAAACATAAGCCAAATAAATAAAAGTTCTTTGAGATCTTCAGTAAATAAAAGCTGCTAGGCTAGAAGATACAAACTTTTCCTGATTAATACCATGATAATTACTCAGAATTGACCATTGAATGCTTATGACCTGTGGGTTTTTAAAATATAGACAGAATGATTTCTGAGAATATTCTACAAAACTGATTCTGGGCACTATGGAAAAACAAGAGCAGTCAGAACTGCAAACAGATGCTCTAACCCTCTGAGGGACTGAAGGCATCTGGAAGGGCACTCAGTTGCATTATGAAACAGACCTTTTCTTTAAGGTGATTTGGGTAGACCAAAATCTAAAAGCAAGAGGACACTAACAAAGGCTGGAGAATTGGTAGTGTTCGACTGCATGGCCAGCTTCCCCAGGGAACACTAAGGGGGATTCTAACTAATAGCTGTGTTCATAAGCACTGAAACCCCCAGCAATCACCACCAGAAAGCCCTCCAGAGACTACTCTATTTACTAATGCTAAACCAAGAGAAGGAAAGCCTGCCAAAAAATTTCAAGTGTTCAGAGCTGTCTCTCTGGCTGCCGTCCTTGTATTTTCCTGAACTCACAATTGCAGGCTCAGATGTGGAATGCACTTCCTACTTAGGTTAGCAGTTTAGAAGGGACAAAGGGCCTCTACCCTAAATTCACTGATTTGGGCTGCTTGCTAAAGCCTTACTCCTGTGCTGACCAGGTGGATATCTGTCCATTCTTTGCCTGAGGCCATATTAATTACTTATTGACCCCTCAAGTCTTCAGACTCTTGGCCTTCTTGTGTGCAAAATACACACCTCAGCGAACCCTGGCTGGCTCTTGGGCTTCCCATACCATCACCTTGCACTTTCTCCCAATCAAGTCTCTGGTCTAACTAGTCCTGTATTTCTTTGCTGCCCACAGGACAAAAAGGCAATAAGGAACAATAAAAAGAAAGGCTTTATTAGGGGTGAGAAAAACAAAGGAGAGGCAACCTCAGTACTTTTTTACTGAGTTTAATTCACATAAAATTAACAAATCACAGCCATACATTGATGAAATTTTTGTACAACCAACCTCATTTTTTCATTCAAAAATTAGTTCGGTCTATCATGAAGCTACAGATTCTATTTTTCAATTTTATAAGAGTCAAATAATTAGAGACTAGAAAAGAAAAAAGCTCCAAGAAAGCAAAAATACACAAATTCAGTTTTGTGTCCCATAGCATGGATGGCATAGCAGCAGATCATAATTGACATGTTTAATCAGAAGTAATTCCAACATGTATGTCTACCATGTGTTAGGCATTTTCCTGAGGACTAGAATAAAAGAGTTTAATAAGTCTCACAAATAACGAGTTAGTCATCAAAAATATAAAACGTTAAAAAATAATGCTAGGCATGGTGGCTCACGTCTATAATTCCAGCACTTTGGGAGGCTGAGGCAGGCGGATCACCTGAGATTGGGATTTCAAGACCAGCCTGACCAACATGGAGAAACCCCATCTCTACTAAAAAAATACAAAATTAGTCGAGCATGGTGGTGCCGGCCTGTAATCCTAGCTACTTGAGAGGCTTGAACCCATGAGGCAGAAGTTGCTGTGAGCTGAGATCGCGTCACTGCACTCCAGCCTGGGCAACAGGAGTGAAACTCTGTCTCAAAAAAAAAAAAAAGGGTAAATAATCATCAGTATCCCATGCTTGCCAAAATAGAGTAGTAATCAATGCTTGAGAAGGAACATTATTACAGTGCTTAAAGAGCTAACTTCTAACTACCTAAAAAATTAGCTCAAATATTGTGCTCTCGTATAAACTGATCACTGAATTGATAGTGTACCACTTTTATCTTCCACCAGGCACATGGAAGGAAGGCAATATGTTGTTAAAATAATTATTCTGCAGATCTTAAAGTTCAAATTAACTTTACTAAGTATTTGAATACACACACAAGATATTAAGCTTCTTTAAGAAATATATACTCTGGGTATGAAGACAAATAGACGCATGCTAAACAAACAAGTTACAATGCAAAACACCAAAAAGAGAAAGAGAAAGATGAACAGGTATTATAAATAACAGAGAAAGCTCTGGGGCGGAACACACAACACACCTCAGGCACTGAAAGTCATGACTGCCTTGTCAGAGACCGTAGAACAAAGTACAGAATTCAGACCCAAATGGTCTTTGATGTTCTTTTTAAAGACTAAGAGGTCAAAAGGAGAGATAAAGGAATTCCTATTAAAGTAGTAGAAGCACAAAACTCTTACAGCGACAGGATATAGGCAGTGTGAGAAGACCAGTGTAGCAAAAATGGTATGTACCATGGAATGTGAGTGATAAGGGCCTAGAAAGACAAACTGAACAATTCAGATTTTGTCCTTTATGGGTGACGAGGTATTAAAGGTTCAGGAGAGAAAAGTGATTGGATGAAATAAGCATTATGGACAAAGTATAAATCTGGCAGCCATATGGAAAACACATAGAAGGGGCAAAAGGTGAGAAGCAGGAAGACAAGTGGAGACTACTCAACGGTCCTGGCACAACAGGGCCTAGATGAGAGAAAAGGCAACACAAAAGGGAGAAGGGACGAGCCGTGAAGAAGGCTGGGGACTTCACAGTGCTCAGAAGCTTTCGATACAGAAAAGACATTAAAGATCTAAGTCAAAGAGGACTCCAAGGTCTCCAGGCCTTAGAGAAACATTATTCATGGAAGGAAAAATAACTGATTTGTGGGAAAATATAATAAATCCCTTTAATGTATTGACATTGTGGTATGGTGGGTGAGCCAAGTAGGATGCCTTGTAAACAGCTGGAAATATCGGATTGCCAGAGCCTTGGGAAAATCCTGAAGAGCTGCAAAGGCTTAAAAAGTAAGTTTGCATAGTAACACTACTGTATGCTTTTCCTAAGGGAGACATACAAAAATATTTGCAGTTGGAAAAATTTACAAAATTTCAAGCACACGATGCTGCTTTATGCCTCCAGGCTTCAACCTGTGTTGACCACTCTGCCTGGAATGCCCGTCTTCCTCTGTCTATTATTGGGAAATTTTACTTAGCCTGGAAGTCATAGGCTTCTGTTTAAGAAAGCAGGGCTATGTATATATGCATTGTTTCATAGGTTCAAAGGATTAGAGAAACAGGAAGTGGTGGCTGGTGCAAATGTCAACGCAATGGAGCAGAGACACAATAGTCTCCTACCAGGAACAGAGATTGAACTGGGAATATCATGTAACCCTACATCCCTACTGTAGCTCTCAGAAGAAATCAGACCAGCATCCAAAAGGGAGGGAGGAAAAGAATAATTCACCCATACCACCTGCAAACGCTGGACCTGGGTAAAATTCACATGCAAATTTTGAAGTAAAACCTACATAATAAGGAAAAGATCATCATTCAGAGGATTCAGTAAGAAATTACCTGTAGAAATTATCTATAAAATAACTAAAAGAAAAATTTAGGAGACAGATGTATATTTGTAATAGAATATAGTATAATGTAGAGTCTACATATTAGAACAGAAATGCATAAGAAAAATAATAGGTGATGAGGGCAAGAAAATACTGTAAGCAATCATCTGAAAAAGTAAAATTAAAAGCCACAGTACAGGAAATAAAGAGCAGAATGGCTACCTCAGGAAATCAAGTGATAAGAGCAAACATTTATTCTAGGAGAGAATTTCTTAAAGAAAAATAGAACAATGGTAAAATAATAAAAGGACATTACAAAGGCAAAATTAATAAGTAATAATAGGCCGGGCGCGGTGGCTCACGCCTGTAATCCCAGCACTTTGGGAGGCCGAGGCGGGTGGATCACGAGGTCAAGAGATCGAGGCCATCCTGGTCAACCTGGTGAAACCCCGTCTCTACTAAAAATACAAAAAAATTAGCTGGGCATGGTGGTGCGTGCCTGTAATCCCAGCTACTCAGGATGCTGAGGCAGGAGAATTGCCTGAACCCAGGAGGCGGAGGTTGCGGTGAGCCGAGATCGCGCCATTGCACTCCAGCCTGGGTAACATGAGTGAAACTCCGTCTCAAAAAAAAAAAAAAAAAAAAGTAATAATAATACATAGAGGGCAGAGGAACGATAACTAACATTAGTTGCTATTGCTCCTTTGGGAGAAAATAGCAAAAAACTCTGTAAAAAACAACAACAACAACAACTTGATAAAACTTTGTGTGTATGAAGAATATACATTGAATTAAAAGGAATTCACTAAGCTAATAAACACAGAAGGAATAATGGCACTAGACTCCACCAGTTTGCAGCCCCCAGTGCCACAATAGATCTGGACAATGTCCATCACTATTAAAATCCTTAGGTGACTGGCAGATGAGGCCACTCCTAACGCCCAGACCAGGCTGGGAAAACCTAAAATGACTCGCTACTGATCAATCTCAACATCATAAAGTGAGAGACAATGTGGCATTAAGTGTCTCCTGAATCTGAATCCCTTTAAGCCTCTGGATCCAATTTATGGATTTTTCTGCTT
Source organism: Sapajus apella (assembly GCF_009761245.1). NCBI lineage: Eukaryota > Metazoa > Chordata > Mammalia > Primates > Cebidae > Sapajus > Sapajus apella. Next base: position 24,589,950 of record NW_022436952.1, on the reverse strand, counting down.
CCAGTTTATAGGGAGCACCAGAGGAATACAATCAACAAAATACAGAATTTCCCATATTGTGGATTTTGTTGATTACATTCCTATGGTGTGGAAAAAAAAAAAAAAAAAGGAGGTGGTTGCTCATTGTAACCCCAGCACTTTGGGAAGCCACAGTGGGAAGATACTTGAGTTCAGGTGTTCAAGACTAGCCTGGGCAACATAGTGAGACCCCTGCCCCCATCTCCAAAAGAAAAAACAAAGAAGGAAAGAGAAAGAGATTAAAAGTGATATAATACTGCTATTCTTTGACTGTGTCCCCATAAATGCATGTGCTGGAAATTTAATCCCCAGTGCACAGTATTGGGAGGTGAGGCCTAGTGAGAGGCTTAGACAGTTAGGGCTCCACCTTCATCAATGGATTAATGCCAATTATAAACGGGTTTGAGGCTATAAATTCTATCTCTTGCTCTCTCTTGAGCAAGCTCTTCTTGACCTTCTGCCTTCTCTCATGGAACGATGCGGCAAGAAGGCCCTCACCAGATGCGGCCCCTTGACCTTGGACTTCCCAGCCTCTAGAAACATAAGCCAAATAAACTTCTATTGTTTATAAATGATACAGTCTATAGTATTTTGTTATAGCAGCACAACACAGACTAAGCAACCCATCACAATATGTCAACCACGTTTGGATCCTGAATTGAACAAACCAACTATTTATGAGATTATTTATGAGAAAATAAGAACAGTGACTGAATATTTGATGATATGAAATTGTTATTTCTTTCTTAGATAATAGTTATGAATCTCAACCTGTTGCTGAAAAGATACTAAGCAGAGCTTTCAGCAGCACAAAAGTCTAAGAGAACAAAAATTAAAGCATTCCAGCCCACCCAAAAGGAGGTTGATGGTGGGGGTGGTAAGTACCCCAAGCTTTCAGGTGGGACCCTGATGGCTACACCCTAAAAGTTAAGACTATACGAGAAACAGATCAGCCCTTACATAGCATGAAGCCCCGCTGGAAAAGATGTCAACTCCTGCATGGACTACATGTCCTCGTTACCCTAAGCCTGGTCTGCCCAAAGCAAAACTGTAGAATAAGCTTAATGCCATCCAGAGTCTCAAATTATTTTCACAATTCCTTGTATACAATAACTGGGCATATGAGGCAATAAGTTGTGGCTGAAATCCAAGATAACATCTGGATCCTCTGTGTGTCTATTTTTATTGACTTGCATTATTGCCCTAGGTGATAATATGTTCAAGTAATTAAAGACATGACTAAGAATTCTGACAGAGAACTGGAAACTATTAAAGGAAAACCCAAATGAAAATTCTCAAACTGAAAAAAATACCCCAGTAACTACAATTAAGAATTCATGTATTAAACAGCAAGCTAGATATAGTTGAAGAAAGAATTAGTTACATGACATTTTAATCAGCAGCAAACAGCCAGAGTGAACCATGGGGAAAAACAACGATGAAAATGTAGAGGAATGTGAGAGCCAGATGGGACATGGTGAAACGATATGGCATGTGAAGTATGTGAGTCCAAGAAGGAGAAAAAAGAGGATGAGGCAGAAGCCGTAGCTTAAGAGATAATGGCTAAGAATTTCCCCAAACCAACAAAAGCCATCAAGCCACAGAGTCAAAACCACTATAGTCTCCAAGCTGAATGCAGTAGTCCCCCTTATCTGTGGTTTCACTTTCTGCAGTTTGCTGCCCACGATTGACTGTGGTCCAAAGATATTTGGTGAAAAACTCCAGAAATAAACAGTTCATCCATTTTAAATTGCACACTATTCTGAGTAGTGTGATGAAATCTGGCACAATTCCACTCCGTCGTGCATAAGATGTGAATTTTCCCGTCGTCCAGCATTGTCATGCTATACACTTAATTAGTCACTTGGTAGCCCTCCCAGATCTCAGATCAACTGTGTTCAAGGCATCCTTATTTTACTTAATAAAAGCCCCAGGCACGAGAGTAGTGATGCTGGCAATTCTGATATGCCAAAGAGAAGCCATAAAAGTGCTTCCTTTAAGTGACATGGCAAGTTTTCAACTTACTAAGGAAATAAATCGTATGCTGAGGCTGCAAGGATCTATGGTAAGAATGAATCTTTTACCTGTGAATTTGTGAACTAGGAAAAAGAAATTCATCAAATCATCACAAGAAGAGTACAATAAGATATTCTGAAAGAGGGAGGGAAACCACGCTTACATAACTTATTAAGTATATTGTTTTAATTGTTCTATTTTATTAATAGTTATTGTTGTTAATCTCCTACCATACCTAAATTATAAAATAAATTTTATCTTAGGTATGTATGCACAGGAAACAACATCATATATATAGAGTTCAGTATCATCTGTGGTTTCAGGCATCCACTGGGGATCTTAGAATGCATCCCTTGAAGACAAGGAGGATCCATTATATACAAAAGAAAACTTTATCTAAGGCCATCATAGTAAAAGTGTTGAAATTCAAAGACAGAGAAAACTCTAGAAACAGCCAGTGGCCCGGGTGGGGAAAGGAATCCAGCTTACCTTCAAGGGAGCAACAATAAAACTACACGCTGAATTCTCCATAGAAAAAGACAAAAGGCAGAACCTGATGCAATGGCATTTTCACAATGCTAAAAGAAAACAACCTCCGGCCCTGAATTCCAAATCCAGCAAAAACCAAAAAAGCTTCAAAGTAAAGGACAAATAGATACTTCGGATCAAAGAGGCCCTATCTAAAAGAAAGATGGAAGCTAAAAGACGTGAAAAAAAGTAACAGATAAAACTAAATGAATACTGAATTATTCATTTGGTATTAAAATGCAATATGTATCTTGTGGGTTTTAAAATATACAAAGAATTAAACAACAAAAGCACATAAATTAGGAGGGAAGAGGAAACAAAGTTGTTCAGGTGTTCTCAGGTCCTATCACGATCTAGAAAAGAATAAGAGCTCTAATGTCTAATAGGTCAAGGATCCACGTTACAGCAGGTAACCACTAAAAGAATAGCTAACAGTAGCAAAAATGTATAACTAACCAGAGGTGAAAAGATAGAATAATAAAAATTAGCCAATGGAAAAAAAGATTTAAAAAAAACAGAACAGGTAGGATAAAAGGAAAGCAATGAATCAGAGGATAGATTTAAGCTCAAATGTAACAGTCATTATATCACATATACATAAACTAATTATTCCAGTTAAAAAATATTGTCAGATTTTGGACAAAAATAACCACCACAAGCAGTTTATAAGAGACATATCTGCCGGGCACGGTGGCTCATGGCTGCAATCCCAGCACTTTGGGAGGCCAAGGCAGGCGGATCACAACGTCAGGAGTTCAAGACCAGCCTGACCAATATGGTAAAACCTGGTCTCTCCTAAAAATACAAAAATTAGCCGGGTGTGGTGGCGCGTGCCTGTACTCCCAGCTACTTGGGAAGTTGAGGCAGGAGAATCTCTTTAACCTGGGAGGTGAAGGTTGCAGTAAGCCAAGATCGCGCTACTGTACTCCAGCCTGGGTGACAGAGAGAGACTCTGTCTTAAAAAAAAAAAAAAAAGAGAGAGACACATATCTTAAATGCACAGGCACAGAAAAACTGAAAGTAAGTTAAGAGAGCAATTAACCACCCAAGCAGTAATCAGGAAAAAAAAAGCTAATGCAAATATCAAAGTCAACTTTGTAAGAAAACATCACTAAAAATGACCATTTCATGATTTGCCAAAAAGACATCCAATTTCTACATCTGTATATACATGATAATAGCTTCAGCATGTATACAGCAGAAATGGACAGAACTAAAAAGGAACAGATTTTCACAGTAACTGAAAGAACAGATAATAAACACACTATAAGGACATCTAAGATTGATCATCATATGTATATAACACTGTGTCCAATAACTTCTCAATATACATATTTTTCAAGTGCATAATAACCCTTTACCAAATTAATCACATAATAAACCATAAGGCAAGACTAACAAATAGAAAAGGAGTGAACTTATTCAGGGTATGTTCTTTGACAAAGGGAGGAATCTATTACAAATAATAAAATAAAACCTGAAAATTCCCTACGTTTAGAAAGTAAGCAATTTACTTTTTTTTTTTTTTTTTTTTTTGAGATGGACTCTCACTTGCTTGTTCAGGCTGGAGGGCAGTGGTGCAATCTCAGCTCACTGCAGCCTCTGCCTCCCTGGTTGAGGCGATTCTCCTGCCCCAGCCTCCCAAGTAGCTGGGACCACAGGCGTGCACCACCACGCCCAGATAATTTTTGTATTTTTAATAGAGAGAGGGTTTCACCATTTTGACCAGGCTGTTCTCAAACTTATGGCCTCAAGTGATTCATCCACTTCGGCCTCCCAAAGTGTTAGGATTACAGGCATGAGCCACTGTGCCCAGCCTAAGCAATTCACTTTTAAATTACCCACAGAGTCAAAGAAAACATCCTCATTATTTTCAACTTAACGATAATAAAGATGCAACATATTAAAACTCATAAAATACAGCTACAGCAGTACTTAGAATGAAATTTACAGCTTTTAAAAGCACACATAGAGAGGACCAACAAAGTCAAAAGTCTATTATTTGCAAAAAAATTGATAAGCCTCTGGTGAGACTCATTTTAAAAAAGGGTAATACAAATAAATTAGTAACAGGAATAAAAGAAAACATGACTATAAATCCTACAGAAAATAAGCATATTGTCAACAGCTTATACCAATAAATGTGAACATTTAGATGACACAGATAAATTCCTAGACAAACATAATTATCAAAATGACACAAAGCCAGGAGCAGTAGCTCACGCCTGTAATCCCAGCACTTTGGGAGGCCAAGGTGGGTGGATTGCTTGAGTTCAGGATTTTGAGACAAGACTGGCCAACATGGTGAAATTCCATCTTTATAAAAAAATGAAGAAATTAGCTGGGTGTGGTGGCACGCACCTGTGGTCCCAGCTACTCAGGAGGCTAAGGCAGGAGGATCCCATGAGCCCAGGAGCTCAAGGCTGCAGTGAGCTACAATTGCACCACTGCATTCCAGCCTGGGTGACAGAGTGAGACCCTGTTTAAAACAACAACAACAAAAAAAAAAAAAAAAAAAAAAAAACTGGCACAAATAAAAAATCTGAAAAGTTCTGTATCTATTACAGAAAAACTTCCTCACAAAGAAAACTCTCATTATTACTTTAAAAAGAAATAACATCAATCCTATCCAAACTCTTCCAGAGAACAAAGATGAAATATTTCCCAATTCATTTTATAAAACCAGCATAATCTTGATAGCAAAATATGACAAAGATATTATAAGAAAGGAAAATTTTAAGTTAATCTCACTGATGAATGTAGAAGCAAAAAATCCTAAACAAAATCCTAGCAAATAGAATCTAGGAATCTCACTCTCTCTTTGAGTATATATAAAGAATACTTGGTCCTTACAAGGTTAACACTCAAAAACATGTATAATTCTCCACAACAACAAAAGAAGAAGAAAAAATCACAATATCATCTCATTAAATAATGGAAAAACATTTGATAAATTAACATCCATTAATTTTTTAAAAATCACCCATTCAGGAATATAAGAAAACCTCCCTTAATCTGATAAAGAATCAGTATTTTAAAAAAACACCAACTACAGCAAATATCTTTTTTTTTTTTTTTGAGACAGAGTCTTGCTCTGTCACCCAGGCTGGAGTTGCAGTGGTGTGATCTCGGCTCACTGCAACCTCCCCGTCCCTGGCTCAAGCAATTCTCCTGTTTTAGCCTCTGGAGTAGCTGGGATTACAGGTGCACACCCCCACGCCCAGCTAATTTTTGCATTTTTTTTCCTTTTTTTTTAGTAGAGATGGGGTTTCAATATATTGGCCTGACTGGTCTCAAACTCCTGACCTCAGGTGATCCACCCAGATGTGAGCCACTGTGCCAGGAGAAAATATCATTCTTAATGAAGAAATGTTGAAAGTTTTCCCTCTGAGATCAGGAATAATACAAGGATGTCTGTGATTATCACTTCTATTTAAAAAACATTGTACTGAAAATTCTAGACAGCGCAATAAAGTAAAAGAAATGTATGTGAACTGGCTGGGCATAGTGGCTAACACCTATAATTCCAACAATTTGGGAGGCTGAGGCAGTTGGATTGCTTGAGCCCAGGAGTATAAGACCAGCCTGGGCAACATGGCAAAACCCTGTCTCTTCAAAAATACAAAAATCAGCCGGGCATGGTGGTACATGCCTGTGGTCCCTGCTACTCGGTAGGCTGAGGTGGGAGGATCGCTTGAGCCCAGGAGGTTGAGGCTGCACTATGCCATGAGTATCCCACTGCACTACAGCCTGGGTGGCAGAGCAAGACCTTGTCTCCCGCCCCCCCCAAAAAAGAAGTATAAATAAATTAGTAACAAATTAAACTCACTGTTTGTGGACAACATGTGTGCTCATAGGAAATCCAACAGAATTTTCAGCTAAGCTATTATAACCAATAAGTAAACTTAGGTCACTGAAGATAAGGTCAATATACAAAAATTCATTGTAAAAAATATAATATTTCTACATAATGATAATTATGTATATATTATGCATATACCATATGAATAATAACAGTAAAATTTCAAAACACCATTTAAATAATATACAAATAAAATAAAATATCCAAAAATAAATAATGAAAAATGTACATAGCTTCTACAAAGAAAACTATAAAACAATATTAATAAAAATTAAGAACTAAATAAATGAGTTTATGCAGGAATTAAAGATAAAATATTATAAAGATCTAATTTCTCCCCTAAACTGATCTACAGAATCAATAAAATCCCAATCAAAATTTCAACAGGGCTGAGTGTGTAAATGAAAAGCAGATTCTAAAATTATATTGAAATGCCAAGAACTTAACAGCCAAAACAATCCTAAAGAACAAAAAGGAAAGGATTTACCACACTAAATACCAAGACACATCATAAAGCTGTAATAATTAAGAAAATATGATATTTGTTGATAGATACAAGGACCCATGAAATACAAGAGAGTCAAAAACATACTTATGAACCCTGATTTATGACTAAGATGCCACTTCAGAGCAGTGGAGAAAGGATTATGTTTCAGTAAATGGCACTGAGTCAACTGGATAGCCCTATGGGAAAAAAAAGAATCTTGTCCCAACCTCACACCATACACGATATTCAATTCCAGATGGAATTGAAGCTGGCACTAAGGAAAGAATCATTAAATTCCCCTCCCCTCTGGCTTCAAACTGAGTTTAGCCAACAAGAGATATCAGCAAGAGACCGAGGGTGAGAAGAGAAAGTCAGGATATTTATTCCCCAGTTTCTCTCCCCACCATGAGCTGCCTTTCATGCCTCTAAGGAAGGCAGTTTCTATCAGATAGCTCTCTCTCCATAAAGGTATCCTCTCTGAGTTGAGGCAACAGCTCTTTCCTGAGGCTTCTTTAAAGACCAAGATGTTTCAAGAGCTCTCAGCCATCACTAGTGCTGAGATACTGCACTAGTCCTCATTATTTTTTAAACTCTACCCACATTATTTGTAAATCTACCCTTTATTAAACTCCCAAATACCTAGTTTGAGAGCCTTCTGTTTCCTGCTGGGACTCCAACTAAATCAGACATTATCTAGAGAAGCTGAAGATATGAGTTACAGATATGCATAGCTTATCATCCAGGAATTCCACTCCTAGTTACACACCTTACAGAAAGGCATGTTTATTGTACACCAGGTATATGTATAGGGCTGTTCATTGAAGCAATGATCATAATATTATCAAGACAGAAAAAAATAATGTACAAAACAGTGGAGTAGGGCTGGGTACAGTGGCTCACGCCTATAATCCCAGCACTTTGGGAGGCAGAGGCGAGTGAATCACCTGAGGTCAGAAATTCGCCAACATAGTGAAACCCTGTCTCTACTACAAAAAATTAGCTGGGCATGATGGTGCATGCCTGTAATTCCAGCTACTCGGGAAGCTGAGGCAGAAGAATCACTTGAACCCTGGGAGGCAGAGGTTGCAGTGAGCCGAGGTTGTGCCAATGCACTCTAGCCTGGGCGACCGGGTGAGACTCTGTCTTAAAAACAAAACAAAAACAGTAGAGTAGGTAGATAAATTCATTGGGTCAAACATATTATGATGGAATACTATGTTTCAACAAAAATGAATAAACTACTCAAACTTTTAAAATTTCAGGGCCTTTTTGCACTCTTAGAAATTATTAAGGACCCCAAAGACCTTTTGTTTCACATAAAGTACAAAGTTTTACAAATATCTATCTATTCATTCTAAAACAATAAATGCATTACGTGTTAACATAAATAACATTTCCTTTGGAGAATAAAACAAGTAACTTGATGGAGCAAAGAAAAAAAAGAAAAAAATAACATTTCTTACAAAGAATAACTACATCTCTCAAAACAAAAATGAGAAGAATGGCACTGTTTTATATTTTTGCAAAACTTTTATTGTCCGGCTTAATCGAAAACAGCTCAATTTTCATGTGTTTCTGTATTCAGTCTATTGTAATATGTCATTTTCGTTGAAGCATATGAAGAAAAGCAGACTTACAGATACTTAGTTGGAAAAGAGAGGAATGGTTTAACAGTCTTTTCAGATAATCGTAGATATTTATCTTTGATGCTACTAAAACTTAACAAGTGATAGCTTCTTAAAGATGAGATGTAATACAGCATCTGAAACCCTATCCGTGAACTTCTCATATTCCATTGCATCAAAATCTACTGGTTTATCTTGTGTGTGGAATAGGTCTTTCTACCCATCATATACACATCATTTGGAGAACACTGGCTCACTAAATTATGCAAGTCTTTCAAATGATGACATTTTACTGTAGGACATCAAAAAAACTCACTTTCATTATTATCACCATCTATCATATCGGAAAGGTTTTTAGGTATTGACATGCTGTCAAGTTCATGGTGGTAGATACAAGTTTCCTAAAATTCTAATTTTCACATAAAAACTCATTGGCAACAAATACAGTCAGCTGTTTTCTTTGAAGTGACAGGCTTGTTTTGTTCATTGTCAAGAAAATGTCTGCCAAATACCTCTGTGTGAGTAACCATAGTTTATCAGCCACTCTATCAAATGAAAACAGTGCTCTATTTAAAAAGTAGCAAGTTTAGCTTGCAACTCAAATAACTACCCACATGCTCCTCCTCAAGGCAACCATCATACACTGATAGCATCAGAAGTGCTTTAGGCATACTTACCATTTTGTCACACCAAATATTAAAAAGATGTGTTCCCAAAGGTTGAGATTTAATAAAATCAATTATTTTTCCTGCTTTACCTAGGACATTCTTGAATGAAACTGCATTTTTTTTTTTAAACTGTCAATAAATGGCAGTGAGGAATAAAATGGTACTAGTGCAGTTTGGTACTAGTTTGCTGCCTTTATTCATGATAAGGTGTCAGGAGTTTTATTCTTCATTGCTTTTGCACCATCACTACAAATGTCAACAGTGAAAAGGGCCGATGACATATTGGTATTATTATAAAAATAGTTTTGACCTTGTGTGCTCCCCTGAGAGGGTCTCAGGGAAATCCTAGGGGGTCCAGACCACACTTTGGGAACTACCTAGTTACATCAACATAAAACAATATGAATAAATCTTTAAAATGTAATCCTAAGCCAACTACAACAAAAGACACAAAAGACTACACACTATGAGATTCATTGATATAAAAATTCAAAAACAGGCAAAACTAGTCCAGGCATGGTGGCTCATGCCTATAATCCCAGCACTTTGGGATGTTGAGGCGGGCGGATCACTCGAGGCCAGGAGTTTGAGACCAGCCTGGTCAACATGGTGAAACCACATCTCTACTAAAAATACAAAAAATTATCTGGGTGTGGTGGCTTGAGCCTGTAACCCCAGCTACTAGGGAGGCTGAGGCAGGAGAATCACTTGAACCTGGGAGGCAGAGGTTGCAGTGAGCCGAGATCGCGCCACTACCCTCCAGCCTGGGCGACAGACCAAGACATCATCTCAAACAAAAACAAAAGCAGGCAAAACTAAACTATGTCATCTAGGGATGCATACTTCTTTGATAAAACACAATGGGAGATTTTTAACATTCTTTTCTCAGTAACTGACAAATAAGCAGGCAAAAAGTAGCAAGGCTATGGAAGATATAAACAGTACAATTAAAAAGCTTAATCTAATGGCCATATATAGTACCCTATATCCAACAATAAGAGGATATACATTCTTTGCAAACACATATAGGCCACTCATAAAAACTGACAATATACTACACAAAAGTCTCCTATATGAACTATATTCTTTGATTGAAATACAATTATTTAAAAAATCAATAATAATAAAAAGATAACCTTTAAAAATCAACATTTTTAAATTTTACAAATACACCTTTAAGTGGTTCACTAGTTAAAGGAATCATAGAAATTAGACAATATTTAGAACTGAAGAATAAAAATAAATACTACATATAGAAACTTGTGATGTGCTAAAACAGTATTAGAGAAGACATTTACAGTTTTTAAACTGTTTTATTAGGAAAGAAGATGAAAATGAATTACTTGAGAATTTGGAGGTCAGAGAGAATAAATCCAATGAAAAGGTAAGAAAAGAACAAAATGAAACCTGCTAGCAACCTAATTTGTTTAAATAAATTTATATCTCATCTATAGAAATATGTCCAAAAAGGTCCTACCCAAGTTATGCTAATATCTACATCATTGTGTCTCAACTGATCCGCTCAACTGGCTGGTTAATTCCAAAGCCCAATACCTATTAATCACAATGCAAGCAATTATGGCTCTCCCCAACCCCATCCTCTTAATGAGAGAGACTTCTTTAGAGTCACATTCTCCAATTAGAACCCTAAGAACCCTTTCTCCACCCAACTAATTGAAGATATGATCCTCCCAAAGCCCCACCTCTGCTTGTGACCTTGAGACTTTGAGGAAAAACTCAGATTCTCCAGCAAAAGGAGGCTGTGCTTTGAAAAGAAACTCGGAAGTTCACTCAGGTCATCCGTGAGTTAAGTTGGAAAAAACTCCAACAAACTCGGTAAGTGATAACTGTAAAATCTCTGAATTATGTGGATTGGCTGCGAAACAAAAACAAAACAAAACAAAACACTGTCCTTTCTTTCATTCCTTTTCTACTTAGCTCCCTTTGCAGGTACCTCCAACTGCCAGTGTGGGGAACCAAGGTGAAGGCTGGCAGAAAGGCAGCCTGGCTCCTCTCCACACTGCACAGCTTTTGATGGTGACATCACATTTCCATACCTGCACAATGTATTGCAATGGGCTTCCTCTGAAACCATTCTACCTCTCAAATCTTAAATGTCGACATTACAATCTGACCACAACCTCCCAATTTTGCAGTTTTCTCACCCCTTCACCCCCATTATCCCTGTTCATCAACATTCTTAAAACCTCCAGGCCTTGATCCATCAGCCCCCTCCCATCCAGACTCCCATTCCTATGGAACGAGGACTCCAAAGATGGCCACTGAATCCCCTTCTCACTGTGGTAGCAATGGAGATCCAAAGCCCCCCACACTGGGGCAATCCCACAGTCTGGCAAAAATCACACAGTCAGACAAAACTGCGGTCACCCTACCTGTGGTTACTCAGTCTCAGCTGGACACTCAATGCCACTCTCCAGTTGCTTTCTTATCCCTGGCTTAGTCTGAAATTGGAAAAGGGTTGCTCCTAAGCCTTTCCATTCTCCTCAAGCCACTGTTCCAACCCTGTGGCCTCTTACTCTCCTATCTCACAGAGAAGAAAAGAAGGGAGATCCATCAGGCTTGGCTGAAACTACTCTGGCAAAGGTCATGAATGAATCATTCTTTTCTCAGTTTTTCTCATGGCTAGCTGCCTCCCACCAGTCAGACTCCAGCTCAAATGCTACCTTCAAAACAGCCCTTCACTGACCCATCATAGAAAGCTATTCTCCTACTTACTCTCTCCATTGCCCTATTTCATTTCCTCATCAGACATTTCACAAAGACAGAGACCTGGCCTGTCTTCTTCACTGCACTATCCCCAGCACCTACAGCACAGAGGGTGCTTAATAAATAGTCCTTAAACTAATTCTGTGGGAAAACTAGCTCTGATTTATTGAAGTTTTGAATTATTTATGAGCTTCAGTTGCACAGTCCTTGTGTAAAATTCAACAACGCTTTTCCAATTTCAAACCATGATCATCAACTTTTCTCCCTACTTCCCTTCATTGTCAGTTTAAGTCTCATACATGCCACCTACTTCAATCATTGCCGCCTCTGTCTACCAACCCCTCAAACCTATTTTTTCGTTCTAGTTTTTTTTAGTATCTGACTTACATTTTTTCTCTCTACCTTATCCCTTATTATTTTTGATAACTTCTTCTACATGGTCAGTGACATAGTCAGTGACTACAACATACATATTAGCTGCTAACTACAGGACAACCCCAACCAGCCTCAATCTTACCCTGAACTATTTCCTCTTAAAAATCTCAGCATTCATCTTTTCTACTTCTATAACTAGTGAAGCTGTCCACTGAAATTTCTAACCTTACAGCCCCTCTACTTTATACTCTTGGGTATGCACTTGATTTTCTACCGTTTTGCTGTCTGCATCCTATTAATACAATTGTCTTTACCTTATTAAACCTTCTAGTCTTCCTGCTACATGCTCTCTCCCACCTTATTAGGCTCCAGGGCACCACTATGAAAGTATTCAAATACCATTTTATTATATGTAATTGCAAACTGTATTATTTAAATTGAATGTGTTAAGATTCAAAGAAAAGCAAGACTTGGGTAAGCAAGCAACAAATCTTTCTATCTTAAATAGAAATAGAAATGTTAAACAGAGAGTTTGGGTATTCCACATTCTCATTTGATTATGGCAAGATGTATAATTTACATAATTCCTAGCCACCACTTCACATGATTATTTGGAAGAAATACTTACGTAGATAAGTCCTGAATAGTAGCGATCCTTCAGATTATGTAAAACGGAAGCTTCATTCAAGCATGTCAATTCTGCCATATCCTCCACCTTGGAAAACTTAGGTGGGTTCATCTTCTGAATATCATCTTTGTTGACCATCGCTTTCTTTCCATTCTCTGCCAACTCCACCATAACTTCATCTCCCCGTTCTTCTTTGATACTAGCTGCCTCAAAACCATGGCGTTCTGATGGAATCCACACTAGCTTTTTAGCTGTCCAATCAGCTTGAGTGGCAGGGTTGTAGATGACAGCCCTGTCCACAAAGAGATACCTCTCCGGATCCTCAAGTCCAGTTCTCTGTGCCATTGTAAATGGAAGGATCCAAGAGCAATCGCCTCTAGGAGAAAAGGAAGAGGGCAAAGTTAGATGTTTAAGAAATGTAAACAAATTGACAGGTTTTTCTTTTCCAAGAAACTTAAAACCTTAGATTAAGCATTAACGCTGTGTTAAGGAGCTGGGGTATACCTCTTTGCAGCCATACTAACTGAGTTTCCAAGGTAAATTTCAGGGGTGACCACAAATTATGACTCTGGTTGTCTGATGGGTTTGCCCTCAATTACTGAGGGCTGAAAAAAAAAAAGCAGAAGAAAAGAGGCAAAGTTACAGGTTGACCTTTTTTTTTTCTTCATCTCCTCTTTCACTCTCGCCACAAATTAAACAGGGAGTTAAATAGGGAAAAAAATAAAACACAGATGGATAATAAAAGGTTCATGAAGTAGTACCAGAATTAATGTGCCCACAAGGAAATAGCTACAAAAATGCATGATTGTCAGAAGAGTAAAGAATCTAAAGAATCTAAAACATGCCTCCCATTCTACCCTCAGATAACAGACTTAAAGCTCTTCTTATGTATACCCCAAATTAGTCTCCTGATAGCTTTTCTATAGCCCCATGAGGTCTTAATGTGATCAACTGGGGCCATAAAAGACCAGCATAACTTGGCTTCACACGACAGCCTTTCGAATTTGTCATGGTAGCTGTTCAGGCCTCCATTCCCACCCTGCAGCTACTCCACCCCACATTCACCAACACCTTCTTCTGCCTGATCTCTCGCCTAAAAGACTCCAACATGCTTGTCTTCCCTCTAAAGTGTGTGGTCCAGAAGCAAACATCATAGGCCAGATATGGTCTGACGAGCGCAGAAGAAAAAGGACCCTTCTACAATCTTGGCCATATTGAGGAAAGTACTGGTTCTGTGACATTTGCAATTAATGCATCTCAAGACCTAGTCGTTTACTTAGCACCCATTTACCATTGGCTCACAAAGGGCTGGCAGAGAAAGCTCCATCACTCTGTGGCTAAGCTACATCCCCTCCTCTACTTGTGCACTGGCTTTTTGAACCAAATGGCAGGATCTTACATCCATCACTCATCTTTCTGATGTGACTCATCATCACTGCCTGACAGAATCTTTTTGGGATTTGATACCAACTTAAAACATTTTTGCTGTTACTCCAAATTCCAGGTTATTAAAAATTTCATAGGCATGGTTTCCATTCATTCAAATCAATAGAAGAAGCCAACTGAGTACCTACTCTTGCTCTATCAAATCCCTACTTCTCCCCTCCCTCCACTCCACTCCTCTAGCCAAAATGCTAGGGGTTCATTGTAGGCAAGAGGAAATCATAAAGTAGTCTAAGGTTGTTAAGAGGTTCTTGAGTCCATCAGCTAATCTCAAGTTCAATGAAATCCCTGAAATGGTATAAAAATATTATGCACTTAGTGTGTGCGTATATGTGCTATAACTTTTTCTAGATTCTAAAGGGCTCTATCTGTATCCTAAAAGATAATCACTGATAGTGGTTACACATTCCAGCCCTTTAACCCCTAATAATAATTTGCTGGAACCGGCCGGGTGCAGTGGCTCACTCCTGTAATCCTAGCACTTTGGGAGGCCAACGTGGCTGGATCACCTGAGGTCAGGAGTTCCAGACCAGCCTAGCCAACATGGGGAAATCCTGTCTCCACCAAAAATACCAAAAACTTAGTCAGGCGTGGTGACGAGTGCCTGTAATCCCAGCTACTCAGGAGGCTGAGACAGGATAATTGCTTGAACCTGGAAGGCGGAGGTTGTAGTAAGCCGAGATCGTGCCACTGAACTCCAGCATGGACGACAGAGCAAGACTAGCCTCAAAAACAAACAAACAAACAAAAATAAATTTTAAAACATAATTTACTAGAACCAAATAGCTAAGATTCTTCAGAAATTACCGTTACAATGTAATGCATTATAAACACTCGCCCTCTACAGTAGCAGCTGTCAAATTCTGGCATGCATTTGCACCACCTAGAGGGTTTATTAAAATACAGATTGCTGGGTTCTATCCCAGAGTTCATGATTTAGTAGGTATAGGGTAGAGCCTGAGAAGTTTTTGTTTGTTTTTTGAGATAGAGTTTCACTCTGCTGCCCAGGCTGGAGTCTAGTGGACATGATCTCGGCTCACTGCAACCTCCGCCTCCCAAGTTCAAGTGATTCTCCTGCCTCAGCCTCCCAAGTAGCTGGGATTACAGGCGCCTGCCACCATGCCCAGCTAGTTTTTGTATTTTTAGTACAGACAGGGTTTCACCATGTTGGCTAGGCTGGTCTTGAACTCCTGACCTCAGGTGATCCGCCCACCTCAGCCTCCCAAAGTGCTAGGATTACAAAAGTAAGCTACCATGCCCAGCCTGAGCCTGAGAATTTGCATTTCTTTTCTTTTTTTTCTTTTTTTTTGAGATGGAGTCTTGCTCTGTTGCCCAGGCTGGAGTGCAATGATGTAATCTCAGCTCACTGTAACCTCCGCCTCCCAGGCTCCAGTGATTCTCCCTGCCTCAGCCTCCCGAGTAGCTGGGATTACAGGCACGCGCCACTATGCCCAGCTAATTTTTGTATTTCTAGTACAGATAAGGTTTCACCATGTTGGCCAGGCTGGTGTTGAACTCCTGACCTCAGGTGATCCACCCACCATAGCCTCCCAAATTGCTGGGATTACAAGCATGAGCCGCTGCATCCAGCCTAAGTCTGAGAATTTGCATTTCTAACAAGTTCTTAGGTGCTGCTGCCACTGCTGGTCTCCAGCCACATTTGACAACCATTGCTCCAAAGTTCTGTGGTTGCCATGGCGAGCCACTGCTACCAGCAGTTATGTTAGAGTAGAAAAAGAGGTTGAAAATCAAATTCTAGACTAATTAATAACAATTTAAATAATATGCTGATGTCTTCAAGGTTATAGACTTGGATAAAACAAAAATCGCAAAATAAGATGAAACCAAAAAAAAAAAAAAACCACGCAAACATGATTATTACTAAAACTTCTATACAAGTAAAATTGTTAATATATTTTATACCTAAACTTGCATTAGTCTTCTAAGACATCCTCTTGGGAGAGTGCAATACAGAAAACATTCATGGGTACACATACATTTTGCGTAATAGTTTCAAAAGCCCTTTACCTCTAGGGACTGGTCTAATAACACTATTAACAGGTCTTCTCTTTCCAACTTAAACACTGCACACTGGTAAGAAGGCCAGGCAGGGTGGCTCACACCTGTAATCCCAGCGCTTTGGGAGGCTGAGGTGGGAAGATCATTCGATCCCAGGAGGGAGAGACTGCAGTGAGCAGAGATTACACCACTGCACTCCAGCCTGAGCAACAGAATGAGACCCTGTCTCAAAATAATAATAAGTAAAATAAAACTTAAAAAAAAAGAAGAAAGGAGGCATGACTTGGATGTGGGAAACATCCTAGATAAATCTGAGGTCAAATAATAGGATACACACTCCACCTTTCAGAAGGACAGAATCTATTAAAAGAAAATATCCAACTATAACAAAATATAACAAGTTACTATACTTATCAGGTATAAACTGCATATCCTACAGAGCACTTAAGAAACTGTCTTGCTGTCATTAGACATGCACACACTTCTTTAATTTTACATTGGACATGTAATTAAATGCTTAAATTTAGCAGGTGACTATAAATTAGAATAATTTAACAACTTCTAGAACAGGTCTAGAAAAAGTAGATCATATCTTAAAGTTATTTTATCAAACTGGGACATCTTAAATTTACAGTACTTTTTCTAGGTGGGGAAATGCTTACAATTTAACTTTTTTTTAAACCAAATTAAGAACACAAAAGTGTAATTACACAGCATGTTCCCAATTTTGTGGGGAAAATTATATACACACGTGTATTTTTTTTTTAATGGAACAAATACTTACTGGGTCTTTACTGGGTAGTAGGATTACCAATTGCTTTCACTTTTCCAGATTCTTCTCCAACTAAATACTATGAGAATAGTTATCTGTTCCTTATTGTATCTTGAGCATTTTGTCTAGTCCCTGGTATATAACAGGGGATCTGTACCTATTGATCAATATTTACCTGAATGGTCCCAACCCTCATAGTGAAATTCAACTTCTCTACAACCAAAACCTATTATTCCTTCAACTCCTGACCCAAATGCCATCCTTTCAGAAGTTCTTTTCAGGTCAATGTGGCAATTTAATCCTTTTCCTCCTCCTAACATTTTATACTGTTCTCCTGACTTTCTTCTTACCCTACCCTGCGTTGCACCAGAGGGCTTTGCAGGTGGTAACTGTTCATATTATTGTTTAACTGAAAGAGTTCATGAGACCATTGAAGATATTTTGTTAGTTTAATTCTTCAATTGTGATTGTCAAATACATTTATTTCACTCCATTGTATATTTGGTACCCAGCATGGATAATAACTAGAGTTTAACAGTGTACCACTCACCAGTGCTTTGCTTTGCTGAAAGGACAACACTATGATTTTTAAAACAGCAGATGCCATTGTCATATATCACTAATTAAGGCCAGCCACTATTCTAGGAGGTGTACATATATAAGCCCTTAATCCTCACAACAGCCCTATGAGGTAGGTACTATCAATATCTCCATTTTACAGATGAGGAACCTGAGGTATAGAGAAAGCCAGTCACCAGCCCAAGGGCACATAACTAATAAGGAGCAGAGCGGGGATTAAATTGAGATTTCAGCTCCAGAGTACATGCTACAATGATGGAAGGTGACATGGAGGAAATTTTGAACGGCATGTAGTGTACAATGCTATATACCACCTTTCTGCTAAATAAAAACCCAATCAATTATGCTTTAAAAGGTATAGGCTTAGCCAATGAATAATCTGGCAAAGGTTTTATATTTTACAGAAAAAGATACCCATAACTTAGGGGAAATAAGGATAAACAGGAATATTTTTGTTAGCAGACATAAAGATAGAGGAATACTGGTGTCATCTGAAATTGCTGCCCAATTATAATGAAATCATCTATCTGTGTATGAATTAGCCCCCTACAGAGCCGAAGTTCCCATCCCTCAGTGGTTTGAAACACACACCCCAGGGGCTCCACCCCCAGGTCATTTTTCACTTCCAATGAAATGCCACCCAGCAAACTTTTCAACTCCCTCCCAGCCCCTACTGTAAGTGTGGACAGAGGCAAACAATTCAATTTTATTAACAGCCTGCATATAGAAAGGCAAACAAGAAGGATGGATAAATTAGCCATGACAGAGCACCCATCTATAATAGATGAGCTAAAACAGAACTGTCCCAATTTGTGTACTGCTACCATGAGGTCACTTGTATTACAGGGCAGGACAAGTCTGCTAATTTACCAAAATTCTGCCTAACCCAATGATCACAAACACAAACCAAACGCAAAAGGCCGCTATTGCTACTCATGGCCTGCCCCCTCTCCCAATTAATATCGCTATACTGTGTTAAATCTTTCCAAAACTAGAATCCAACACCAGGAACTTTTAATTCCTCATATATGATAACAAAGTACATAAATCGCTGAAGCATATAGTCTTCCACCCTACAACGTGCCCTTCAAAATTTCCTCCATCTCACCTTCCATCCCGGCTGCCTTCATTGTAATGATTTCCCTAAGGAGCCCAAATGAAAAGCCAGGCTCTCAGGGGTCACATCCTTCTGCTGCCAAAGCTCTTGCTATATCGCACAATTACACCATATGCTTTCTCCAGATAAGGACGGGGAAGAACTGAATTTAAGATGCAGAAGTAGGGAGATGCATAAAATGGCCACTTTTCCAGAACCCGAGACAGACTGGGCATAATTAAACATCAAAAGCAAGGGACTCAAAGAAGAATTAATAAAGGCAGATTGATGAAGGAGATAAAACAATAAATAGATTATAAAGTTTTCCAGAGTGAGATACCATCAAGAATAATTAAACCTGACTCAAAGAATCCTCAGTTTCAACGTTAAAAAACAAAATCTCAGCAAAGCCAAAGTATTATGTTTGGTATTACATTATTCAGCGAAAACAGCAGTCTTTGTTTCATCTGCAGTCTGCATCTACCCCGCCTGCTTTCCCCTACCCCACCCCAGCCCACCCCCCCCCCTTCCATCCACCGCAGTGATCTTGAAGGGAGCTGCAGAGCTAAGAAACAGAGATAACGGCTGGAGGCAGAGGCCACGTTACCCAAATCTCACCAGCCCGGGTCTGACCCGCCGAGTCGCCAACCTCCTTCCTAAGGCCCTAGTTCCAAGCAGGCCTGGCTGGGGGCCTCCCGCGTCCCAGGGCCGCATCCGCCCACCACAGGCCCACAAAGCCCCCGCAAATGCCAGGACTCCGCGGCTTCAACTTCCCTCCGACCCAATTCCAGTCCGATTTTATGGGATCAGGGTGTGACCCCCCAACTGCAGAAGGCAATGAAGAGGCTGCGGCGAGCCCTGCCCAGCTCGCTTACACAATAAAGGGATCCCGAGGCAAGGACTGACCCTCCCCCCGGCCGTCCTACTGCAGCGCGCCCCGCCACATTTCCCGCCTCGCCCCCCCCCCAAACCGCCCGGGCCTCGCCGGGCGTCCACCCCCGGCCTAGGCGCTCCACGGAGGGCGCGGCAAGACGCCCCCCTCCCGTGCTCCTTCCCCCGCGTCGGCGGAGTCCGACCCTCCCCAGGCCCGCGGCCGGCTCCGGGGCCCCTCACCCGCCGCGAGCTCCCCCGGCCGCGCAGAGCTTCTGCCCTTCGGTTCCTCCACCTACGGGTCTGGCGCGCGCCGCCAGCCTTCCAAGCCCTCGGTGAACCCCTTTAGTGCTCAGAGGGGCCCGGTCCCGCCGGGTCTAACCCACCCAGCAACCCACTCAGGGGCCCTTCCTGTCCAGCGCGCCCCCACCGCCAGGACTGCGCTTTCCAGCCCCACTAGAATCCCCTCCCCTCCTGGGAAGCAGACACTGGCTCGCGGGGCACGCCGAGACCTCCGCCGGGACACTAGCTCCCCGACTTCGCGCCCCCCAGGGATTCCACACACCGAAGACCTGGTCCTCACGTCCCCACCCCAAGATCTCCATCCCCAGCCCCCCAGGGGTCGCCCTCCTGCACACCCAGGCCCTGATCCCAGTAAGGGTCTCATAAGGACCTCATTTCCCGCTCCTCCAGGAGTCCCTCCATCTCCACCCACTGGGGTCCCATTGCCCCCCCCGCCCAGAACCCTGCTCAAACGAACCTAAGGTCCCCGCAGCACAAACCCTACAGCTGAGAAGTCCCTCTGTCTTCCCCAGCTCCCGCTTCGGCCCCGTTCCTGCCCTCCAGAGCCGCCCGGGCCCCTCAGGCCAGGATCCATTACTCCCTCCACAAACTGTCCCCGCACCCTGGGCCGTGCACTCGGACCCGGGCAGCCGCATCTCTCACCTTCAGCCGAAGATGGTGGCGCCGGCGCACGTCCCCAGCAGCGACCACAGATCCAGCGCCTCAGTCCCAAACCCACCGCTGCCTCCGCCGGGCTCCTTTAGCACTGCTGCTCGAGGCTGCCCCACCCACCCCCACCCTCATTGGGCCAGCTCCACGCCCATCACCGCCGCCCCCAGACCCACTGGTCGGTTTGCGCGCCCATCTCCAAGGGAAGACGTTAGCAACCCGAAAGAAGCTACCTTCACGAGCCCGGCTCCCTCCACCCACCTGGAATGATGCTAATTGGCTCCCGCTCCTAGCCCATGCCACTAAGGCCCCAATCTCATAGGCTGGCTCTTACGCCCGTCATAGGCTCCAGGAGGTGCGGCCGGGGCAGTGGCGCGCGATTGGCTGGCTCGTGCGTAGATGGACAGCTGAGGCTGGCTGGAAGCCCGGCGATCCCGCCAGGCGGCGGGTGCGGACCCTGCGGCGTCAGGCGCGCTGCACTGACACTGCTGTGCGGACCGCGGGGCAGGTGGGTCGCAGCAGGAGCTATGCGCTCTGACTGCACGCTCCTCGTTCTAGCGTCGGGCAGCCGCCGCAGCACACTCCAGCGAACTGTCGCCCCCTCTGCTTGCGGCGGCTGGCATCTACCGCAGCGGGACGGGGTTCCACAGCGGAATCGCGGGCCCCCTGCGCTGCCTGCAGGGGCGGGGCGGAGCGCGGTCCAGAGGCCTGACGTCACCCCCGGAGCTGCGCGGGGTGGGGGCCGCGTCGCTGCGACTCACCTGCAGTGGGGGAGGGAACGCGGGGGAGGGCACCGCTCCGCCCATGCGCACAGGCCTTGTCCGGGCTCCGGCCGCGCACCGCGCTGCGGCCGCTGTCCGGACCCGGGCCCCAGGCTGAGTCTGCAGGGTCGGCCGGGCACCGGACACTGTCCTCCAAGGCCGCAGTTTTGGCGTTAGTGGGGCGAGAGGCTCTCCTGCCCAATCTCCAGGAAAGGCTGAGATTCCAGAAGAATGAGAAGAGAACCGACCTTGGAGAGAAGACTTGGAAGAAACTTTATGCACATTCATTCACTCGTTCATTTGCTCCTGCGTTTATTCATCAGAGCTCCCTACGTGAGAGGGGCTGTGAGAGGTTCTTAGGAATGTAAAGCTGGATTCTTGCAGCGCTGTCATATCCTCTTGGGCCTATGAAAACGTTTGAGACTTGAGAGACGGTAGCCCCAAAATAAGAAAAGGAAACTGGAAAAATCAAAGTGAACAAAATTTAATGAAATGTCTGCAGAATCTAGGCAAGGGCAACATAACTCTTACATAATTATATATAAAAATAATAAAGTCAATCACATGGACAAAATGAATTATTTGTTCATCCAAAACCTGAAAATCATCAAGATCATAAAAATGTACAGCAAGATGCAGTTATTAATCCGTTTTTAATATAGGCTATGGGTGTATTTTAGTACGTGTGATAATGATGTATTTGCCTAAGCCTAGGAAATGTCTTGTCTGGCAAAAAGTGAATTAAGCAAAAAACGAAACAAGGCAGGAAGTGATAAGGAAGGGTTGGTGGAATTCAGAAGAGGATCGAAAACAGCTGAGTGCAGAGTCCTTCCTGGGGAAATCCGAATCAGGCTCTGTATTGTCCTTTGTCCTGCTGCATCTGGTCCTCCACCCCCACCTGCCTGCTGGGGCACTACCCCGTATCCAGGTGTCTTGTGACTCTCCATGAAGAGGTCTGTCCTTTTTTTTTTTTTTTTTTTTTGGAGACAGTTTTGCTCTTGCTTCTCAAGCTGGAGTGAAATGGTGTGATCTCAGCTCACCACAAGCTCCCAGGTTCAAGTGCTTCTCCTGCCTCAGCCTCCCAAGTAGCTGGAATTACAGGCATGTGCCACCATACACAGCTAATTTTTTGTATTTTTAGTAGAGATGGGGTTTTTCCATGTTGGTCAGGCTGGTCTCGAACTCCTGACCTCAGGTGATTCACCCGCCTCGGCCTCCCAAAGTGCCAGGATTACAGGCCTAAACCACCGCGTTAAGCCATGGTCTGTCCTTCTAATGCAGCCTGCACATGGAGTACAAATTAACTTTACAAAATATCTGAATGATATTCCTCTTCTGAATTTTAAAATGTGTTTAGAGAAGACCAATGACTCCCTCTCTAAGGCCTGAGGCTCAACTTTGTCAGCCACCGAAGTAATTTCTCAGTGCAATGTTCTATGCTTAGCGCATCCACTCACAAATAACCCTGTAAGCCACAGAGTCCGTGTTTTCTCATAATTTTAAAACGTTTACATCATTTTAACACAAACTCAGTGGACCATCAGAAGAGGAGGGCAGGAAGTTCACCAGAATGAAACACCATAAAAACATTAGTCTTGATGAAAAATTAGTAATAAAGAGAATATCCCCAAATGTATCTCTCCCCCTGGTGGCTCTCTGGCACTTGAGCCGTATATTTCCAACTGCCTGGATGAGAGGGACACTGCAAAAGCCATAGGTACCAAACCTATTTTCTTCTTCTTCCTTTTTTTTTTTTTTTGATATGGAGTCTCACTCTGTTGCCCAAGCTGGAGTGCAATGGCATGATCTTGGCTCACTGCAACCTTCGCCTCCTGGGTTCAAGCGATTCTCCTGCCTCAGCCTCCTGGGTAGCTGGGATTACAGGTGTGTACCACCACACCTGGCTAATTTTTGTAATTTTAGTAGAGACGGGGTTTCACCGTCTTAGCCAGGCTGGCCTTGAACTCCTGACCTCATGATCCACTTGCCTCGGCCTCCCAAAGTGCTGGGATTACAGGGATGAGCCACTGCACCTGGCCCAAACCTATTTTCTTCTATCTCCCTCTTCTGCCACTCAAACTCTCTCTTCCCAACTTGTCTTTGTGAATGAAACTGCTCTTGAAATCTCTTTGATTTCTTCCTCTCTCTTGCTCCCAACACCTAGCCCAACTGTGTATCTGTCATCTATCCCAGGCAGCCACTTCTGACTCCAGTTCCACCCATGTAGCTTCATCCCAGAATTTGCTGCCATCTCGATGAGGAAACCACAATATTTGGAAGCAGATACTGGCTTTGAATCCAACTTTGCCTTTCACAAATTACTTAACCTCATCTCTAAAAGGGGGAATCAAATATATACCTAAAAGACTCATTCATGAAAATGTGACACAATGATTTCCTGTTAAAAAAAAAAAAAGTGGCTTTATGAATAGATTGAAAATTGTCCTTTTTGAAAATTATCCTTTTTTGTTAGTGTACGTGTTTATTACAGAAGACTGAGAAATCTTTCTCTTCTCTCTCTATAGTAATTTTTGCTGTCAGTCTGGGCTGCTTTTATCTCCAAAAGAAAAAGTTCACAGACCATTGTTCTGCAGGGTCTAGGTCAGAAGTCCACATTTGTTCCCTCAGGCCAGTTCCAGCTCGTGAACTTGTTTTGTTCCATCTGTACAGGACTGATATACAACATTAAAAAAAAAAAATGAATTCGACCATTTAAAAATCAAGTACTATCCCACATCATTAGCCATTAGAGAAATGCAAATCAAAATCACAATGAAGGCCGGGCGAGGTGGCTCATCCCAGCACTATAATCCCAGCACTCTGGGAGGCTGGGTGGGTGGATCACTTGAGGTCAGGAGTTCAAGACCAGCCTGATCAATATGGTGAAACCCCATCTCTACTGAAAATACAAAAAGTAGCCGGGTGTGGTGGTGGGTACCTGCAATCTCAGCTACTCAGGAAGCTGAGGCAGGAGAATCACTTGAACCCCAGAGGTGGAGGTTGAAGTGAGCCGAGATGGCTCCACTGCATTCCAGCCTGGGCAACAGAGTGAGATCATGTCTCAAAAACAAACAAATACCAACAACAAACAACAGAAAAACCACAGTGAGATCCCACTTCACATCTACTGGAATAACTATAATAGAAAAGATGGACAATAACAAATTGTTGGTGAGGATGTAGAGAAACAGGAACCTGGCCAGGCATGGTGGCTCATGCCTGTAATCCCAGCACTTTGGGAAGCCGAGGTGGGTGGATCACCTGAGGTCAGGAGTTCAAGACCAGCCTGACCAACATGGAGAAATCCTGTCTCTACTAAAAATACAAAATTAGCCAGATGTGGTGGTGCATGCCTGTAATCCTAGCTATTTGGGAGGCTGAGGCAGGAGAATCACTTGAAGCCGGGAGGCAGAGGTTGCAGTGAGCCAAGATTGTGCCACTGCACTCCAGCCAGGGAAACAAGAGCAAAACTCCATTTCAAAAAAATACAAAATTAAAAAAAAAAAAAGAGAAACAGGAACCTTAGGCCACTGCAGGCAGGAATGGAAAATGGTTCAGCCACTTTGTGAAATAGTTTGGTGGCTTCTATAAAGTTAAATATATTCTGTGTTTTTGGCCACAACTTTTTAAAAAGTTAAACATAAATTCACCGTATGATCCCACATTTCTACCCTTAGGTATCTACCAAAAAAGAAGGAAGACATATATGGACATAGAGTCCTGCACACAAATGTTGATAGCAGTGTTATTCATAAAAACCAAAAGATGAAAACAACCTAAATGTCAATCAGCTTGGTGAATAGATAGACAAAAGTGGTCTATCCATACAATGAAATATCATTCAACAATAAAAAGGAACAAACTATGAGTACATGCAACAACATAGATAAACCTTGAAAATATCATGAGCAGTGAAGGAAGCCTAACACAAGAGACCACATATTGTATCATTCCATTTATATGAAATGCCCATAAAAAGCAAAACCATAGAGACAGAAAATCGAATATTTGCCCGTGGTAAGGACAGGGGCTGGAGAGGGAGTCAGCTCAGTGAATGTACATGAGAGATCTGATTGAGTTGATGAAAGTGTTCTACAACTGGTTTACGATGATGGTTACGGAACTTGGTAAATTTATTTAAAAAATTATTGTATACTGTGAATTATATCAATATGCAAAATATACCTTACGAAGGTAATTTTTGAAAAATAAGAAAAGAGCTATCACATGAACATCCAGATTTCCAGCTTTCCTTGAAAAATTGGAAGGTATGGGCCAGATTTGGTGGCTCAGGCCTATAATCCCAGCACTTTGGGAGGCTGAGGCAGGTGGATCATGAGGTCAGGAGTTTGAGACCAGCCTGGCCAATATCGTGAAACCCTGTCTCTACTAAAAATACAAAAATCGGCTGGGCACAGTGGCAGGTGCCTGTAGTCCCAGTTAGTCTGGATGTTGAAGCAGAAGAATCACTTGAACCCGCGAGGCAGAGGTTGCAGTGAGCTGATATCACATCATTGCACTCCAGCCTGTGCGACAAAGCAAGACTCCGTCTCAAAAAAAAAAAGGAAGGTATGGAAATTCAAGCAACAATTTGTCGATGCCTTAGCTGCTGCTCATTTTTAGACAAATTATGTGCTTCCCAGGGTGCCTCGGTCACTGCTGCTCCCTGCTGTCTGGTTTTTGTTTTTTTCTTTAGATGCAGTTTCGCTGTCTTGCCTAGGCTGGAGTGTAGTGATGCCATCTTGGCTCACTGCAAACTCCACCTCCCAGGTTCAAGCGATTCTCATGCCTCAGCCTCCCAAGTAGCTGAGATTACAGGTGTGCACCATCACACCTGGCTAATTTTTGTATTTTTAATGGAGACAGGGTTTCACCATGTTGGCCAGGCTGGTCTTGAACTCCTGACCTTAGGTGATCCACCTACCTCGGCATCCCAAAATGCTAGAATTATAGGCGTGAGTCACTGTGCCCAGCCTCTGTTGTCTCTTAAAACTGACCCACTACCCTCATTGACATTATTTGCCCAATCTTTTTAGGTATTTATTTGAGTTTTCAGTCCCTGTCATATCTGTTGGGGGGCTTCATGTCAGCTCATCCCAGAGAGGAAAGAAGAGTTTGATGTCTTTGTGGTAAAGCCGTGGGAGGTTTGGGGTGTCTAGGAGAAGTGTAGACAGGGATACCCTTTGAACACAATTCCTGGAAGCAGTAGTACCTCAGGGCATGGACTACTGTCATGGTCATCTCACAGCCCACCCAGGGCAGTAACACCAGACCAGTGAGAAAGATCAGTGCTCAACTTTGATATCTTGAGCAGAAGGAGTAATGGTAAAAACAGAGACTTCAATGAGTTGAGTAAAAAAAGAAACTTCCAGAATTTTCCTGTGGCACTTAAGCTCTGGAGTTCTGAAAAAACCCATGAGAAGAAGTTCCTGAAAATTACTAATTTAACATTTCTCATCAACCATGTAGGATTTGGCTAAGTCAGATTTAATTTGATTTAGAAAAATGAAGGCATGGATTCTAAGTGAAGTAAATCAGAAATGGAAAACCAAATACTGTATGTTCTCACTTATAAGTGGAAGGTAAGCTATGAGGATGCGTAGACATACAGAGTGATATAGTGGACTTTGGGGGTGGTGGGGGCAGGATGGGAGGAGGTTGAGGGAGAAAAGACTACATTTTTGGTGTAGTGTACACTGCTTGAGTGACGGGTGCACTAATATCTCAGAATTTACCACTAAAGAACTCATTTATGTAACCAAAAACCACCTGTACCTCAAAACCTATTGAAGTAAAAAATAAGCCAGGCAGAGTGGCTCACGCCTGTGAGGCTGAGGCAGGTGGATCACCTGAGGTCAGGAGTTTGAGACCAGCCTGGCCAACATGGCGAAACCCTGTCTCTACTAAAAACACACAGAAAATAGCCAAGTGTGGTGGCACATGCCTGGAATCCCAGCTACTCACGGGGCTGAGACAGAAGAATCACTTGAACTCAGAGAAGGAGGTTGCAGTGAGCCAGTATTGCGCCATTGCACTCCAGCCTGGGCAACAGAGCGAGACTCCATCTCAAAAATAAATAAATAAATAAATAAAATAATAATAATGAAGAAAAAAATGAAGGCATGGTAATCCTATCCCCCTAGTGTTTTACTCAAGTCATACCTGTGACAAATAGTTATTGAGTATCTTTTGTGTCTATGGGCTGGGCCAGGTACTGAGAAAATACCTATGGTAACATAGACATGGTCCTTACCCTCCAAGAGCATACAGCCTAGCAGGAAAAGTAAACAAATAGGCAGGTAATTGTAGTCAGGCAAAGGTTCTATTTTTATTTTTATTTTTATTTATTTATTTTTTTTTAAAGATGGGGTTTCACCATGATGGCCAGGCTGGTCTTGAACTCCTGAGCTCAGGTGATCCACCCACCTCAGCCTCCCAAAGTGCTAGGATTACAGGTGTGAGCCACCGCACCCAGCCCAGGCAAAGGTTCTAAATCTGGAGAGCCCAGAATCCCAGAGGGTTTTAGGAGTTCTTAAAACCTTGTATCGTGTGCTCTTTTCTTTCTTTTTTTTTTTTTTTTTTTTTGGTGACAGGGTTTCACTCTTGTTACCCAGGCTGGAGTACAGTGGTGCGAACTTGACTCACCGCAACCTCCACTTCTCGGGTTCAAGCGATTCTCCTGCCTCAGCCTCTCAAGCAGCTGGGATCACAGGCATGAGCCACCACGCCTGGTTAATTTTGTATTTTTAGTAGAGACGGGGTTTCTCCATGTTAGTCAGGCTGGTCTTGAACTCTCAACCCCAGGTGACCTTCCTGCCTAAGCCTCTTAAAGTGTTGGGATTTACAGGTGTGAGGCACCATGCCAGGACTTATGTGCTGTCTTTTCTGGAGAGAAGATGTAGCTTTCAGCATGTTTTCATAGATGCCTCTCATCCAATAAGGTTGAGAGAATACAATATAGAATTGCCAGTGCTACATTGTGGAAAACACAGCAAAATCCAAGGTCAGGTTAAGAGGGACACTTAACCCAGAGTGGTGGGGGTGGGGGAAAGTTCTAGAAAGTCTTCTTAGAAAAAGTAATATTAAAAATATTATCTGAAAAATGAAACGTTAACCAGACAAAGAGATGAGGAAAATTCTGTCAGAGAGAGCAACATGGAGAGAAAAAAGTGCAGCACCTTCGAAGCCCAGGAAGAAGTTCAGAGTAGCTAGAACAGAGAAGCAGCATGGAGGCAGAGCGAGATATGGAACAGAGAGGGTTGGCAGGCCGGCTGTATACATAAACCATGAGGTTTACATATTTTAGATTTTATCCAGATTTTATCCAGAGCTCAATGTGGGAACTGTGGGAGAGTTTCAACTGGGAAAGTAACATGACCAGGTTTGTGTTTTAGAAGGCTCATTCTGGCCATAAGGTGGATGAACGAATTGAAGTGAGTCAGGGGGAGACCAGTTAACAGGTTGCAGCAGCAAATAGCCCAGCTGAGAGAAGATGGTGACTTGGATTAAGGAGGGGCCAGTGGGCCGGAAAGATGTGGTCAGATTGCGGTGGTTGCCATTGTCAGGATTAACTGAGATATTTAAAGTGCCAAACCAATGCGTGAAGATTTTAAAGTGCCTACCATAGTGCATAAGGCTATTTATAGTGCCTGGCACACAATGCTTGACATATTGTAAGTTGACTCCCTTCCTCTTTCTTCTCATGGCCTCCTGGGCTAAAAACAATCCCTCCCCATATCCTGTACACATTTCCATTAAAACACCTATTAAAAATCCTTACAGATTTTTTCCTCTATCCCTGTATCCTCATGAAAACCCAGCACTGTCCAATAGAAATTGAATGTGAGCCACCAGTGCAAGCTACATAGACAATTTAAAATTTTCTAGGAGAGACATTTAAAAATTAAAAAGATACCATTCACATTATTTTAATTATATATAACCAAATACATATAGAATATTACATTTCAACAATGAAAACAATAATTATTAGCATATTTCACTTTCTTTTTTTCATGCTAAGTATTCAAAATCTGATGTCTGTTTTAGGTTTACAGCACATGTCAATTCATTCTAGCCATATTGTAAGTGCTCAACAGGTACATGTGGTGGATGCCATATAGGACAACACAGTGCTAGACTGTAAACTCCTGGCAGGAAGTGCCAGCTTGTATCCCCAGTAACTAGCTTAGTGCTTGACACATAGTAGATGTTCAATAAATATTTATTGGATAAAAAAATGACAGGATGGATGGATGAATGTGTGGATAAGCGGATGGGAGAAAGGATGGATAGATGGAAGAATGGATGGATGGATGGATGGATGGTAGAATGAATGGCAGGATGAATGGATGAAGGAAAGAAGAATGGATGGATGGATGGATGGCAGTATGGATGTATGAAGGAAAGAAGAATGGACAGATGATGGATAGATGGAAAGAAGAAGAGATGTATGGTAGGGTGACAGGATGGGTGGACAGGTGAATGGATGTATGAGGAGATTCCTTTCAGCCCTGGGGAAAAGATAGTGTTGTGGCTGAGCCTGAAAGATGAGCAGGATGACAATAGTTAAGGGTGTGGGCTGCAGAGGCAAGCATGGAAGGAAACAAAGCATGGGCAAAGACAAGGTAAAGTGATATCAGGAAATGATGGGTAGTAATAGAGTTTGGCTGAATTATGAAATACCTGCTGCACCAAAGAAGATGGGAAGTGATCCTGGAGATTCCTAAATCTGACACCAAACCCTGCATACACCAGGGAACTCCCAAGCTTCTAGCATTGTTGGCTCAGTCAATATTTGGTAACAGATGAAAGAGAAATGAGAGGAAGAAGTAACATAAAGGAGAAAATGCTAACAAAAAGAAAGAAAAATGTTAATAAAGGGGCAAGAATTATTGGTTTTAATGTTGGCAAATAATAAATAATAGGAAAGCTTATCAGAGGACCCTTGTCATTACCCTTTCCATCCTAATGGAAAGAGGAACAGGTAGCAGGAGGTAAATAGCTTGGGAAGTCTGAAGTCTGGTCAGTAGATCAGTCATTAGAAACAAATATAGTGTTATTGGTCTCAGAGTTTCTGCTATTCCCTGATGGATCAGACCTGGAAGGAATGTGGTGCATTTGTTGGTACAGAGGGCTCAAGTTTGACATCAAGCCTGACCATTGCCACATGACACAACATTGCTGCCACCTCATTTTTAAGGAGGCAGGGCTAGTTTGCCTCCTTTCTGGTCAGTCCTACACGTCAAGTATTAGAGGCAATCAAGAAATTGCCCTCGATTTGTTGAAAATAGATATTATTCTTCAGTCAAAAAAGTATGTGGGCACCTCATTGGAAGTTGTTTTCCAAATCCAAATCAGTTGTATTCTTGAAAGATATTTTTATCAAAAGCTTTAAAACATTCTGTGTGATACTGGGAAAGTCCCTTAACCTCTCTGAGCTTTCATTTGCTTGTCTGAAAAACAGGGATAACAATACTTACTTCAGGCTAGGCACAGTGGCTTGCACCTGTTATCCCAGGACTTTGGGAGGATCAGTTGAACCCAGAACTTCAAGACCTGCCTAAGCAGAGAGACCCCCATCTGTACAAAAAATTTAAAAATTAGCCAGGTTTGGTGTTGTGTGCCTATAGCCCCATCTATTTGGGGGGCTGAGGTGGGAGGATCGTTGGAGCTCAGGAGGTTGAGGCTGCAGAGAGCTATGATGAAGCCACTGCACTCCAGCCTGGGCAACAAAGCAAAACCCTGTGTCAAAAAACAAACAAACCCAAAAACCAAGAAAAAATACCTACTTTATAAGGTTGCTGTAGAGTTAAATACAATAAACTAATACTTGTAAAGGTTTTAGCACAGTGGCAATTGTGAATATCACAAACTGGCAGTCAATAGTGTCACTCTTCATTATTGCTATTATATCATCATCATTGTCATTACCATTTCGAAAGGACTTGTTCATAGCCTTTCAAGAAAGCATGTAGTGCTCTTTTGTTATTTTCTGTAGATGTATATTAACGAGCACTGTTCCTTGCTTGGAGTTTTAAATGACACATGAATAATACATAACTGCAGAAGTAATAATCTAAGCCTATCAAAACTCTTAAAAAAAATAAAGAAAAAATGGAATATAGAAAGACAGTGCTAATTAGAAGTTGTACCCCCAAATAGACCATACCAACAGCCCTTACATAGAAAGATCCACTCTGATAAACCTGCAGATACCTGTACACACTTAGCAGCGTTTACTCTGTGTATCTAAGCAAGAGAAATTGGAAGGGATAAGGGATAATCATGATATTTATGAGGTACCTTGATTGCAGGTAGGTGGTAATCTGCTGCCGGTAGGATGGATGGCATGGGGGGGTGGGTGATATGATTTGGCGGTGT
Organism: Sapajus apella; assembly: GCF_009761245.1. Taxonomy (NCBI): domain Eukaryota; kingdom Metazoa; phylum Chordata; class Mammalia; order Primates; family Cebidae; genus Sapajus; species Sapajus apella. The sequence goes on along the minus strand of NW_022436952.1, from coordinate 24,558,142 downwards.
CCCCACTCAAATCTCACCTTGAATTGTAGTAATCCCCATCATCAAGGGCAAGGTCCAGGTGTAGTTAACTGAATCATGGGGGCAGTTTCCCCCACACTGTTCTTGTGGTAGCGAATAAGTCTCAGGAGATCTGATGGTTTTATAAATGGGAGTTTCCCTGCACAACCTCTCTTGCCTGCTGCCATGTAAGACGTGCCTTTGTTCATCCTTTGCCTTCCACCATGATTGTGAGGCCTCCCCAGCCATGTGGAACTGTGAGTCCATTAAACCTCTTTTCTGCATAAATTGCCCAGTCTTGCATATGTCTTTATTAGCAGTGTGAGAATAGACTAATTCAGAGGGTAAACATCTGGACTCAGCAGTCAATTGCATTGGCTCTACCAGTTACAACTGTGTCCTTAGACAAGGAATAAGACATCTCAAGACTGTAGTTTCCTCATCTGTAAAATGGCAATGATGATAGCACAGACTGAATGAGATAGTTTTAATGATTAAATATGACAACGCATGCAAAGACTTGGCCTACCATTGAGATCTTAGGAAGCTATTATTTTCTGTTTTTTGAAACAGGGTCTCACTCTGTCACCCAGGCTGGGGTACAATGGCACAATCTCGGCTCGCTGCAGCCTCAATCTCCTGGGCTCAGGTGTTCTTTCCACCCCAGCCTTCTGGGTAGCTGGGACTAAAGGCGCATACCACCACACCTGGGCAATTTTTTTTTAGAAATGAGGTTTTGCCACACTGTCTTCTACGATGGTTGAACTAATTTACACTCCCACCAACAATGTAAAAGTGTTCCTATTTCTCCACATCCTCTCCAGCATCTGTTGTCTCCAGATTCCTCAAGGACCTAGAAATAGAAATTCCATTTGACCCAGCAATCCCATTACTGGGTATATATCCAAAGGATTACAAATCATTCTACTATAAGGACACGTGCACATGCATGTTCATTGCAGCACTGTTTACAATAGCAAAGACCTGGAACCAACCCAAATGCCCATCGACGATAGACTGGATAGGGAAAATGTGGCACATGTACACCATGGAATATCATGCAACCATCAAAAACGAGGAGTTTGGGTCATTTGTAGGGACATGGATGAATCTGGAAACCATCATTCTCAGCAAACTGACAGAAGAGCAGAAGATCAAACACCGCATGTTCTCACTCATAGGCGGGTGTTGAACAATGAGAACACATGGACACAGGGAGGGGAGCACTACACACTGGGGTCAGTTGGGGGGAAATAGGGGAGGGACGGTGGAGGGTGGGGAGCTGGGGAGAGATAGCAAGTGGAGAAATGCCAGATGTAGGTGATGGGGAGGAAGGCAGCAAATCACACTGCCACGTGTGTACCTATGCAACAATTTTGCATGTTCTTCACATGTACCCCAAAACCTAAAATGCAATAAAATAAATAAATGGGGAAGAAAAAAAAAAAAAAGAAATGAGGTTTTGCCATGTTGCCCAGGCTGGTCTTGAGTTCTTGGGCTCAAGCCATCCACTCACCTCAGCCTTCCAAAGTGCTAGGGTTATAGACACAAGCTATCACACCTGGCCATACCTACCTATTCTTAAGTGCTCAAACTTGAATGTTATGAAGCCTCTGAATCTACTAACTTACAGAAAATACAGTGGACAGAAGAACATGTTAAACTATACCAGAGGAATGCCATCGTTGAAATCCGGGATGTAGAAAGCATCACAGGACAAACAGCCTGGCTTCTTCAACCAATAAATTGCAAGTAAAAACAACAACAACACAAAGAGATGGGCCAGTGCTCTGGATTAAATCAAAGATATATCAGCCAATTGCAACATGTGAAGCTTTTTTGGGAGCCTGATGCAAACTGTTTATGAAATAATGAGAAATAAGTAGTTTATGAAACAATCAGAAATTTGAATGCTGACTGGATATTAGATGATATTAATGAAGTATTGTTAATTTTTAAATGTATGGCAATGCTATTGTAGTTACATAAAAATAAAGAACTCTTTTAGAGATGTGCACTATAAAATTACAGATGAAGTAACATGATTCTGAGATTTGCTTCAAAATTGCATGGGAGAGGGTACAGAAAGAAGTTTGGACATGAATTTTTGAAGTTGAGTAATGAGTACACCCATCTTCTCTTTATTTTTGCACACATTGGAAACTCTCTATAAAAGAAAGCTTAAAAATTACTTTGGTTGATATGATTTTTACTGGGAATGCTGAATCCTAGTGGGGAAAAAAAGAGATCCTGGAGAAAATAAGACATTCTTCAGCTTGAATGTTACAATCCTCCAAAATCTAGTGTAAACCTACCTTCTCAATTCATGTCTCCTCCATCAACACTTCAGTCTCACTCTGTCACTCAGGCTGGAGCACAGTGGCACATTCTCTGCTCACTGCAAACTCCGCTTCCTGGGTTCAAGCTATTCTCCTGCCTCAGCCTCCCAGGTAGCTGGGATTACAGGTGCGCGCCACTGCACCCAGCTAATTTTTTGTATTTTTAGTAGAGATGGGGTTTCACCACGTTGGCCAGGCTGGTTTCAAACTCCTGACATCAGATGACCAACCTGCCTCTGCCTCCCAAAGTGCTGGGATTACAGACTGACCCACTGTGCCCAGCCATAAATCTTTTCTACTAGGGAACAGAATCAAGGGGCCGTTTTCAGATTTGTGCAGCTGCTGAAAATCCTAAGATAATTGTGAGGCATCTGTGGCAGAGGCTGGAGCACCACAGTGGACTTTGTATTAGACTAGGCTAAGTCCTTGATATCCCTCAGCACTCCAAAAGTTCTTGACCTAATCGTGCAGTAAACATCAGACCTGCCAGGGCAAATGGCACCTTACAGGCCCCTTGGGATAATTACGAGCTCTCTCGACAATTTTCTACATGAGAACAGATCTGGTGTCTTGGCAGAGCGTGTGGCCGCTTTCATCAATGGTCTCGGGGGCATTGCAAGGCCCCATCCACCCAGAAGCCCTTCCCCATGGGTTTACTGTGGTACTGCCCATCTATCTGCCACAAACCTCCCATCATTCAATGGGAGAAACCACAAACCTCCCATCATTCAATGGCGAGTCACCATAACATGGTATCTGTCACTTGGGAGTGTGTGATGGTTAATGCTGGGTGTCAACTTGATCGGATTGAAGGATGCAATGTTGATTCTGGGTATGTCTGTGAGAGTGCTGCCAAAGGAGATTAACATTTGAGTCAGTGGGCTGGGGAAGGCAGACCCACCCTTAATCCGGTGGGCACCATCTAATCAGTCACCAGTGAATATAAAACAGGCAGAAAAATGTGAAGCAGCAAGACGAGCCTAGCCTCCCAGCCTACATCTTTCTTCTGTGCTGGATGCTTCCTGCCCTTGAACATCGGACTCTAAGTTCTTCAGTTTTGGGACTCAGGCTGGCTCTCCTTGCTCCTCAGCTTGCAGACAGCCTATTGTGGGACCTTGTGATTGTGTAAGTTAACACTTAATCAACTTACAGGATATATGTTAGTTCTGTCCCTCTAAGAGAGTCCTGTTCTATTCTATGGGTTCTGTCCCTCTAAGAGAACCCTGATTAATACAGAATGAGGGGAGATGAATTTTCTAGTCAAGGTGGCTGATTTCCTTGTTGGAAGGAGCCTGGCCACAGGCATTTGGGAAGCCATCCTAAGGGCCTGCTGGGTACATTGTGCTGGGAAGCCTTCCCTTTGCTTCTGGCCCAGCCTCAGCTCTTTCTCAGAGAAACACCACCGGGGAACTCAGGAAAAGGCCTTCATTTCCCCACATTTTAGGCCCTCCATTTTTTTTTTCTTTGAAACAGAGTCTCACTCTGTTGCCCAGGCTGGAGTGCAGTGGCACGATCTTGGCTCACTGAAACCTCTGCCTCCCAAGTTCAAGTGATTTTCCTGCTTCAGCCCCCCGAGGAGCTGGGACTACAGGCGTGCGCCAGCACACCCAGCTAATTTTTGTATTTTTAGTAGAGATATGGTTTCACCATGTTGGCCAGGATGGTCTCGATCTCTTGACCTCATGATCCGCCCGCCTTGGCCTCCCAAAGTGCTGGGATTACAGGCTTGAGCCACCGCACCCAGCCATGCCCCAAATTTTAGAGTTAGTTGTGCAGAGTTTTTGGCTCACCAGGACATAGTGGTTCCTGCTGTGGCCTTAAGTGTGCTCATGAAATGAGATTTCCCAATTTCCTTCTATATAACACATTGACGGTTGTGAGCCCACTAATAATAGCACTATTTTCCATCCCTGGTATATGAAAGTTGGCTGCAGGCAGGAGACAAAGAGGCTCTGCCTTCCCAAAAGGGCAGCACAGCTGGAGTGTGCTTTTCAGATGAGCCTGTGGAATCACAGAATCCAGACCTCTACAGATGGAAGAGGCCGAAGATGCCACCTAGAAATCATTTCATGGATGAGGTACTGAGCTGGACACTTGCACAAGAGGACACAGCAAGTCAAGGCAGAGCTCGGACTCGGCCCTAAGCCACGTGCCCGCTCCCCATCCACAGCCCCCTCTGTGTCCTCAGTGCTAGTTGTGGCAATTTTATGTTTTACCTACCATGTGTGAAGCACTGTTTCACACACTGGAAAAATAACACAGAGTATTTCAGTAAAGGTCGCTAGAATTCAGAAGATACTGGTGTGTTTCAGTGGGGGCTTGGGGAGGGATGGGAAAGAATCTGGGGACATGGGGCTTATGTTCCATTCAGACAGAGCGTGGAGAGGAGGACATCGAGCATCAGGATGATGGGGAAGCCAGACCTAGAAGCCTTTGGGAGATTAAACCGAAGGCTGCCCACTCTTCTCCCAAAGTGTCTATTTACAAATCACAGAGGCCTGCTCTTAGCTTCTCTTTTCCACAATGCCTGACAGCCTAGAAAAATGTCGAAAATTTTTTCCATGTTTCCAACCAGAAGGCCAGAGGCACTTGGCTGATGCTATAAAGCAAGGTAGTATCCAGATAGTGTCTACTGAAGTGGTTAAACAAAGAAGCTCTGGAGACAGGCAGCCTGAATTCATATTCCAGCTAGTGACATTGAGCAAGTCACTTAAGCTCTCTGGGTCTCTAGGGTCATGATTAGGTGAAGGAGCCAGAGTACGTACAGTGGTCAGCATGGTGCCTGGCACACAGGTAACCCTTACAATAAGTGGTAGTTGTTAGCATTTTTTGCTACTTTCCTCCCCCATCTCCCTAGACCTGACTCTGGGTGCAACAGGAAGTTAGAGACAGATGAGCTTTCCCAGAACATACCTGGATCAAGACCTATTCAGAGTTTCTTTATCTCTCTTCATTGTCACATCTTTCATTTCAGGGAAAATTTGGAGGAGCTAAATTAGGAATGGAAAAGTTACATCTGACAAAAGGTATGTGCAAACACATGTTTGCAAATGAGGTCAAGATTTCAAAATACCCCTTCTCTGACAGATGAGTCAAGCCCCACGCAGTGGTCTTACTATTTCCCATGTATGACGGCACATTCTCTCAGCGACCGATAGCATCGTCTGCCAGCAGTTATATTGGAGGCAGTTACTCATTGGAAAATGTGGCTGCATTGCCCAGATTGAGATCTCAAGTTGGTCTTTCAGGGATTTCACCCAAAATAAGCTGAATTCTTCTGTTATAATTGTCCAAGAGATGTAGCCAAGGAATCTGCGTGCCAGACCAGAGCTGGTTCCTGCCAGCGCAAGTGAGGGTGCCGGCGGGGGAGGGCTGTGGCTCTGAGCAGGGGTGGGTGGGACACTAGTCTTGTCTGACCCTCAGGCTTTTATTATTTCTACCAAGGACTGCTGCCAATTTGGTCAGTCATTCATGCTTTGACTTAGTTATTTGCTCACTCCCTCAGCAACTATTTTTCAATCACCTTATAATAATAGCTTACACTTGGTTAGCATTATTATGTGTCAGGCAGGTGCTAAGCACCTTAGATGTGTTAGCCCATGCGCATGTCATCCTTCCAATAGTCCTATGAGATAGGTATTTGTCTTAGCTCAGGCTACTACAATAGAGTTCCGGATATTTATTTCTCACAGTTTTGAAGCCTGGAAGTCCAGGATGAGAGTGACAGCATGGTCAGGTTCTGGTGAGAACCCTCTTCCAGGATGCAGACTGACAATTTTTTTTTTTTTTTTTTTTGAGACGGAGTCTTGCTCTGTGGCCAGACTGGAGTGCAGTGGCGTGATCTAGGTCACTGCAACCTCCACCTCCCAGGTTCAAGTGATTCTCCTGCCTCAGCCTCCTGAGTATCTGGGACTACAGGCACACATCACCACGCCCAGCTAGTTTTTGTGTTTTTATTAGAGACCGGGTTTCACTATGTTGGCCAGGATGGTCTCCATCTCTTGACCTCATGATCTGCCCACCTTGGCCTCCCAAAGTGCTGGGATTACAGGCATGAGCCACCGTACCCGGCCAACTGACAACTTCTCTGTGTATCTTCACATGGCAGAAAGGGGGCAAGAGAACTCTCTGGGGTCCCTTTTATAATATCAATCATTTCACCCTCATGACCTACTTGCCTTCCAGAGGTCCCAACCCTAATACCGTCACATTGGAGGATCAGGGTTCAACATGTGAACTTGGAGTGGAGGGACCCATTCTGTCCCTTGCAGTCCTATTATACAGCAGGGTCAAAAGTCTTAGCTCAAACTATAACTGAGATGGGTGGAGCAATGGCAATGTTTTACTTTGTCTATAACTCATCTGGCTTCTTCCTCAGCTCCCATCCCCTACACTCAAATGTGATGGGGGTGGAATGAGCTAAGTGGCTAATATAATTAGAATCTCTGTCCAGGCCAGGTGTGGTGGCTCATGCCTGTAATCTCAACCCTTTGGGAGGCTGAGGTGGGCAGATCATTTGAGGTCAGGAGTTCAAGACCAGCCTGGTCAACATGGTGAAAGCCGATCTCTACTAAAAATACAGAAAAAACAAACAAACAACAAATAAACAAACAAACAAACAAAAACAGGCACAGTGGCTCATGCCTGTAATCCCAGAATTTTGGGAGGCCAAGGTGGGTGGATCACAATGTCAGGTCTTTGAGATCAGCCTGACCAACATGGTGAAACCTTGTCTCTACTAAAAAATATAAAAATTAGCTGGGCGTGGTGATGCCCCTGTAATCCCAGTTATTAGAAAGGCTCAGGCAGGGGAATTGCTTGGCCCGGGGAGACGGAGGTTGCAGTGAGCCGAGATTGCACCACTGCACTCTATCCTGGGTTACAGAATAAGACTCTATCTCAAACAACAACAACAAAAAAATCTGTCTGATCTGATTATTTAAGTTGCCCATTTAGGTAACACCCATTCTCCTTAAGATAAATACTCAGGAGAGTCTCTCAGACGGTCCCTCTTTTTGCACCCCTGCTGCTTCCCACCCTCAGATGGTGTTGGGGTATATGGGGAGGGTGTGGGGCTCACTCCACCTACCAGCAGAGGGACACTTTGGAGTCATTGGCATAATGCCATCTGGCGCCCAGGGCCGTGTGCTGCATTCTCTCATTTGATATCTTAGCCTGTGTCATTCTCCTCTTCCTATGCCTACCCAAGAAGACCATACTCCTCCACCCAGCTTCAAGGTGCTCCCCGCCAGGGGTGGGATTCTCTCTCTTTTTTTTTTTTTTTTTTTTTTGAGATGGAGTTTCACCACTCTTGTTGCCCAGGCTGGAGTGCAATGGCATGACCTCAGCTCACTGCAACCTCCACCTCCCGGGTTCAAGCAATTCTCCTGCCTCAGCCTCTTGAATAGCTGGGACTACAGGCGTTCACCAACACGCCCAGCTAATTTTCTTTTTAATTTTTGGTAGAGACAGGTTTCATCATGTTGGCCAGGATGGTCTTGATCTCTTGATCTTGTGATCCACCTGCCTCAGCCTCCCAAAGTGCTGGGATTACAGGTGTGAGCCACCGCGCCCGGCCCTCAGGTGCGTGATTCTCACCTTCCAAACTTCTCTCCTATGTTTCCAATTTGTTCCTCAAAATCCAGCTTAGATATAATTCCACCTTCATAAGATCTTCCAGGCACTATAGCCTAAACACTCCTTTTTTCTGAACTTCTGGGTTATAGCAACTCATTTTGTTCATGAATTCTGACCTCATTTGAGATGTCTCCTTTCTTATTGTTTCATGAAGTTACTTATATCTCTTGTTGTTGTGTAATATTTAAAGTTTCTTTGAGAGCAGGATGATGCCTTATAGTTTGTTGAATTCCCTAAGTCTAATCTGGAATCTACTACGGAGAAAGGACCAGGTGTTCACAGACAGAGTTCATATCCTTGTTTATGAGAAGCTCCTAAAATAGAGGAGAGGAAAGAAACCCAGTAATATCCCAGGAAATTGGCCTAGAGGTATAAATAGATAATTCGCAGAAAAAGAAATGCAAATGGTCCTAATCACACACAAGTTCAACCTCGCTCAAAATTAGAACAATAAAAAATTCAAATGACACAGGTACTATTTCTAACCTAACAGATTGATAGGTTAGGAACTCTGTTTGCCAGGTTCACAAGTTTTACAACATATTTTTGGCAAGGTGAGAGAACAGCAGACACATTCGACATTCCTGGGGAGCCATATGCTATTATGTAATAATCGACTGCATTTGCAGTAGGGGGAAGGATTGGATAATGCCATTTATCTTTTTCTTTTCTTTTTTTTTGAGACAGAGTCTCACTCTGTCGCCCAGGCTGGAGTGCAGTGGCATGATCTCGGCTCACTGCAACCTCCACCTCTCAACTTCAAGTGATTCTCCTGCCTCAGCCTCCCCAGTAGCTGGGGCTACAGGTGAGCACCACCACGCCTAGCTAATTTTTATATTTTTAGTAAAGACGCGGTTTCACCATGTTGACCAGGATAGTCTTGAACTCCTAACCTCAGGTGATTGCCTGCCTTGGCCTCCCGAGGTACTGGGATTACAGGTGTGAGCCACCATGCCCAGCCCATAGTGGTTTCTCTTTGCTCTTACTTGGGCACTTTCCTTGCTCGGATCCTCCCCGGACTCAAAGTTGTGTCCATTTCCAGTGTTGGCAGTGGCACAACCCACACACATCCATAGCATTAGACACAGTCACCATCATTTCAAGGCCCAGGCAAGAGATGTGGAGGATTTCCCCGGGGCCTGAATGGTGTTCCTTATGAGAGGATGTTTGGGGCCTGCATCTCACTGAGGCAGTGCTGAGTGCTGGTAACCTAGAGTCCAAGGAAACTGTGGGCTTTCTAGTAAGTGTCTTGTTTGTGTTTGTGATACGTGGGGTCCTCTAAGCAGGGACTTAGGGTAGGAACCCTGTTTGCCAGCTTCCATGGGAAGTTCTATTCTGGAGTCATCTCCAATGAAAAGAGCAAGATGGGGAAAATGTGTACAGAATTTAAGAAAGGAAATGTGTGTATATACAGTCAGGCACTGTGTAACGATGATTCAGTAAATGATGGACCACATATATGATGGTGGTCCCATAAGATTCTATACCGTATTTACTGTAGCTTTTCTGTGTTTAGATACCCAAATACTAACCATTGTGTTACCTTGGCCTCCAGTATTCAGTACTGGAACATGCTGTAGTGGTTTGTATCCTAGGAGTAGTAGGCTATACCACCTAGCTTAGGTGTGTAGTAGATGCTGCCATCTAGGTTGTGTCAGTACACTTCATTATGTTCACACAATGATGAAGTTGCTTAGAACATATCCTGTGGTTAAGTGATACACAACTATATATATTTATATATGTATATTTGACAAAAGATAAACCATAATTTTAAAAAAGTTATCTATGGGGAAAGAGAGGGATTAGGATAGAGAGACAAGGATAAAAGCTGAACTTCTCTCGGTTCACCACAACCTCTGCCACCTGGGTTCAAGGGATCCTCCTGCCTCAGCCTCCCAAGTAGCTGGGATTACAGGCATGTGCCACCACACTTGGCTAATTTTGTATTTTTAGTAAAGATGGGGTTTCTCCATGTTGGTCAGGCTGGTCTCAAACTCCCAACCTCAAGTGATTCACTCGCCATGGCCTCCCAAAGTGCTGGGATTACAGGTGTGGGCCACTGTGCCTGGCACTGAACTTCTCTCAATATACCTTGTTTTGTAGACAGGACTTTAGAACCGTGTAAGTATTTTTGATAACTATTAAAAATGTAAAGTTTCAAAAGAGAGTAATTGCTAAAAATCTAAAGCAAATGAAAAAAATGAACATAACTCTTTACCTAATGTGAAGCATGACCATACAGAGAAAAATGATTCCAAGTGACTTGAAAGCAAAGAAATTTGAGTTTCATTCCTCGTGGGCTACATCCTAGGGACAAAAAGAACTGTCCAAGAAAGAAAGAAAAAAAATGGTGACCTATTTTCAGTAATCATATTGTTGGTGGTAATGTTTATGGGAAGTAAAAAAGTTCCTCTTTAAAGTTTCCTTTCTTATTAAAGAATAAGTGTGACAATAACTTTGTTAGGTCCAATCCTATGTAGTTGTTAGACATGCAATGCTTACAGGCACATAGTATATTCTATGTCCTTGTACTTTAACCAAGATATCTGTGCTGGACGTGCTCACAGGCATGTCCCAGCTCTCCATTGCTTTTACCTGTTTAGAAAAGTTTTAAGTTATTAGCCAATCAGGTTTTAGTTTAGATTGTGAGGTCTGGCTCCAGCCAATGGAAATCAGACAGAGCAGTAAGGATGACCCCAAATGCATAAGGAATAAATATGTGTGTTTTCCTTTGTTCCCTGTACTTTTGTGGCAAGATAGCTAGCAAGAGTACCCTTCCTGCAGTCCAGGAAGTAAAAATTGTGTTGCTGAAAGATCCTTTGTCTCAGTGCCAATTTTTGTTTGCAACACCGAGCATCTATTTTCAACGTTATTCTGAGACCACTGTGTGTATACTGTGAGATAAAAGAAATAATTCTGTTATATTGTCAAGTACCAGGATTTTCAATGTCAGAGAAAGCAGGCAAATACGCAAGATAGATGAAGTTAACTAAAAACTTGATGGTACTGAATAGAACTGGAAGTTTCAGTATGAATTGGTGATAATATTTATTTTTATTTTTTTTATTTTTTATTTTTAAAGACAGGGTTTCACCATGTTGGTCAGGCTGGTCTTGAACTCCCAGCCTCAGGTGATCTGCCCGCCTTGGCCTCCAAAGTGCTTGGATTACTGTGAGCCACCACGCCCGGCCCAGTGATAATATTTTATCATTAAAAAGAAAGTATTTCCCGCTGGGTGCAGTGGCTCGCTCCTGTAATCCTAGCACTTTGGGAGGCTGAGGCGGGTGGATCACAAGGTCAAGAGATGGAGACCATCCTGGCCAACATGGTGAAGTCCCATCTCTACTAAAAATACAAACAAATTAGCTGGGTGTGGTGGCGAGCGCCTGTAGTCCCAGCTACTTGGGAGGCTGAGGCAGGAGAATTGCTTGAACCCAGGAGGCAGAGGTCGCGCCACTGCACTCCAGCCTGGCGCCTGGTGATGGAGTGAGACTCTGTCTCAAAAAAAAAAAAAAAAAAAAAAAGAAAGAAAAGAAAAAAAAAGAAAAAAGAAAAGAAAGTATTTCCAATGGGAAAAAAAAAAAAAAAAAAAAAGAAAGAAAAAGAAAGTATTTCCTAGCCCTACCCACTGAAAAGGCCTGGAAACAATGGGCAACCCTGCTTAGGGCAATGAGCATCCCTTGTGGCTACTAATTGTGATCTACACATATTAATTCCCACCAATGAAACCAAGACTCTTTGGAGAAATGCCTAGGTCCAGGTCTGAGATGGGAAATACACAAAATGATCTTGGGACAGTTTGTCATAACAGAAAGCAGGGAAACAAAATATCAAAAACTACTATGTTGTGACAAAAGAACTCAGGAGCTAACTTGAAGAGGCTCCCACTGGCTAAGGTGGGAGGCACAATGTGAGTATCAGTGATTAGAAGGACAATGAACTGAAACATATTAAATATGTTTAAATACATGGGTTTATAATGACGAAAAGAAAAAATCGAACTCTGGTTAATTTTGAAGAGGACAAGGGAACAATGTCATGATTTTGAAAACAGGTAAATAGAGGCAAAAGAAAAAATCCAGCATTTATCTTGCCTTTCCCATATGACTGTTATCTCAGGATAGCCAAATAGTTGATGGGAGAGAAGTTTCTCTTTATAGAAGTATTACAGCTGACAAATGACAAAGGAATTATAGAACTGGAACGTCATTGCTTTACAACCCCTGAAAATACTGCATTTTAATCAAAATTGTCAGTGGATGTTAATGTCACAAGAAGGAAACTAACCTGACATGTGACTCCTGGTGGAAATGCACAATCCCACTTCTGAGCTATTATTGTCCAGAAACTGAAGTCTGATTCAGCCTCTGGATCTCACTACCAATTTACCAGCAATGCAGAGGACAGAGAAATACGTTAAACATCACCACAGGATAGCAATCTAGAAAGGTTCAGACTGGGAAAATTTTATAGGACAACCTAATTTCTTCAACAATAAACTACAAGGGGGCTGGTCGCAGTGGCTCATGCCTGTAATCCCAGCCCTTTGGGAGGCCAAGGAGGGCGGATGATTTGAGGTCAGGAGTTCAAGACCAGCCTGGTCAACGTGGTGGAACCCCGTCTCTACTAAAAATACAAAAAAATTTAGCCACGCCTGGTGGTGGATGCCTGTAATCCCAGCTACTAGGGAGGCTCAGGCAGGAGAATTGCTTGAACTCAGGAGATGGAAGTTTCAGTGAGCTGAGATCATGCCACTGCACTCTAGCCTGGGTGACAGAGTGAGACTCTGTCTCAAAAAAACTACAAGGAAATTACAATAGACCCTTCTTATCCTCAGTTTTGGTTTTTGAGGTTACAGTTACCCATGGTCAACCATGGTCCAAAAATAGGTACACATAGTACAATAAGATATTTGGAAAGAGAGAGACAGAGAGACCATATTCAAGTAACTCTTGTTACAGTCTATTGTTCTAATTATTTTATTTTATCATTTGTTATTGTTGTTAATCTCTTAACTATGCCTAATTTATAAGTTAAGCTTTCTTAGAGGTATGTATGTATAGGAAAAAAACATGGCAGATACAGGGTTTGGTATTATCTATGTTATCAGGCATCAGCTGGGGGTCTGGAAACTTATCCCCAGCAGCTAAGACGGGGTCTACTGTAAAAGGAACAGAGAAAGAGAAATGGAAGAGAGACCTATAGATCAAGATAAAGCTCAAGGGATTAAATACTTATCAGCAAACATAATGTATGAACCTTTTTTGACACTTGATTCAAACAAACTATACATTGGGAAAATTTGAATATTGATTTAATGTATGATATTAAGAATTGATTATTGTTAATTTTTCAGGTGTGATAATGATATTGTGGTTATTTATTTATTATTATTTTTTAAGACAGGGTCTCACTTTGTCACCCAGGCTGCAGTGCAGTGCAATACCTTGGCTCACTGCAACCTACTCCTCCTAGGCTCAAGTCATCCTCCCACCTCAGCCTCCCAAGTAGTGGGGACTACAGCGAATTTTTGTATTTTTTGTAGAAACAGGGCTTCACACGTTGCCCAGGCTAGTCTTGAACTCCTGGACTCAAGTGATTTGTGCCTGACTTCGTGGCTATTTTTTTAACTCCTTATCTAGAGATACATATGGAAATACTTAAGACAAAATAATATGTTGTCTGGGGTTTATTCAAAATCATCTGGAAAGGGGAAGGGGTGAAATTATTGTTGAAACAAGATTGTCCATGAATTAAAAATTGGTGGAACTATGGATTTACATGATTCCACATGCTTTTCCAGCCCAAGGAAGGCCGGAAATCTATAAGGGTTTTAAAGTGTCTGTCTTTCTCTTTGTAATCCCATAGGTGCTGCCTGTGGTTGGAAGCAAAATCCTGGATTTCCTCAATGGCTTGGAGTTGGAGGGCTGTTATTGTGGTTGTGATTTCAACCTAAGTGATAGTAGAATGGAGCACTTAGTTTTCTGATTATGTTATCAAACCTAAATTCGAATTGGCCTCTCCAAGTCTCTATATTTGACAATGGCCACACTATGCTGCCAGGAACAGACACTGGAAATGTCACTGCCACTTTTCACTTTCCAACCCACTAGCATATGAGCTCCATGGGGCCAGGGTTTTTTTTTTTTTTTTAAATCTGTTTTGTTCAGTGCTGTGTCTTCAGTTTCTATAACATTGCCTGACATAGTAAATGCTCGATAAATCTTTCATGAGTGAATGATTCCAAGCAGTTGCCACATCCTGTGACTTCTCCCTTTATAATTCACCTTCCACCTGTTATCCTCTGCTCATTCGCATAATTACCTGTGGTAAAAGAAAGATGGTCACAAATTTTTGACAATGCTCCCATTGAAAAGTGGTTGTGTGTCCCAACCCCCTTGAATCTGGGTGGGCTCTGTGCTAGTTGAACCAATACATATGATAGACATGATGCTGTGTCACTCTACAGGCCCGGGACTTAAGAGATTGGCAATTTCCACTTCCTCTCTCAAAACCCTCACTCTTAGAGCCCTGGACAGCTAGAGAAACCCTGAAACTACATGGAGAAGGAGAAGAGATCAACTGAGCTCAGCCTTCCAGCCATTTCTTTCAAGAAGCCAGGGATGTGAGGGAAGCTACCATGGGCCCTCCAGCCTACCAGCTGAATACCATTGATTAACTCCAGATAATGCTATATGGAACAGAAGAATCACCCAGCTGAGCCCTACCCAAATTTCTGATCTACACAATTGTGAGATGTAATAAAACTGTTGCTGGCTGGGCACAGTGGCTTGAGCCTCTAACCCCAGCACTTAGGAAGGCTGAGGCAGGATGATTGCTTGAGGCCAGGAGTTTGAGGCCATCCTGGACAATACAGAGAGACCCCATCTCTACAAGAAGTAAAAAATTAGCTGGCATCATGGTGTACACCTGTAGTCCTAGCTACTTGAAAGGCTGAGGTGGGGGATTGCTTGAGTCCAGGAGTTCAAAGTTACAGTGAGCTATGATCATGTCACTGCACTGTAGCCTGCATGACAGAGCAAGATCCTGTCTCTAAAATTAAAAAAAAAGTTGCCATTTTGAGACATTAAGTTTTAGGGGTGATATGCTAATACAGCAATAAATACCAGAACATTACGCTACTCTGGACCTTATAATTCTTGCCTGGAAAACTGATCCTTACATTCAGTCTCCTAACCTAATTACCCTCTCCATGGCATAAGTTAGTTTCCATGAAGGAGTTCCTGCTTAAAAAAAAAAAAAGTTATCATCAACAGAATATAGCCCAATCTCATTAGGTTGGCCCTATTGATCTCTGAACCCAACTTTGCAAGCTCTTCTATCCTCTCTCACGTGTCTGTGTTTGAGCCAAATCCAGATTTTGGCTCATCCATTTGACCTCCCATGATTCTGATTTTGTTCATGCTTTCCCTCCTCCTGGAATGTGCTTCATTCATTCATGTACACCCAAATCCTACTTGCTTTTTAAAGATGTCCATGAATGTCAATCCCTCCAGGTAGAAATAATCTCTTTCTCCTGAATTTCCACAGCATTTTACCAAGGTCTTTCACAGAACATATCCTTTCCTTCCTTTTTAACATTATAATTTGGAAACATGTCTTTATCATTCCTCAGAGACCATGAAATCCTTAAAGGCAGGATTCACGTCTTATTTACTTATTTTAAACTCATTATTGAAACTAGCAAAGAATTTGACTCTTGTAGATCCTTAATAAATACTTGTTGGAAGGGCTAATATCCAGAATCTACAAAGAACTAAAGCAGATTTACAAGAAAAAAAAAAAACATTCAAAAGTGGGCGAAGGATACGAACAGACACTTTGCAAACGAAGACATTTATGAGGCCAAGAAACATATGAAAAAATGCTCATCATCACTGGTCATTAGAGAAATGCAAATCAAAACCACATTGAGATACCATCTCATGCCAGTTAGAATGCCATCATTAAAAAATCTGGAGACAACAGATGCTGGAGAAAATGTGGAGAAATAGGAACACTTTTACATTGTTGGTGGGAGTGTAAATTAGTTCAACCATTGTGGAAGACAGTGTGGCGATTCCTCAAGGAACTAGAAATAGAAATTCCATTTGACCCAGCAATCCCATCACTGGGTATATACCCAAAGGATTATAAATCATTCTATTATAAAGACACATGCATACGTATATTCATTGTGGCACTGTTCACAATACCAAAGACCTGAAACCAACCCAAATGCCCATCAATGATAGATTGGACAAAGAAAATGTGGCACATATACAACATGGAATACTATGCAGCCATAAAAAACAATGAATTCATGTCCTTTGTAGGGACATGGATGAATCTGGAAACCATCATTCTCATCCAACTGACACAAGAACAGAAAACCGAATGCCAAATGTTCTCACTCATAAGTGGGTGTTGAGCAATGAGAACACATGAGCACAGGGAGGGGAACATCACACCCTGGGGCAGTTGGTGGGTGGGGGGCTGGGGAGGGACAGTGAGGCAGGGAGATTGGGGAGGGATAACACTGGGAAAAATGCCTGATGTAGGTGATGGGGGATGGAGGCAGCAAACCACCATGGCATGTGTGTACCTATGCAACAATCCTGCAAGATCTGCACATGTACCCCAGAACTTAAAGTACAATAAAATAAATAAATAAATAAATACTTGTTGGATGAATAGGTGGATAAATGAATGAATGGGGCCCAGTCTCACTTTGTGGTTATAACTCAGCAGCAATCACACTGTAGTCATGCACCATTAAACTATCAGTTCAGTTTCCTCATCTGTATGTTGGTGGAAATAACAATAATAATACCAGTCTTGCCTCTCTTACATGATTGTTGTAAAGATCAAATGAGATGTGAAAGCAAGAAGTGCTAAATGCAAGGTATCCACATGGAATTAAATAAAGACTATTTTTAGCCCAAGCAGCTGACGTGACTGCTTATGAGTCAGTATTAGCCATAGCAGGCCAAGAAATTCAGAGAAAGAGTGGTGCCCACTGGTACGACCTGGGGGGAAGACCAGAGCAACTCAAGGGACCATTGACCCAGCCTCTGCTTTCTTTGTAATAAAATGCAGGGAAAAGGGAGAAAGTAGAACTCCTTATAACCACCTGCCCCAACTCCTTGGATGTGCCAGGCACCAGGACTACATTTAACTGTCCAAGGTTCATCCCAACCAAAGGCTGAGGTGCCTTTGAGAAGCAGCCCTGTGGAACTTAGACTCCTGCTGTAGCTAAAGCAGAGAAGGGAATCCAGTGGTCCATGTGAATTCTGCAAAGTGCCTGGGAAGACATTGTTTCAGGCCTGGCCACAGTCATTTGCTCCAACCATGTCCCCAGGCCTCAGGTTCTCTCTCAGCATTTCTCAGCTCTGCTCTTTTCTGTCTTGATTTCCTTCACAGGCAGCCTCTCCCATGTGGTGGCACAGATGGTTCTGAGCAGCCCCACACTTACATCCTACCAGTTTAACAACCTCCTCACAGAAAAGAGCACTTCTCTTCCCCAGTATTTCCAGAAAAGGTCTAGGGATTAGGACTTACTAGACAGACAGGAGCCCTTTCCCTGAGCCAATCACTGTGGCCAAGGGGGTGGACTCTCCTGATGGCCTGGTCCTGTGCTGTGTGGAGACCCCAAGAGCTGGAGCTGGAGGTGGAGGCAGTGGTTGGGGTGGGGATTACCCTTAAGGAAAAGAATGGTGCTGTCACCAAAGAAATGGGGAATGGAAGTCTCATAGGGAAAACAACAGATCCCATCCCACCCATCCTGGCAGGAGATACCAAGCTCTACATAAAAACAGTGCTTTTCTGAAGCCTGGTATTGGGCGCTTCTTTTTTTTTTTTTTTTGAGATGGAGTCTCTCTATCACCAGGCTGGAGTGCAATGGTGCAATCTCAGCTCACTGTAACATCCACCTCCCGAGTTCAAGCAATTCCCCTATCTCAGCCTCCCAAGTAGCTGGGACTACAGGCGCATGCCACCATGCATGACTAGATTTTTGTATTTTAATAGAGATGGGATTTCACCATGTTGGCCAGGATGGTCTTGATCTCCTGACCTCATGATCCACCCACCTTGGCCTCCCAAAGTGCTGGGATTACAGGCGTGAGATGCTGTGTCCAGCCACCTATTCTTTATTGAATCCTTTACAGTAATTTGTCCCACCCAACCAGGGAACAAGTTGTCCAGGTGCCCTGGACACAATAGCTCTATTCCACCACCCCATCCCCGCTCGCTCTATTTCACCTAGGCTGTCATTAATCTGTCTCTGATTTGCTCCTGATCACCAAGCATGCCTTGCTTTCATCTTTCCTGATTCATTATCCCTCTTGACCTCCATAAGCATGAAATACAGGAGCTGTTTACTGCCACTCCCTGTCCAAACCCACGTGCATCATCACCATATAGATATATCATTGGGCTGCTAGTGGCCATCACGGCAGAAAGCCTATCTGAACATCAGAGAGACAGAGCCTTGATGGTATTGCCTGAGCCTCTGAAACCAGCCACACCTGAAACCGGCTGTCCCTCTGTTGTGGTTTGAATTGTATTCCCAAAAGGATATGTTGAAGTCCTGACCTCTGTTACTTGTGAATGTGCCTCGATTTGGACACAGGGCATTTGCAGATGTAATCAACTGAAGATGAGGTCATACTTCATTAGGGTGGGCCCTAATCCATGATGACAGCTGTCCTTATAAGAAGAGAAGAAACACAGAGACAGGCACACAGGGAGAACATCAGTTGACGATGAAGGCAGATATTGGAGTGATGAGTTTACAAGCCAAGGAAGACCCAGGATTGCTGGCAACACCCAAAGTTAAGAGAAGGGCACGGAACAGAATCTCCCCAAGTACCTTCAGAGGGAGCCAACCTTGCCGCCACCTTGGTTTTACACCTCTAGCCTCCAAAACTATAAGAGAGTAAGTTTCTGTTGTTTTAAACCACACGTGTTTGTGGTCATTTCTTAGAAGAGCTCTAGGAAACAAATGTACCTCTTCATTTTTACCCCCAATTTTGTGAGCCAATGATTTGCCTCCTCGCTTAAGCAAAATTATGTTTCTCTTACTTACAGCTTAAGTCCCGAATAATACATGTCACCTACACTGTGCTATGTGCTGAGGATTCAAAGGGAAATGAGACCCTGTTCCTACCTTTAAGTCATCCATCCTGTGGCTCTAAGCCCAGCATCGTCTAACCTTACTGGGGCCAAAACCAGTGAGAATGACAAAAAGAAACTCAAAGTCATGCTGGGATGACAATGTCTTACCCGAATAATGAAAAATATGTATCTCAAGTGCTATTCAGACCTCTGATGAGAGCAAGGCATGATTCCTCACCAGGAAGAGCAAATCAGAGACAGAATGAAGGGCTCCTGTCTGTCCACTGAGACAGGCAAAAACATGACTGGATAAAGGCCAGTCTCCCCAGCCTGGGATTGATAGTTTCAGCCTCCCTCCCTCACTCCCTCCCTTACTTCCTCTCTCCTTCCCTCCCTCTCTCTTTTTCTTTCCTTCCTTCCTTCTCTTTCTTTCTCTTTCTTTCTTTCTTTTTCTTTCTTTTTTCTTTTTGTTTCTTTCTCTTTCTTTTTTTTCTTTTTTTCCTTTTTCTTTCCTTCCTTCCTTCCTCTCTTTTCTTCCTTCCTCTATTCTTTCCTTCATCTTTCTCCTTCCTTCCTCCTTTCCCCCCTTCCCTCTTCCCCCTTCTCCCTTCTCCCCTCCCCTCTTCCTTTCCCCTTCCCCCTCCCCTCTTCCCTCCCTTTCTTTTTCTTTCCCTTTCTTTCTTCCTTCCTTCCTTCCTTCTTCTTTCTTTCTTTCTCTCTCTCTCTCTTTCTTTCTTTTCTTTCTCTCTCTCTCCCTCTTTCTCTCTTTCTTTTCTGAGACACGGTCTCCCTCTGTTGCCCACGCTGGAATGCAGTGGCACAATTTTGGCTCACTGAAACCTCTGCCTCCAGGCTCAAGTCATCCTCTCACCTCAGCCTCTCAAGTAGCTAGGACTACAGGTGTGCACCACAATGCCTAGATAATTTTTGTATTTTTAGTAGAGATGTGGTCTTGCCATGTTGCCCAGCCTGGTCTTGAACTCCTGGGCTCAAACAATTCTCCAGCCTTGGCCTTCCAATGTGTTGCGATTACAGGTGTGAGCCACTGCACCCAGCTGTCTAGCCTGTATTTCTATCATCATCTTCCCCTATATTTGGCTGCTTCTGAATTCTTTCCACCTCCTTTGCTCCAGTCACACCAAATTACTAATTATTCTCCAAAGACACTACATGCTTTCAAGCGTTGTTAGGTTTGCTCGTCATAGCTGTCTACAGAGTCCTTTCTTCCATCTCTAAGTCCTAGCTATCTATATTAGCTCCTTAAGGCTGCCATTAAAAAATGACCACAAACTGGGTGGCTTATACCAACAGAAATGTATTCCTTCCCAATTCTGGAAGCTGTAAGTCTGAAATCAGGGTGTCAGCAGGGCCATGCTCTCTCTGAAGGCTCTAGGGAAGGACTCTTCATCGCCTCTTCCTGGTTTCTAGTGGCTGCCAGAAATCCTTGGCCCTCCTTGGCTGGTAGACACATCACTCCAACCCCTGCTTTTGTTGTTACATGGCATTTCTCCATGTCTGTGTCCAAATTTCCCTCTTCTGGTAAGGACACCAGTCACTGGTTTAGGAGCTACCTTAATCCAGTATGACTTCCATCTTAACTTGGTTATATCTGCAAAGACCCCATTTCCAAGTAAGGGCACATTCACAGGTACCAGGGGTTAGGACTTAAGCAAATCTATTTGGGGTACACAATTCAACCCACAACATCATCCTTTAAAACCCAGCTCAATTTGCCACCTCCTCCAGGAAGTCTCCATCACCTACCCACAGCATGAACGTCTGATGCTCCTGATCTCTGCGGTAGCCCCATCACCTTTGTCTCTGTGGTAGAGATACTTGTGAACTTACTAATTTAGAGCTTGTGAGGGACAGGACTAGAACTCAGACTAGAACTAGAACTCAAACCTTGTCTGTACGGTCCAAAGCCCTTGGTCATTACCTATGTTACTCATCAGAAAATCTATGAACTGGGCATGGTGACTCACCCCTATAATTCCAGCACCGTGGGAGGCTGAGGTGGGAAGATCATTGGAGGCCAGGAATTCAAGACCAGGCATCAACATAGTGAGACACGGTCTCTACACAAATTTATTTTTAAAAATTAACTGAGTGTGGGGGTGTGCACTTATAGTCCCAGCTACTGGGGAGGCTGAAGTTGGGGGATTACTTGAGCCTAGGAGTTCAAGGCTACAGTGAGATATGATCATGCCACTGTACTCCAGCCTGGGTGACTGAATGAGACTCTGTCTAGAAAGAAAGAAAGAAAGAAAGAAAGAAAAGAAAGAAAAGAAAGAAAAGAAAAGAAAGAAAGAGAAAGAAAGGAGGAAAGAAAGAGAGAGAGAGAGAGAGAAAGAAAAGAAAGAAAGAAGGGAGGGGGGGAGGGAGGGAGGGAAGGAAGGAAGGAGCAAAGGGAGGAAGGAAGGAAGGGAAAATAATTCATAAGGAGAAACAAGATAAGGTGAGGAAGAGATTAGCTGTATGGTACATTCTGAAATGATTTGCAAGTCATTAGAATAAAATGGAAGTTGCTCTAATAAGAACTTAAATACAGCTCACCTGCTTTAGTTCCACACTTATAATAGTCGGAGTTTTGGTCTCTTGCATCCTCTGATGGGAGGGCTTTGAAATGCTCTAAAGGGCTAAGAAGAGTCTTGAAGACCCAAGAAAGGCCCTGTCCAGTGGCCGCTGTGGCCTCAAGGGTTGAGGATGGTGAACAATCCTCCTTCCCTCTGCTCTGCTGATAGCTCCAGTCCCACACTCTGACTGCCCTGTTGAAAACTCAAAACTAAATACATAGAAGGAAGACATTCTGTGTCAGGCCCACCATGGGGCAGTCTGGGTCCCCATGGAGCTTCATGGAAAAGTTGTTGGCCAGGAAACAGGGTGGCTGGCCCAGAGCCCGGGCTTGCTCCATCCATGGCCTGAGCGTTTAACAGAAGAAGCTATTGCTGTCTGCCTGGAGACAAGCGAGTTAAGAATAACTTTGCAGAGGCTGAGATTTACAGGCCTAGTCATCCTGAAATAGCTGAGACATGATCATCCATTACCTTGATGCCTATCTTTCAGGGAGACGCTTCCAGAGACTGGCCCAGGAAAACACATTATGTATTCCTCTTCATTAAAATGTCACCGCAAGACCCCCAAATCCGGCTTTGAGGTCCAGGTTGCAACTACTTCTTAGAATTTCACCTGGGTGTTTTGGTGGTTCTTGCCAAATTGGGTAGTTACCAATGTGGGGACTATTTCTAAATCAGGGTCTTGAACCCAGGAGGTGGAGGCTGAGGCAGTAGAATTACTTCAACCCAGGAGGTGGAGGTTTCAGTGAGCCAAAATTGCACCACTGCACTCCAGCCTGGGCAATAGGAGTGAAACTCGGTCTCAAAAAATAATAAATAAATAAATAAATAAATAAAAGAATAACCTTGTAACCCAAGTACCCCAGACTTCACCAGCTATAAGGTCACACCACCATTTGCTGTCAAAGTCACAGTAGCCAAGGGCCCCAGTCCCCTTGAACACACAATTTGACCAGGTTCTCCTCCACCAGTCTTCCAGTACACTAGCAGAAATGCTCATGAGGGCACAAATCCACCGGGATCCCCACCTTCACCCTCATCAGCTCTGTGATTCGGCGTCACTTCCCTGCTCTCTTCTCTCCAAGGACCCCTCCTCAGTGTAGAGTCTGGCTCCTC
Organism: Sapajus apella; assembly: GCF_009761245.1. Lineage (NCBI taxonomy): Eukaryota > Metazoa > Chordata > Mammalia > Primates > Cebidae > Sapajus > Sapajus apella. The sequence continues at coordinate 24,535,356 of NW_022436952.1, read as the reverse complement.
TGGCAGTGGCTGCCCCTCCCTCTAGTATGGTTTCATCCCAAGCATGGGGCACAGACCGTCCCTCAAGTGCTCCCAGTAAGGCTGGAGCCGACTTTACCACATAAGGAGACCACGGAAAGCCAAGGTGACAGAAAGGACAGAATGGAGGGTCTTTACAGAGGTCCGTCCCTTCCTTAGGGTTGCCAGATTTAGCAAATAAAAATACAGGACTCCCAGTTAAATTTGAATTTCAGATGAGCAATGAATAATTTTCTTTTAATGTAAGTATGTCCCAGGCAATATTTGGAACACAATTACACTATAATATTATTTGTTGTTCATCTGAAATTCAAATGTAACTGGGCATCCATCATTTTATCTGGAAACCCTGCCCCTTCTGGGTATCTTTCTGTGGTTTCTGACATGTCCTTTGTTGCAGAATCCAACTTACTTCCCACAATTAGAGAGTCCTGGAGAAATCTTCCCTCCAGTCTTTTCATCCTTCAAAGCTCCAAGAACAGGGAGCAGGTTTCCCCTCCAAGAGTCTAAGGCTTCTTCCAAGTCCCTAATTCTGGCCCCAGGATGACCTGAAATAGCCATTCCTTTCATGGGAACCCCCACTCCAAGAATGTGCTCTTGTCTTTTGCTTCCTAATGGCATCAGAACAATACTCTGGGATCAGCACATTTCCTGAAGTCTATCTTGCATTGTTGTTCTTATTTTATTGTAAATTGACAATTTGTAATTTTATATATTTATGGAGTGCAAGGTGATGCTATGATTTATGAATATAGCGCAGATGAATTAAATCAAGCTAGTTAACATATTCACTTCAAATGCTTTTCATTTTTGTGGTGAGAATATTTAAAATGTACTGTCTTAGCAATTTTGAAATATACAATACACTATTATCTATATTCACCATGCTGTGCGATAGATCTCAACAAAAAAAATATTTCTTCTAAGATTTCTGAACCCTTTCACCATCATCTCCTCCATTCCTCCCATCCCCAGCCTCTGTAACCACCATTCTACTCTCTGCTTCTACAAATTCCATTATTTTAGAGTTTTACGTTTGAGAATGCTCAGTATTTGTCTTTCAGAGCCTGGCCTATTTCACTTAGTAGGATGTTCTTTAAGTTGACCCATGTTGTCACAAATGACAGAATTTCCTTCTTTTTAAAGACTGAATAATATTCCACTGTGTCTATATACCACATTTTCTTTATCCATTCATCTGTTGATATACACTTATGTTGGTTCTATAACTTGGTGTGAATCCCTAGGGCTACAGTGATAACAAGAGAGGGCTGACATCTCTTTTATTTTTAGCACAGACAGGGTTTCTCCATGTTGGTCAAGCTGGTCTCGAACTCCCAACCTCAGGTGATCCACCTACCTCGGCCTCCCAAAGTGCTGGGATTATAGGCATGAGCCACTGCGCCTGGCTGACAAATCGATTTCATATCTTTTGGGTAAATAACCAAAGTTGGATTGCTGCGTCGTATGGTTATTGTATTTTTAGTTTTTCTTTTTCTTTTTTTTTTTTTTTTTTTTTTTTTT